>NC_053153.1:76413993-76717750 GCF_016808335.1 Panicum virgatum
AATGAGCCTACTTAATTCATGATTTGCAACAGTGATGCTACGGTAACCATCCGTTAATTATAGATTAATTAGCATCACTAGATTCGTCTCGCGATTTACAACCTATCTGTGCAAAAATTTTATAAATAGACTTTATTTAGTACTTCGAATTAATAACCAACGTTAAAAAAATTTGCGCTGAAACTAAACAAGCCCTCGGGCGAACACAAGTACACCTCACACCCACCTCCCCCGCACCCCACCACCCAGCCCGCCGCGCCTCCACCTCCGCTCCGCAGGCGCTGCTCCTCCTCCCCCACCCCCCTCCGTCCCTCCAGCTCCTGCTCCTCCCTCCATCTCGCGTCTCCTCCTCCCGCTTGGCCGCCTCCACCCAACGCCGCGACGTCGGGGGGAGCCAGCCCGCGCGCGATGTCGGAGGAGGACGAGGAACAGCCGCCGCCCAAGCGCCCCAGCGCATCGCCGCCCGCGGACCAGGTGCTCGACAACGTGCTCGAGACGGTGCTCCAGTTCCTCGACGCGCCGCGGGACCGGAGCGCGGCGTCCCTCGTCTGCCGCTCCTGGCACCGCGCCGAGTCCGCCACCCGCGAGGCCGTCGCCGTCCGCAACCTCCTCGCCGCCTCCGCCGCGCGCGCCGCGCGCCGCTTCCCCAACGCGCGGACCCTCCTCCTCAAGGGCCGCCCGCGCTTCGCCGACTTCAACCTCCTCCCGCAGGGCTGGGACGCCTCCGCCTTCCGCCCCTGGGCCGCCGCCATCGCCGCCGGCGCCTTCCCCGCGCTCACCTCGCTCTACCTCAAGCGCATCCCCGTCACCGACGCCGACCTCGACCTCCTCTCCCGCTCCCTCCCCGCATCATTCCGCGACCTCTCCCTGCACCTCTGCGACGGCTTCTCCTCACGCGGGCTCGCCTCCATCGCCTCTCATTGCAGGTATCTATCCCATTCCCTCCTCCGCCTCCTCCTCTGCGCCATTCCGATGCGTTGTTAGAACTTGATGATGGGTTCTCCTTCTCCCTACAGGGGGCTGCGAGTGCTCGACGTGGTGGAGTGCGACATGGCCGAGGAGCAGGAGGTCGTGGACTGGGTGGCGGCGTTCCCGCCGGAGCCCACCAACCTCGAGTCGCTCTCCTTCGAGTGCTACGAGCCGCCCGTTGCCTTCGCCGCGCTCGAGGCGCTCGTGGCGCGGTCCCCGCGCCTCAACCGCCTGGGGGTCAACCAGCACATCTCCCTCGGCCAGCTGCGCCGCCTCATGGCGCACGCGCCGCGCTTGTCCCACCTCGGCACCGGTTCGTTCCGCCCGGCGGACGGCGGCGAGGAGGGGCTCGGATTCGGGGAGGTTGTCACTGCATTCGCGTCCGCTGGGCGAGCGCGCACGCTTGTTTCTCTGTCCGGCTTCCGTGACCTCGCGCAGGAGTACCTGCCGACCATCGCCGTGGTGTGCTCCAACTTGAAGACTCTTGACTTAAGCTACACCCCGGTGACTCCCAATCAGGTTTTCATGTTCATCGGGCAATGCTACAACCTTGAGACGCTATGGGTACTAACCTCAATTGCTGCCTTGGCTTGGTTCACCTGGCTGTGTGCTGCTGTTTTGCTGATGACCACGACTTCTTTGCTAGGTACTTGACTCGGTACGCGACGAAGGGCTTCAGAACGTGGCAGTTTGCTGCAAGAAACTCCAGTGTCTTCGTGTGCTCCCATTGGATGCGCATGAGGACGCCGACGAGTTGGTATCAGAGGTTGGCCTTACTGCCATCTCACGGGGCTGCCCTAAGCTCCGTTCGATATTATATTTTTGCCAGAGAATGACCAACACTGCTGTTATCGCCATGTCACAAAACTGCCCGGAGCTCAAGGTATTCCGGTTGTGTATAATGGGACGGCACCAGCCTGACCATGCAACTGGGGAGCCTATGGATGAAGGGTTTGGTGCCATTGTTCAGAATTGCAGCAAGCTTACCAGGCTATCCACATCCGGGCACCTTACTGACCGGGCATTTGAGTACATTGGCAGGTATGGCAAGTCCTTGCGGACGCTCTCAGTGGCGTTTGCTGGAAATAGTGATATGGCGCTGCAATACATCCTCCGGGGCTGTTCAAAGTTAGAGAAGCTTGAGATAAGAGACTGCCCATTCGGTGATGCCGGCCTCCTCTCGGGGATGCACCATTTCTACAACATGCGGTTCGTCTGGATGTCAGGCTGCAATCTGACCCTGCAAGGGTGCAAGGAGGTAGCTCGGGGATTACCACGGATGGTGGTGGAGCTGATAAATGGCCAGCCTGAGAATGAAAGGGCTGAAGCTGTGGACATCTTATACATGTATCGTTCGCTCGACGGGCCTAGAGAAGATGTACCACCATTTGTGAAAATCCTGTGAAGCTTCTTCTGCAGAGGCATGGTATGAGTAGCGCGCCTGGGAGTATCTTGCTGCTGCACTTGATATGATAAGTGCAGATCTAATGCAATCTATGTAAGTTGGAGCTGCAGATATGGTACATTTTTCACTTTCAATTTCTAGAGGAGGATTTCCAAGCACTTTATTGGAGCGGCGGGCAGGGTGCTCAATTGATGTTGTGCTTGTAGGAGTTCATCAGTGTATGCAAAATTTTGTACCACAAGACCATAAGCGCAGCAGAGCAGGCTTCATGGCCGCCTCAGTTTTGGTTGCTGCTCTGGGAGACTCCAGTCTGAGGATCATGTTTCTAGGCCGGTGCAATCACCATGGTTTCTCTGATTTTTCAATGTGAAGCTTGTTATCAGATTAAATTCATTAGAACTTTCCCTTCTATTGTTGTTGTCGCATATTTTCTGTTCCATTTTCGCGTTTCCAAACTATGAGCAAAGCCTCCTGAACTGTGAGCTATGTTGTTAAATTTTCGGTGTTCCCTGTCTCAAGTTTTTGTAATAGCTCTTTATGTTTGAAAAGTCCCTGCGCCTGTCATTTCGTTATCTCATCTGAATCCAGAGCTTTGGCTGTTGGTATCATTACTGGAGGACCTACAGTCACAACCTGAAAGCTGTATCCATGGGGTTCCCTTCCCTCCTCACTAAAAGGCAATATTGCTGAAAGGTCAGCAAAGGGTCATGCTTATTAGGCCCTGGTCCATCAAGTGATGATTGCCTGGCGCCCATTTGTCTTGACAGCCCTAGTTCCTCGCCGACGTGTTCGCCGTCCACGGTCAGGCCGGCGACAGCGACGGCCGGGTCTATTAAGCCTTCCATCAACTCCTGCTGCTTAGCGATTATATGATGATGATGACTCGATGATGAGGTTTTCTTTTGCCCCAACGCAAGTGTCATGCTTGTTGTGGGCGTACTAGCTGCCACCACGGCCTCTCTCTCTCTTTCCCAGCTTCGTTTGGCTGCCTGATGGCCCTGCCGGCCACAGTTTCAGCGAAAGAAAAGCCTGGATGGCGACCAGTCCTGCGAGGAAGCCCTGGTGGATCCGGACGAGGAGAAGGAAAAGACGACGGCGAGGTGGCAAATGATGGGGGAGTGATGACCGGTCGATGGCGATGGAGACCGATCGATCCGTCGTTTGACCGGGTGAGTGAAACGGGGTAGTAGATGCCAAGCGAACGTGAGGACTAGAGATTCAGATGACAGAGTGAAATCTGCAGCTATGGTGAAAGAGAGGGCTTCCCCCAGCAAACTCATTGGCTTCCTTGACCGTCTCGCTGTCGCCAACAGTTGGGCCTGTACCTAGCTCGTTTTTTGCTCGTCGTCGATGATTGAAGGCCCGCTCGAACTTTACGAACGAATAGGAAAGAAATTTATGACCATTGCAAGTGGTAAATAATCTGCCTTGTTGTCGCCACCATCGCGAGTGGTAACTCTGCCTTGTTGTTTCTGGTAATGTAAAAAGCAACCAGGCCTGAGCAGCTACTTACTGAAAGCTGCGGCCAATGATCGCCCCAGCAAGTGTCCGAACGCTACTGATGGCGATCTCCCCCAAACAAGAGATCTCCATCGATTCTGATCGTCCGAGACTGGACTGAGTTATCGCATGATGGCGCCTCGAGGCCTAGCGGTTGGGATCCGTCGCTGTTTCTCGCCATCTTCAGGCATCATGTCAAATAATTAGCTGCTGTTCTGTTCCAACTCGGGCCGGCCTCAGGGAGAAAGATCGGGAAATCCGGCAGATCTAGTGGACCTCATGCTTCAACTGCGTGCAAAGCGGCCATGGAAAAGCGAGGCCAGGCGAGGGTCTCTCTCTGCATTGTGGAAGCCTGGAAGGCTTTGGTTCTTTCTCGAAAAAAAGTTTATATCACCTCCTCACCTATGGAGGGTGGAATACATAACCCCCAATCTATAAAACAGTTTATATCACCCCCTGAACTTTTCAAAACTGATCAAATTATCCCCTAAAATAGATTTGAAAAATCATAGTAAATCACAGAAAAATTATAAAATGAAAAATATAATTGTGTTAGACTCCAAATGAATAGAACTACACAGTGAACTCCAAATGAAAAAGCATACCATTTTTGTTGTAGCTTTAGATCTATACTTTCCTTCATAGCTGTAAAAAAATATACTAAAGCATACCATATTATATGTTCATTGTGTAGATCTTCTCATTTGGAGTCTAACACAATTGGATTTTTTTATTTTATATTTTTTCTGTGATTTACTATAATTTTTCAAAACTGGTTTAGGGGTAATTTGACCGGTTTTAGAAAATTCAGAAGTGATATAAATTATTTCATAAGTTAGGGGCTATGTAGTCCACCCACAATATGTGAGAGGGTGATACTTTTTCCTTCTTCCTCGAGAGCCAGGGAGACTGTGATGGATTCACCCCGGAGGAAAGTTGCAACTGCTATGAGCCATGTGGAACAGCACTTGCTATGTGCAAACCTTTTAGTACTCTACTATCTGCATTAGCTGGCTCCAAGGGCCACTGCTACTGCACGGTAATTTGGAAGGACGTACGCGAGTTCAGAAACAGGCAAGAGGGGAAATTCATGGCAAAGTGCATCTTTTCTCTTGCAATTTTATGATTGCCGCGCCTTTTTCTCTCCTCATTACGTTCTACTAACCACGCCTTTCCCGGGCTCATTATGTTGGGTGAAAAGGATGGAAATGATGGCAGAAAGTTTGATTCACCGTGGTGCTGCACACCTATTTTAACCCATTCACCGGCTCCAAAACTAGCAAAAGGTGAGGTAACTTCTTTTCCCCGGCTATCAGGATCAGCACGGGGGCATGGATCATCTGTGGTGTGGCCCCTCGATGATCTCTTCTGAAAGTTAGACGCTCATCCTGGTCTCAGGGCAGGCAGGCATGTGTTCCCAAATCTGCAGAGGTGTTAGCGGGTTTTTAATTATTCAGATCTTGTCAGACTTCATGGCTCAACCGAACTGCATATGAGGAAAGCAAAGAATGGCCAGTTATCGCTTTTGCACTGCACCTCATGATTATGGGGCGATCATGCGCAAGCTTAAGTCCTAACTGCTTCCTGCAGTGTGGGCCCATGGCGAGTAGGGCTTGCAATCAAGTGAATATGCGAACAGTGAAGAGATTGGATTTCTAGGGTTACTTTATAGAGTGTCAACACCTTAGATTTTTTTTTCATTTTTTTTAGGTGTTTTGGGTGGGGTCATGTCACCTTTTCTCACCCTTTGTTGATTGAGGTAGGAGGGCCATGTTCCTAAATATCCAAGATAACACATGACCAGCTTGTCCACATGCATCTGAGGAGCCCTAGAAAGAGGAGTCCTCCACTAAATCCTATCCTAGCTCATGGGCTTCACCTTCACTGCGTGAGCCTGCTGATGCTTGTGTGCCGTGCCGGGAGAGAATCATTCGCCTACTGCAAGCAGATGTCAAAGTTCATGGTGAAATGAAATGCACTGCGAGCGCATCTTTTGTCGAAACATCAGCAGAGGATATAGTACCTTTGCTTTATAGGAAAAAGGAAAAGCAAAGCGGCTTTGTATTTGTGGAAGCTGGATTGCAAGAACATATTCCGTAATCTAAACCGCGAGCGATATTAGTCAACGGCTTCTGCTACGTGCAACGTTTCTGGATGAAGCGATTGATTATATTGAACCTGGCCGCGAGGAATCAGTTTTGAACCTAATTTTTCACCTATCCAAATAGCATTTCGATTTTTTTAAAAAAAATTGATATGCCCATTTCAAATTTAGATTGCTCAGTTTCTTTAAAAAATAGATAGATTGTTCGTCCGCAGATATAATCTTTTACGCCGCACAAATGCCCTTTATTAGTACAATGTAGAGGAGATCTAGCCTTTTATTAGTAAGGATAATTTTGTCACAAATGCCACACAGATGAGCTACCGTCATCCATTTAATCTGGGTCAACATTAGTTTTTTAGGCGAAGAGCTTATGCCAAAAAAAAATGAGGAGAATTTCAGAATTTTTGGGGGCCTCAATCAGGCCCATTTCTGTTCATCAACCAACTCCTGTTTCTAACTTTTAACCATTGCAGAGAGTATTTTGCACGCACTGCTCCCGGACATGAACATGCCAATCCACAAGTTGCTGCTCCCATCCAGCGGCCAATCGCCGGAGTGGACAACTCAACCCGGGGCATCCCCGGATCTGGACCGCCCCGACCAGTCCAGTTCCGGTCTCCCCGGCGAACATGCACGGCACAGCCCCGGGCCGAGCCGAGGCCGAGCCATTGCTGCCCTAGCAACGCGGCAGGTGAGGAGGCCGGCCTGGTTCGGTGGCGCTAAACGATGGGGCCGGGCGGCCAGCCGTGCCGTGCTCTCGCGCTCGGGGTTCGCGGTTCGCCATGTGATCTCCTCCAGAGGCCAGCCAGTTGCAGGTGAGTACGAGCAAGCAAGCACATGATTGAGGGCTCCTCCCCTCCCCGCCGCTCGCTCAGAGAGATTTGTAAAGGCATGCAGGCATCAATGTTGACAGATCTACAGCGCGGCACGGCAGGCAGGGGTGTGCGCGCAGGTGACAGCCACTACACGAACAGGCACAAGGGGTTGAGGAGAAGCAAACAAGGGGTTGAGGAGGTTGCAGCAGACCAGGACAAGCCTGAATCGATTCTTACTTTGATCCTCATCCCCCCCCCCCCCCCCCCCCCTTTATTGTTTTCATTTCATTCAGATGTTGCCTGCTGGGCTGCTGATTGTTTTGTATCATCTATCTTTGCAGAACAAGCCTGAATGACAGCCAAGCAGTTGATCATATGGCAAATATTGTATTTTACTGATACCCGCATATATGTTCATGACATGGATTACTTGAAGCAAGAAAAGATGCTTAAACGTTTTCTGCTCTATGTATTCTTCTTTTTCTAACCTTCAAAGTAAAAAGGGGGAATCTTGCGCATCATTTCGAACCCCAAGAACCATGGACTTGTTGGGAGACGAACCGCATCACACTGACCAGTGATAAGAGAGGTAAAGAGGAAAGGCTGCCTTACCTTGCAGAGGCCAAAGTGGCAACTTGCAGATACATTTTGCCTTTCATCCCTACTCACCAATTCTGAACTCGCAGTACCAAGTGCAAAATTTTTCTACCCAGCTATCAGCTTTTACTTCCTCCATCTCCACAATCTTGTATGATAGCTGGGTAAGCTCAAAATGTATCTAACTGACAGCTTATAAGCTTCACTACGAAGCATATCGATCAGGTAGATCAGGTCCTAACTGACAACAACTCAGTTTTAAAGAGAGCAGTCTGATGCTGGCTGTGGTACTGTGAGATGGTCAAAGGCGTGCCGGTGCCATTCAAGTCCCTTGGTGGGGGCCAGCCTCTCTTTGCAAAGGCGAAGCACTGTACTGCCATGATCTCCAGTTATTATCAGTGTTCAGCCTCTGCAGGAGCCAATGCCAATGCCAAAGGCACATCCAATCCATGGTGTCATGGTGATGGATCCATTCCAACCAGACCCAGCTTCCACAGCTTCCTCCTCCTCAAGGTGACGGGCGGATCCATCCAACTGGTTTTCTGTGGTCTTGGAAAAGCTCGAGCGCTGATCACAAAAGGGCACAAGTGAATGCCGCACAGTGGCATGAACAGAGCAAGAAAGCGAGGCATCTCTGTGGCTAGATAGATAGAGAGTCACTGACGCGGAGGCATGCCTGCTGCCTCTGCCTCAAAAGAATGAGTCGGGCTCAGCCCTGCATCTTGCTACACATCACCTGTGCCTGTGCTTGTGGTGCTGCTGCTGGAGGATGTTGCTATGCACATTTCTGCTTTGCTGGGGTCCTCTCTTTTATCATTGCAATCTTGTGCCCTGGTTGAAGATGATACAGGACGGCATGACCGTTTGCCTCCTTGCCGTTTTCAGGCTTCAGTTGTTAAGTTCGTCTCCACTGCTTCGCACTCATGAGTTTCTTTTGATCCGTTTCCGGGGATATATAGATCAGAAAATTCAAAATAGGTGCCGGGTTATATGAACAGGTATTTATCTCGACAGATGTTCATAAAAAAAAACTTTGATCTACATGATGGAATGCTGGATGTTAGTACTTGGATTTTAGCCCTGTATTTTCATCACTGCTGTATGTCCGCATTACTCTCCAGGCAGGAGGATCATCTGGGACGGACACTGGGCAGAACAGCTCTGGTTTCAGACCGAGTCTTTTACTACTATCACATTGCTCGTCCCAGATCCACAGCAGGTGCTGCCATGTTCTGGCTCTCTGCAGCTCATCACTCTCCAGGTTGTTCGGCACATGATATATAACAGCTTCTGTCCACGCTTGAACGATTAGGTATCCATGCCACAATTTTGAACGCTATGCACTGAAGAGTGTGTTCTTACGTGGCAACACTCATCTGAATGGCACATGGTGATCATTCATCTCTAAGAAACCGAGCTGACATATGAGAGTGACAGAGTACATCTATCGACAAAAGGCAGCATATCCAACCCGGTCTTCGTGAAATCCTGACAGGTAGTATGTGTATTCAGAAGTCAGGATAGCAGAATCATGGTGACCTGCAGGCCAGGATAAGATTCTGCTTTGCTGGTTCGATGAATGCCACCCAATTAATTCACCTTCCCAGAATGCGGTTCCACGCTTCAGTGCAGAATCCATGTAAAGGTTGATGGATGCAAGGAGCTTAAACAATATCAGGAGCAAGACGATCCTCCATTCCATTTATCAAACAGCTCTAAGAGATGAATGGTCAAGGTGCCAAACTTTCAAAGCGTTCGCCTTGGAGTTGGAGATACTTCATCCGATTAGGGAATACAGCATCTTGCTTTAGGAAAACTGGTAGAGTATTGAACATTATTAACGTTTTTCGTAAAGGTAGTGAACTACTGAACGTTTGGATTGGATTCAGAAGAATCACGGTATGCGTGCATGGACATCTGTAGTCACCACTGCAATTGATCTACAAGCTAGTGCAGAGTGACAATGCAGTAAGAGATCAAGACGATGACTTTGCTACTCCACATTAGGTCCAAAGCCGATTAAGAATTGTCAGAGTTTACTTTGGTAGGTTAGGCTTACCTACTTTCTGACCGCACTGCACATGCATATGCTCATATCCTATATCCTACTGAAAAGTAGCAAGCATGAGCTGCAGCATAGAAGCTAAGTATCTATATATGATCATGCCCACTAAGATCGTGTCTCTCAGTGTCAACGCAAGATATTTTGCGTAAACAAATCGCAGCATGCCAATAAGGCAATAACCGGCAGGAGCTCCAATGAAGGAGAGTCGTAGTGCCGATGATCGAGAGAGGCGTCACATCGACAAGCATCAGGGTTTGCACTGGCACCACTACAGCATAGCACTGCACAATAACAGCCATTTGTTGGCACTAAAAAGTGAACACGGAGATGATTGTTTATCTGTGCCACGTGTAGTTGACCAGCATGAGTTGATGATCAGCACTTGTCCGCTGTCAGTATTGCAAGAATCTAGTAGCTGACCGTTCATCGTGCAAGTATTTCTCAGCAGATTCTTCTTCTGGAACCTTCTGAACAGATTTCTTAACACTTGCCTGGGAGTGCAGTACTGATGACAGTGATGGCTCATCAGACAACAGCTGAAAGATGCACGGAGCTTTTTGAGTGTCACTGGAGGCAATGACGATTCAAGTACGCACATGTGGGGAACTAAATCCTTTCTATCATGAGCTCGCAAAATTTACTAATGCAGCACAAGGACAACAGTGGCGGGCCCAGAACTCCAAGTTTGAGTATTCAAAAATTCAAGATGCAAAACAAAATGACTGTTTTATACTAATTATTTACATATGTATATTTGATTATACCTTTAAATACTATAGATTAGCAAAAATAATGGGTATTCAATGAATACCATTGAAGACCAAGTGGGCCCGTCCCTAAGGACAAGTCCAGTATAAACTGATCTATACAACTCTTTCTTTTCTTCAAGAAATCAGATCTGTCAGTGCCAGGAAAACAATATAATCGAAGTTTTTGTGCGTGGTTGATAGGTCAAACGGTTCGGCCGTCGGTTGGACACCGAAAAATTCAGAAGATTGTGTTTTCCCTCGAGCGAGGGGTGAGGTGAAACGCCTAACTGATGGGGTTCTAGCAACAAACTGCTACAATGTAGACTGCCAAGATCGTGCAGTTCCACATGTACGTTTTCTCTGATGATGAAATTTGGCATGACCTGAAAGCAGCAAGCTGTTATCTTGAATACATGAAGTTGGTGAAGTTTGGTACTAGAACAATAATATATATCGATAGATTTATTGCCTTCCATCATTTCGATGCCCTATGTGACTGACTCTTTATCCTTTGGCCGTATACACGCATAGCTGACCAGTGACAACATCTCACGTTGCTTATTTTCATTGACAAGATTGAAGGATCGTCGTCTGCCATCATCATGGATATCAAAAGTATGACTTGATGAGTTTAGCTTTAGCCTCAATAATCTCTTTTATTGCTTGCCAGCTAAGCTAGAGAATGAATACAAGATGTACATATATTATGCAGGACTGATATCTATCTATCTATTATCTTATTATTTGGCCAACAAACGGAGCCTCCACGTTCATTCTCAAGGCCTAGAAATTCTCACGTTAATCGGAGAAAAAAAGAAAAAGTAAAATTACCCACCACTACCATTACGATAAAAATTAGCCTAAAATACCCATGTGCCTACTAAAAATTACCCACCAATACCATTATGAAAAATTAAATATAAAATACCATTTAGCTATGTATCAGTTACAAACATATACTAATAATAAAACTAAAGCTAACAACAGTCAATCAAAATAAAAAGAAAATAATAATAATTATATGCCTAATATTATTGAAGCTCAACAAATAAAATTATTAATATAGATAGATCATATTTGAATTGTTTTAACCAATAATAAGACATAATTTATGATAATGAACAGGGTGATGTATGGTAACAAATAGTACAATTTTTAAAAAAATAGTAAGGATACAATGATATGCAAATTTTTGAATTTTCAATACTGGCCGCGCAAATGCGCGGGCCATACGCCTAGTTATCTTATTATTTGGCCAACAAACTGAGCCTCCACGTTAGCTCTCAAGGCCTAAAAATTCTCACGTTAATCGGAGAAAAATAGAAAAATAAAACTACCCACCACTGCCATTATAATAAAATTAGCCTAAAATACCCCTGAATCTAATTAAAAATCATCCACCAATGCCATTATGAAAAATTAAATATAAAATACCATTTAGCTATGTATTAGTTAATTACAAACATATACTATTAATAAAAACTAAAGGTAACAACAATCAATCAAAATAAAATGAAAATAAGAATAATTATGTGCATAGTATTATTAAAGCTCAACAAATCAAATTATTATTATAGGTAGATCATTTTTGAATTGTTTTAACCAACAATAAGATATAATTTACGATAATTAACAGGGTGATGTATGGTAAAAATTAATATAATTTTTTTAAGTAAGGATACAATGACATGCAAATATTTGAATTTCTATATTAGCCGCGCAAATGCGCGGGCTATACGCCTAATTACGTTATAAGAACTAACACCTATTAATTGTCAATAGTTTGCATAACTATATTGTGAGCGATAAAAAAGGACTTCCTTCTTGAAAGGAAGAGTAGTTCAATGATTTCTGTCAGAGGTGATCACGCGGGTAGGAGTTTCAATACTATTCCTCCGTCCGTTTAATATAATTGTGTTATGTTTATAGTGCATATTAAGATTGACACTTGTTCATAACTAGAAAAGTTTGATTTGGACAAAACTAAAATGATCTACATGTTAAGATTGTGTTACATTTATAGTGCATGTTAAGATTGACACTTGTTCATAACTAGAAAAGTTTGATTTGGACAAAACTAAAATGATCTACATGTGTGCAGAAAGCAATGAGAATACTGATTTCCGTGGTAAACACATAGTTCAAACTAAGGAATCAATTAGATACTTTGTGGAATGCATGTGGAAGTATGATACAAAGTGAAAAACCTAAAGAACATGCATGGATGAACTAAGCAATTGCTAACTAAATCCTATCACAACTGGATGATGATAAGTTAAGTATGTATCTACATGGGTACTGTATTAGAATAGTTAACTGGGAGAGAGAGAGAGAGAGAGAGAGAGAGAGAGAGAGAGAGAGAGAGAGAGAGAGAGAGAGAGAGAGGTAGAGAAAGATTTAATTAAGGTAAGGGTACTAATTTTTCATGAATTTCTAATACTTATGTCTCTAAAATTTAAAATTAGCCAGTGCGGGAAGGGTTGATTAACTAGTTATTAGATCAAAACATATCAATGAAATAAAACATATTGATAAAGTGTTGTTCACTAAATGTTCATATAACTCATTAATTAATACTCAAAATCTAGAACCTATATAAAAAAACAAATGGAGTACTTCTAAAAGATCGATGAAAAAAATATTCTGCACAACCCAGGAATCGAACCTAAGATGTCTCCCTTCACGTGTAGCTTACTTACCAATCTACCTACACAGCACATGTGACTTTGAATATGATACCTTCCTTTCAAACTAACCCACGAAGGACCCTTTAGTCAACCGGGACTAAAGGTCCTTTTGGTCCAGGTTGGATCCACCAACCGGAACTAAAGGGTCATCTTTTAGTCCCGGTTGGTGTTACCACCCGAGACCAAATGTCCAAGACCTTTGGTCCTGATTGGAGCCACCAACCGGGACTAAAAGGTGAGACCAAATGTCCAAGACCTTTGGTCCTGATTGAAGCTACCAACCGGAACTAAAAGGTGACTTTTAGTGCCGGTTGGTGGCTCCGACCGGGACTAAAGCTCCCCGCCGTCCCATAGCCATCGGGCCCGGGACTAAAACTTTTATTGGTCCCAGGTCTAATGGTGGCTGGGACTAATGTGCAGGACCAAATGTCATTTCTGTAGTAGTGTAGTCTACTCGTGGTTATACAACATCCCATGAGAGAGTGATATTCAAATATGAAAAATACGGGAACCACGCTATGGTAGTATAGATGGATAGGCAAGAGAAGTTATACTCATTCTACTTTATTTAACTAATCATTAAATAAGTCTGGATAAAAAGTTAAGCTTTGGAGGTATACTAGCTAGCATAGAGGCAGGGCAAGCATAATACATACAGATCTATGTAGGGCGGTCAGAGTTCTGAGTACCGAGTGTACGACCTAGCGTTGGCACACGCTTTAACCACTGATACACACACGTACGTGTGCATGCATGTACACTTGTTTCCTGATCAGGGCCGGCTCATAATTGTCAAGGGTCCGGGGCGAGCTTGATACTATGGGCCTTTTAAATCCAACTATTTTTCATTTGTGATGATAATTAAAAAAAATAGAAATTCTAATAATATATGTTATTCATGAAAAATAATATTAATATAACAAACTAAAATGACAGAAACATAAAACTAGAATTACCTGCAACCTGCTAGAGCGCTAATGTTAGCGCCACGGCAGCAGATGCTCGCACCGACCGCCCTACGTGTGTGTAAGTGCGTCGGACACCGGTCTCCGGTGTCGGTGTCTAGTCGTTTGGAGAAGGAGAACACCCGGCGTCGGGTCCGGGCGAAAGTAGATGAAAACGAAACGCTGAATCTCGAGTCGCAATCGCGGCGTGGAAGTGCAGAAGTCTGAAAGATCGGACGCTACTTGGACCCCGAGTGGATATTAGGCGTGATGAGCTACTTTCTTCTTAGATGACCTAAAATAAGAAGTTAGATTAGCCTAATATATCAGTTCGTGGTAACATTTTTTTACAGGAAATAATTTTTCTTATTGCTGGAGCAATTGTTCCAGCATAAAACATTGCTTCGGCACGTGTGATAGTTTGACTGCTAGTCACATGTGTGACTCCTATTATTTGCCCAAAGGCCTACATGTCTGGCTACCTGCTCCTATACTCTGAGTTGGATGAAATACTACTACCTACAACATACTATGTTGGGCCCCTCTTCTTCGTGGGCCCGCGCCGTTGCCCTGGCTGCCCTCCCCTTGAGCCGGCCCTGTTCCTGATTCCTGAATAATGAATGCATGAAAATGTTTGGCCCGTGGTGGGTTTAAATCTTGACCCGAATATATTCTACCACACATGTCACGCCAACGGTTCGCTGAGCGGTGCAAGTTTTGGATCGGATGAACTCGAGGCTGCACCTGAGGCTTAACATCACTAAACAAGAAGCCAAAGGACACATGCATGGAAATAATATACACATGCATGAAATAACAGAAGCCTTCTCTTTAATTCCCTTGATTAAGCTCGAGATTAGACGACACTGGCATATAGCCAGAATTTATTTATTTGCACGCAGAACTCTCTATGAACAGCTAGTTAACTAACCGAGACGATCGATCTAGAGAGAATAGCTGCTCGTACATCTATCACATGATCGATCTGCACGGCGCACACTCTGATTAGCAGCTACAAGATCCACGTAGTATACACACCTAATACGCACACGTGTCACATCCACGACATGATCGATCGGCAACAGACACACACACACGGGTAGCTAGCTAGTGATGACCTCTTCCAGGAGCTTGTACCTCCGGACCCTCGGCCTGCCGCGCGCGACGCCGGGCGACGGCGGCGGCGCGTCGCGGACGCGGCTGCTAAGGTCCGACGCCGACCGCCGCAGCAGGAGCCGTTGATGCAGCGGCTGCTGCTTCTTGATAGGCTTGCTCAGGTTCGACGACGCGAAGTCGCCACGAGCGGCGGCGACCTTGGTCGATCTGCCGCCGCCGGCTGTGTCACCGTGAGCAGCCGACGACCGGGCAGACACCGCCTTGCCGGCGGATCTTGGCGACGACGAAGTCGAAGCCACGCCTCCGCGGTCCGCCCTCAGGCACCAGTTGCAGGTGCCGTACGACTCCACCTTCGGGTACCGATCCGTGCAGTACCTGGTACACGGCCACGTATATATACATACATACGTGCATTAGCCAGGTTATCGCTCGTTCGTACGTGTAGAAAATACATACATGCTGGTGTACGCTATCGCATGCAAAATTATGAGTTGATGAGGAACGTGCATCCACGGTGGATGATCTCAGATCAAAATTAAGAACCGGAGCTCATAAACAATGGTGCAGTTGGATTCGGGTACAGATCAGCTACAGCACGGCCGGTGTGCACGGCTTGGAAATCAACGTCGAGCTAGCGAATGTAAATAGGCCCCGTCACGTTTGACAATTGGCGCGCGACGTGCAGTACGTGCGGAAAGTGCATGTCCGCGGAATAAACTAGACGACGGACGGACAATTTGTGGTGACGAAAGGATCGGAGAAATAGCATGACAAACTTCCCATCAAATGGACGACCGCCCAAGGATTTTATTTGAATTTTGATGGGGGCGACAAAATCAGGGCCGGCTGGGATCAGCTAGTAGCACTGATGACCATCAGTTATCAGTTCCGTGCAAGTTTCACGTGTTCTTCTTCAGGAAAAGGTTAGGTTGTGCAGGTGTAGCTAGAGACATCAACTCATGAACTATCAGTTGGATCGTGTGGTGCACATTTCTAGATTCAAAGCGGCTATAGATGCATGCCTCTTTTTTTTTCTACTTAAAAAAGAATCTACGGATTGAGTGGTTCGTTCCAAGATATATATTCCAAATTCAGTAGCTTTTTTTTTCGAGAACGCGCAGGAAAACCACGCATCTTTTCCATTCACTGGAGAAATTCTAAAACGAAACCTGATTATTATTAGTCATATATGCCAAAGAAAACCAAATAAGGGAACACATGAATCTGGCCCTGATTCGATGCAAGTATACATATATCACCCCAAATAAAGCGATTAGTTGAATCTCAGATGCGCACGAAGATATCGGTGGACTTTAATACCTATCGATGCCACCGCAAGTGCAGATCGAATTAGGGATCGGCCGCACCCGTACGGGCATGTTCTTGGCTACCTTCTACCTAAATGAAGAGGAGGAGTTGAATGGAGAGAGTGGTGGTGGGTGGGTACTGGATGAACGTACGTGTGTTGGGAGCGGACGGAGCAGGCGGAGCAGCGGAAGAGCTCGGCCAGGAGGCCGCTGTCGCCGCACATGCAGCAGACGGCGCCCGGCTGCGGCGGGCCGCCGCTCGCGCCTTCGCCGGCGCCAGGGGACGCCTTGCCGCTCCCCATGGATATAGACGATGGATCCGGTGCAGTGCCTCCCCGCGGTGATCTCAGATGGATGCACCGAGCCGCCGCCGCATGCGGTCGATCCGACAGGATCAAAGATGGCTTGCGGCAGCAGCTGGGTCGTCGCCGGCTGCTTGATTTCTACCTCGTCGCTCCTCCTGGATGATGAGCTGATGACGATGATGGTGAGACGGTGGAGTTGGCAAACCTGTGGGGGTGGATGGTTGTTTGGGGGAGGCTGGCTGGAGGCAGGAATTAAAGGTGGTGGTGGTGGCTGATGCGCGGTGCCTTCTGCAGTCTTCACACATCTCAAGATCTTGCAGAAGCTGCCCTCTTTTGTCCTCCTCTTCCTTCCCATGGCCGGTACCCGGTAAAGATTTCCTGTAATATTTTATTCACTGGTTAAGGTTCGCAGTCTAGCCCTTGAAGTTTTGTGGTTTTACTTTGTGATTTGTCTCACGCATGCGAATTTTTATTTATCCAAACCTGATTTGTTTGAAGCATCCAAGATTATGAGCAAAAAAATTTAAAATTCCTTTTTACACAGCAGGTTCTAGATCTCGCCAACCTGTTTATGTATTGAAGACTTCAAGGACTAGTATTTCACAAATCAAAACCATGTGACCTTGCAGGTTGATTTAGACAATCACTTAGGAAAATATGAAAAGATGCTTTGACATATGCCACTCATAGTTTACACTAAGAGGGCTATCATATAGTACAAAATCCTCCATTACCATTTATTAAAATTTAACTAAAAATCATGGCGGGCAGGTCGGCCAGCGACAAAAAAGAATCATGAATAGCACCTCTTGCAAGGGGCAGTACAGAAAATATTTCAAAGTAAATACAGCTAGCAAGGTTGCCTGCGCAAATAGCGCAGATAGCTAGATTGTTTTTTATACTAACATTTCCAAATTTTACTTGGAAATAAATTTATTAAATTATATTATTTTCATTATCATTGTTCTTTTCTATCATCTTACTGTATGACGTGGAATGTGTATTCATTTTCATGATAAAGGGAAGATTAGTTGTGGAGAAGTATGGTTTTATGTATTTATCGAAAACATTATAACTATTTTTTCTTTAGCTGTATTTTTTCATTATAAAATTTGAAGTTTGCAAACTCACAAGCTCCTCCACATGCTAACCACGTGATTAATATTAATTTGCCTCTTGATTTTTTTCACTTTTGTTTACATACAAATTATGGTCGCTTCTATATTTTTATTTCAAACATCTATTTGAAATACACTCATATTTGATTATTTCACTTCCGAAGCCATGTAAAAACTAATGGCTAATATATCTAATTTATTATTTGGTAGGACTCTATATGTGAATATTCAATTTTACTTAATTTAGTTTTTAATATTAAATATTTGAAAAAAATACATAGGGAATATGTTCTCAAGGCGTCATGTTCAATCTATTATCGATCACCTTCTTTGCTATGGAAGCTTGCATTCTATGACTCTTGGCTGGTTCTTTATTAGAATCATCTTCTGATTCCCTCATAAATTCACTTAATTTCTTGGTATACATGCACGCTATCCTACACCTGAGTATATTCAACAGGCTGAGCTGGCAGATTCCTGAGATATTGACCGAGTTACCATAAACGTCTCGCTGTTGGCGGGGACATTGCCTATCACTGAGAAATAACATCAGTTAAATTTGGGAATAAATCTAGAAAAATGTGAGCTCTAGTGCCGAGTCAAATTGAACCTGGCAGGACTGGTTCCATCACAAGGAACCTTACAGATGAGTGTTGCACTTAGTACATATTAGGCTAGTCTAAACCGTTATATATCTCTATAAAATCCAATGGTGTATATACTTTTGTTTTTCCAATTAACATCGTAATTTCTACACGCTTTCAATGAACATTGGCTTCTTTTAACATTATGGCCAAGTTAGTTTATAACTGGTCCTGCGGAACAATCTTGCTGGAGTTCATGGTGACCTTTTTGTGTGTGGAGATTGGTCCAACGGATCAATCTCGCTGTTGTCTTGCTTTGGTATAATGTTTTCCCTTCTATATCTATCTAGCTTTCATATTGCTTTGATCCTCCTCTCTTCAAGCATCACGATCATGGCACTCCCTCTGCTCACACTATTTTTTTTCCTTTTTGTCCTGGTGGACGTACATGCCCTCTTGAAAGTCATGGATAGGCCATTATAACACATTAAGAAAAAAAACATATATAACTGGATCATGTTTCCTTTTATGGGTTATGGAATCATGTTTCCTTTTATTATATTTATAATCCATATGATACTTTCGTTGAGCTATTTTGGTTCCTTGTCTGGTTCCTACTTTGTATGTAAATCAACTTTCATATTTTATTTTTTAATTTTGAATTTATGTATTTATTGATCGTATTAGATATGGATTTTTTGAGTTAGTTTTGACCGTTAGATCTTCATAAAATCTAACGGTGTAAGTTCTTCTCTTTTTTAGATTAACGTGGGAATTTCTAGACCCTCTCGGCGAACGTGATGGCTTCTTTTATCATTGTTGTATTAAGATAATAGATAATATAAATCGCAGAACAAACAAGACGTCCCTGTCAGTGGCAAGACCGTGAATCGCAAGGCATCGAGGGGCGAACCCTTTCATCTGAGGAATAATTGCAGCTGGGTGGATGGACTTCGTTGGACGGCCGGGCGAGCGTGGGCCTACCGTCACGCTCCGCGAACCTACCGCGGTTCCGCTGCCACGTGGGGCCCGGAAAGGTACGGCCCGCCTGTCAGGGCTGCGTGGTTGGCCAGGAGGTTGGCCGACTTGCGCGCCGCACCGCGTGGGGCACGCTGGTCGGTGGGCCAAAAAGAAAACCGGGCGGTGGCATCCCGTGTAAATTGCGAGCGAACGCGGGGTGGATTGATTGGAGACAGGGGTAGTGGGGGTCCGCGTTTGACCCCTCTGCATGCCGTGACCGCGACAGCGACCACCAATAGGAAAGGAACCGGGGCCCACGTGGATCCGACGTGGCAGGTGTTGGGGCGTGTTCATGCATGTGGTTTACCAGGAGGACGAGGAGAGCCGGGCCGTCAGACACGGCCTAGTGCTTTGCGTAAAAGTAATTTAATGGCCAAGTCCCCGTTTCTTTTTCTTGCGTTGATGGTGATGGATGCCTCCACGTATAGTGCATGGGATGAGTCCGAAGCTTCTTTCGTAACTCCCGGAATTTCTTGCGTTGATGGTGATGGATGCCTCCACGTATAGTACATGGGATTACCATATCATTCTTCAACTCCTTTTATATGATGAGTCGATGAAACCTATGGTTGCAGGCTTGCAGTTGCAGCAGCAAGTGTGCAAGTGGAGAGGCACAAGTTGAAGAGAGTTTTGTCTTGTTCCAGGGAAACCGGCGTGGGGTCTAATCCGCCGGCTGGCCTCGCCGCGCCGACATGCCAGGCGGACGGTTGAGGGTGGTAGTGGGCAACTGGCCGGCGGGCATTCGGCCGGCTGCATGCTTATCGCCCACGTATTGCTCGAGCCTTCCGGATAGGACCAGCAAGCAAGCAGCACATGGTTCCGCCCCCTAGCCAGTAGTGGTATACAGCAAGCAGCCTCCAGAAAGTGGGGCTGCGAACGCTCAGCTCAGGTTGAAAGGACGCTACGTTGCTACCTCTTCTTCTGTTTTGGTTCTGCTCTTGGAAAGGATCAAATGAAGCGCAAAAGAGAAGCGAGAGAGGGAACAATCACCTGCGTTCCTGTGGGCTGTGGCTCACGTTAGCTTTTGCTGCGTCATGCGACACCCCATGACATGACTTGACTCCACTTCCAGACTCTTCACGGCTGGAGCACTTCATTCCGTACAAGAATGTGCTTCATCGCTTACATAATCAACGACCTGTCTTGTGTTGAAGGCCGCTTCCTACAGCAAGTCCCGTAATGCTTGATACTATCATAAGACCAATGACCGATCTAACTTAAGAAAATTCGACCACCCAATTCTAAAGACTTTTAGGCATCACACATTCACGCAATCAGCAAAAGGGAAAGCTACAGCACTATATAACAACATTACAGCTTCGACACACCCAGCGACTCTCGAGGGAACGAAACATATTCCCATCGGCCATCGTCAACCAGAGAATAAAATCACCTACAAGAATACTACAACTATGCACACGCAGATCAATGATTTTCACTTATTGCACAACTTCATATATCTACAATCTGTACAAGGGGATGAATCCACCACATCCATTACATGTATGAATCATTATACCCTCCCAAACCACAACATAATAGCATTATTTATTGACATCAAGTAATAAATCCCGAACTGGCAACACCTGCTTATCTTACCAGGTGCCACTAGCATTATCTCTACACTATGATCGCAACAAAGGCCTTGCGATTCCGTTCATGTCGAAACATGGCTGCTTGTAGCTTGGATGTAACCATTTTCCCAACTGTTCAAATTTTCTGGAAAGATGGAAGAAAAGTTCTAAATTGAATTAAGCACATAGTGTTTGATTTCATTAGTGCTAATTCCATGGGTTGTAAGAAAGCCTTAAGAGAACAGCAGTACCTCAGCAACTCTAGCAAATAGTAAATCAACTCTGGACACACTGCAATTCTTCGGCAATATCATGCATCCGAAATCGTTCCAAAAATTCGAAAGGCCTGGATATAGAAATTCCACATCAAAACTAAACAATAACATTGTGATGATTTGTTGTCATTACATTAGATGCAAGTCATGGCAGGGTAAATAACATCAAGCAGGGATGGAGTTCATTTATACTTAGCTATTCTCCTAAAATCAAATGCTCATTGGAATAAAATGTATTTGGTAATGTACTATGAAAATAGCAATTTTAAAGATAATCCAAGCACTTTATGAAAAGAGCAGAGCTGCTTAAAATATTACTTATATGGTAGTCTAATTAAAATTAGCATATCATGCTAAGATGTCAAGTTCTTAATAGGGCTTGGTTGTCTTACACCAAAATTCGACGGTTCTGACATAACTTCTGCTGATTATTCTCTATGGCACTCAATACATCAAGTTCTGGTCCAGCAACCAAAGATGTAGCACTTGCATCAGGTGTCCATAGCTAATAAAGAAACAAAGGAAAGAGTGAGTCAAATATTCAAGTACTACCACTAGCATATATTAGGCAACTTTAGAGAATCATAATATATCACTGAACAACGACATGATTCACAACCTTCCACTCATTGTAAGGCTGACATGCAGGGCTAGGATCCTCATGTCAGTGATACAATTGTATATATGTACATATATGAACATAGAAGTCATCTAGCGGCATATGACAGAAAGCCTTACATATATATTAGGACAAGTACAGATTATACCAATTGCAGTAAGTACAGATTATATACCTTTATTGTATTATCGATTCCACTTGTTGCAACAGCGCAATCAAAGGGATGAGACTGTATGCAGTTCACGACTAAGGAAAATACAACACGCATCAGACCAGTGCTAAGGAGATAAAAGCAAAGGAAATTGAAATATAATTACCAGCACTATCCCCTGTAAGCATTTTAATAAGCCTTCCTGTTCTCTTCTCCCATATGAACCATCTACCATCATCACTTCCACTGGCAATAAACTCCCCTGTTGTAAGAGGAAGGACCGAATGCATGAGCTCATATTATCATGTAAACTGTCAACTGTGCATCCAATTTAGATTTTTTTTTTCCATGTGAGGTTCTGGACATTTCAAGTGGGGAAGAACACAGCATGAGAAATTATTTTTATTGATCCGAGCTATGTTCTGTTTCATGATGTTGGATTATATTGAGCCCATGTATATAGGCTCATCTAGAGGCCCATGTATAGGAACTATATATCCCACCCTTCTAGGGTTTGGAGGAATACAAGCCACTATTCTCTCCTATCCTCTCCTTTACATGGTATCAGGCTAGGTTGAGCGGTGCTCCCGGCGGCGCACCTCTCCTGCGCATGGCCGGCCGCCCGCCCTCCTCTACTTCCCCTCAGGCGCCGCCGCCTCCTCTCCCTGGCAGGCGCGCCACCGCCGCCGCCGCCCCTTCCCTCCTCCTCCACCACCCACCCTCCTCTGCTTCCCCTCAGGCGCCGCCTCCTCCTCTCCCTGGCAGGCGCGCCACCGCCCCTTCCCTCCTCCTCCACCACCTTCCCTCCCCTCTGCAGAGCGCACAACCGCGTCCGCTTCTTCCCAGATCCCCTGCGCCCGCCGCTTCAGCCTCACCTCGGGCGCCGGGAGAAGTCGTGGCGCCGGTACAGGGACTTCCGCCGCTTCAGCCTCAGGACCCCTGGGCGCCGCGCCGGTCCCCAAGCCCCCAGGATCTGGGCCGCCCTACCCCTGCTCTGCTCGCGCCTCCTTCCCTCCCCTCCTCTGCTCCGGCCGCTGCCGAGCTCCCCTGGGCCGCCGCCGCCCCTCCCATGGCCGGCCAGGGCCCACAGACGCCTTCCTCCACCAACCCCCTACCTGCCTGTGTTACTGCTGCTGCCAGCCCGGCCGCCGGAGCCACCGCCGGGGCTGCTGCCGCTGCTGCGGCTGCCACCAGCACCGCCGCAGCTGGCCCGCGACCCCCTACCGCCGCCGCTTTGGTCGCCGCCGCGCAGGCCGCTGTGGATCCCGCGGCCACCCTCACCGCCACTGCTGCAGGGCCGCTGGGCGCGCCACGGACACCCTACGCCGCCACGCGGGCTGCTGCTCCGGTGCTGCAGGCGCCCCAGGGCACCGCTGCCGCCGCCCCCTGCTCATGGCGCGGTGCGACCGTGGCTCCTGGACGTCGCCAACGCCGCCCCTGCTCTCGGTCCGGCGCGACCGTGGCCCCAGGGCGCCGCCGCCGCGCCCGCGTCCTCCTGCAGCAGCGCGCCCGCGGTGTCCGCTGCGGCCTGGCGTGCCTTGCGATGTGAGCGCGACGCGCTTGCTGCCATCGAGCAGACCGCTGCGCACGCCGCGCAGGCCGCCGTCGCACCCGCCACGCTCGTCGCGCGGGTGCACGCCGCGCAGGACGCGCGGGCCGCCGCCTCCCTCGCCGCCGCGCGAGGCGTCGCGCCCGCCGCGCACGATGCGTTGGCCGCGCGGGCTGCCGCCTCCCTTGCTGCCGCGCAGGTCGTTGCGCCCGCCGCGCACGCCGCGCAGGCCGTCGCGCACAGGGACCCCACGCAGGCTGCTGCCTCCCTCGCCGCTGCGCCGGCCGTCGCGCCCGTCGCGCACGCCGCGCAGGGGGTGGGCCCTCGTCCTCAGCCCCAGCCGGCGGCCATGCTCGCCGCTGCTGCCCCTCTGTTTGCGCCGTTCTGGCTACCGCCCGCTCCACCCAGCCAGCAGCCGACCTGGCCTGGGGCGCCGTCCTTGAGCGCCACGGGGCGGACGCCGCCGGTCAGCACCGAGTGGATCGCCGACTCGGGTGCCTCCTTTCACACCACCCCACATGTCGGTATCCTCTCTTCTGTCCGACTCCCACACCCCTCTTGTCCTTCTTCCATCATGGTTGGTGACGGGTCTTGCCTTCCTGTCACTGCCGTGGGTTCTGCTCCTGGCTCCTTTCATCTTCCCAATGTCCTCGTTGCTCCTCAAATGGTTCATAACCTTCTTTCCATTCGTCAGTTTACAGCTGACAATTCTTGTTCCATCGAGTTTGATTCTTCGGGCCTCACCGTAAAGGATTCGGCCTCCCGGCGTCCACTACTCCGGTGTGACAGCACGGGGCCCCTTTACACCCTTCGCCTTCCTTCTTCCGCTGCACCACTCTCGTCGTCTTCTTCGCCCTGGCCGTCTTGGTCTGCCGCTTTTGCCGCGACGCCGTCTTCCACCACTTGGCACCGTCGTCTTGGTCACCCTGGCCGCGACGTTCTGGCTCAGCTCGGTCGTAGTACCGATCTTCCTGGTACTAGGGCTCCTGCTCAGCCCCTCTGCCATGCGTGCCAGCTCGGTCGTCATGTTCGGCTCACTTTTTCTTCTTCTTCTTCGCATGCGACGCGTGCATTCGATCTTGTTCACTGTGACCTGTGGACCTCTCCTGTACTTAGCCTTTCTGGTTATAAGTACTATCTGGTGGTGGTCGATGACTTCTCGCACTACTCTTGGACGTTTCCTTTGCGCGCCAAGTCTGAGACCTTCCCCACCCTCCACTTCTTTGCCTGGGTGTCCACTCAGTTCGGCCTCACTGTTAAGGCCGTCCAGTGTGACAACGGGCGGGAGTTTGACAACTCCACCTCCCGTTCCTTCTTCCTGTCTCGGGGTGTTCAGCTGCGTATGTCTTGTCCGTATACCTCTCCTCAAAACGGCAAGGCTGAGCGGATGATTCGCACGACGAACGACGTCGTGCGCACCCTTCTGATCCAGGCTTCCCTGCCCCCGCGCTTCTGGGCTGAGAGCCTCCACACCGCCACCTACCTGCTCAACCGCCTTCTGTCCACTGCTTCTCCTGCTCCCACTCCACACCACGCTCTCTTCGGTACCCCTCCTCGCTACGACCACATTCGGGTCTTCGGGTGTGCGTGTTACCCTAACACCTCCGCCACAGCTCCTCACAAGCTGGCGCCCCGCTCGACTCGTGTGTTCCTCGGTTACTCCCCTGACCACAAGGGGTACCGATGCTTTGACCTCACCACTCGCCGCGTCCTGATCTCCCGACACGTCGTCTTCGACGAGTCGGATTTCCCCTACTCCACCTCCTCTATATCTTCTCCTGACCCCGAGCTGGAGTCTCTGTTTCCGACTGACCCGGTGGTTCAGCCACCGTTACCTGTCTGTCCTTTTCCTGCAGGTTTTCCCGGCACGCCGGCACCGTTTCCGGTGATCCCTGTTGCGCCGAGCGCAGCCCCGGTGCCCACGGTCGCGCCACGTGCGGTCCCCAGACCTCTGGTCGTGCCGCGCGCAGACCCGGTGTCACCCGCTGCGCCACGCACGGCCCTGGTGCCTTCCCCTGCACCTGCGCGGTACGCTCAGCCGGTGCAGGTGTACCGGCGCCGCTCGGCGCCGAACCCAACACCGCAGCGGTACGCTGAGCCGGTGCAGGTGTACCGGCGTCGCTCGGCGTCGACACCGGCGCCGCCTCCTACTCCAGAGGCTCCTGCGACGCCGACACCGGAGCCATCGCCGCCGCCGCCACCTCCGGCTCCCTCTCGAGCCGAGCCAGAGGTGTACCACCCGCCGGTCATACATCGGGATCCTCGGCATATCCATCCCATGGTGACTCGGCGGATGGCGTCCCAGGCCGCGACTCTCTCCGCCACCGAGGGAGAGCCGAGGGTCTCTCTGGTACCCTCCTCTGTCCGCGACGCCTTGGCGGATCCTCACTGGCGTCGCGCGATGGAAGAGGAGTACGCTGCTCTTCTTGCCAACCAGACGTGGGACCTCGTGCCGCGTCCGTCTGATTGCAATGTGGTGACTGGCAAGTGGATCTGGACGCACAAGCGTCGGGCTGACGGCACACTGGAGCGCTACAAGGCTCGCTGGGTTCTCCGGGGGTTCAATCAGCGACCTGGTGTGGACTATGATGAGACCTTCAGCCCGGTCGTGAAGCCCGCTACGGTGCGCACGGTCCTCTCGCTTGCGCTCTCGCGCACTTGGCCTGTGCACCAGCTGGACGTGAAGAATGCGTTTCTTCACGGCACCTTGTCAGAGACTGTCTACTGCTCTCAGCCAGCAGGATTTGTGGACTCGAGTCGTCCGGATATGGTCTGCCGGCTCAACAAGTCTCTCTATGGTCTGAAGCAGGCTCCTCGGGCTTGGTACTGTCGGTTCGCCACGTTCCTGCTGACACTGGGATTCACCGAGGCCAAGTCTGACACGTCTCTCTTCATCTACCGCCGTGGGGATGAGACGGCATATCTGCTGCTATATGTCGATGACATTGTGCTCACAGCTTCCAGTCCGCAGTTGCTTCAGAGTGTCATCTCCTCTCTGCAGCAGGAGTTCGCTATGAAGGATCTCGGTCAGCTCCACCACTTCTTGGGCGTCACTGTTGAGCCTCGCCCGTCTGGTCTTCTCCTTCACCAGCGGCAGTACGCCCTCGATATTCTGGAGCGGGCTGGGATGACTGATTGCAAGCCCTGCTCCACTCCAGTCGACACTCAGGCGAAGTTGTCTGCTGCTCTGGGTGATCCGGTGGCTGATCCTACTGCCTACCGGAGTTTGGCCGGCGCTTTGCAGTACCTCACCTTCACCAGGCCGGACATCACCTACGCTGTTCAGCAGGTCTGTCTCCATATGCATGATCACCGGGAGTCACACCTTGCTGCGCTGAAGTGTCTCCTCCGGTACGTCCGTGGTACTGTGGACCTCGGCCTGGTACTTCACCGCTCGTCCTCTGCTGAGCTAGTGGTCTACACCGACGCTGACTGGGCTGGCTGCCCGGACACTCGTCGCTCCACCTCCGGCTACGCCGTCTTCCTGGGCGGCAACCTGGTCTCCTGGTCGTCCAAGCGGCAGCCGGTTGTCTCCCGCTCCAGTGCCGAGGCGGAGTACCGGGCTGTCGCCAACGGCGTGGCGGAGGCGTCCTGGCTACGACAGCTCTTGGCGGAGCTTCACAGCCCGCTCGCCAAGAGCACGCTCGTCTACTGCGACAACGTCAGCGCTGTGTACCTCTCCACCAACCCCGTCCAGCATCAGCGGACGAAGCACGTGGAGATCGACCTACACTTCGTGCGCGACAGAGTCGCCATCGGCGATGTTCGGGTACTCCATGTCCCAACTACCTCCCAGTTTGCTGACATCTTCACCAAGGGGCTGCCCTCGTCGACCTTCTCGGAGTTTCGATCCAGCCTCAACGTAGCCGGTGGCTAGTTGTGGCTGCGGGGGGTACTCTCTTCTTGTCCAGTCTTGAACACCGCTGCGTCGGTAGTTCAGACTGCGGGGGTGTTAGCTTTCTTGTTGTCCAGTCTTGAACACCGCTGCGCCGGTAGTTCAGACTGCGGGGGGGTGTTGGAGTATATTGAGCCCATGTATAGAGGCCCATCTATAGGCCCATGTATAGGAACTATATATCCCACCCTTCTAGGGTTTGGAGGAATACAAGCCACTATTCTCTCCTATCCTCTCCTTTACACATGAATCTAAGAAGATTCGAGTCAAAGCAAGCTGCTAGGTATAAGTGAATTTAGTGAGTCTAAACTCTAAACTCCAGGCTTCCATAACTTTCAAAACAAAAAAAAACTCGACCGGAGCGGGTATCCCCCCCCCCCCCCCCCCCGTTTTTCAGGCCGAGGAAACCCCGAGAACCCTACCTTCTCTGGCCAGCGAGGGGGATTTTTTTTTAACCTCAGCCTGAAATTCACTCCCATCGGGAGTTGAACCCAGGACATGAGTGCTACCGGAGCCATCTAACCAAGTCAGCCAGAGGCCCTTTCGCATGTTACTTCAAAAACACTATGTTTACTACAGGCTATACAGCACAGCACAGATCTGTGTCCTACGACGAAAGTTTAACATGTTTCTGTTCTTATAAAATCTGCAAATGAAAAAACAAGTGTGTTGATGGAGCTGGTAATTTACGAATGGACTTTAACATGCATTCCCTAAAGCAGAAGTGCAGAACTAAAACAAAAATGCATGATGGACTAGCCCAACCTTGCTCGCCAAGAAAGCTAGCTTGTTTTATATCTGTCCCCACATTGCAGTGCGCAACATATCTTTGTTTCATATCAATGGCAACATCCGACTGCATCACATGATTTCAAAAATTGTGTCAGAATCCATGAGTGAATAGTACAAAAGGTATGACATAAAAAGACAAGAATGCAGGAAAGAAATACCTGGAAAGAAGAATCACCCTTGTGAGTGGACTCAGTCGATCCATTTTCACCAGCGTGTTCATTGGTTTGATCCTCACTTTGATGAAATCTGAAACTTAAACTACCTCGAAAGACACCTTGATCATTTTCTCGACTTTCATCACCAGATACTGATGTCTCATAGTCTAATTCCATTTCATCATCGTGGTCTGAATCTTCTCGTCCCTCCTGTGATGATGAACCACTAACATCGGATCTAGAAAATATATCCCTCAATGAGCGTAATTTCCTATGTGTATCAGCTTTAGCATTCCCATTCTGATCTGTTCCGTTCTTCTCAAGTTCAGCTGCTTGAACAAAAGAAATATATCACAATATAGAAGAGCAATATCTTAGAAAATATTATTCCTCGAATTCAACGCCCAGCTTGAAAGCAGCATAACAGACTGAGACACAAAAAGGCTATGAGCATGATATGCTCACAAAAATAAAGTTATGGGTCATCTGATTGATATCATATAGTCATGGCAGCAGCCAACAAAAGTAGAAGATTAATAAGAGCTAAAAGTAAGAGGTGACAGTCCAGTACATGGGAGGAAATAACATCTTGATCGTTTAACATGCAAACAAGTTAACACATAACCATAAATAATCAGTCCATATGCTAGAGTTAGGTGAAAAAAATAGTAGTTCACGATGTTGTCATGAATATACTCACCTGAAGCAACCCGCTGCTTTATATCATCCACCTGCTTCTTCAATTCAGAATGTGACGGAAGAAGTCTATTTACTGCTTCTGCATACTCAAAGGCCTCCCTCAGTCTTCCTAACTACACAAGGCATGACATGAATATTTAATTGATGGAAGCTAACAATCTGATTCAGGACTTTTATTTAAAGGATAACTGATTTTATTAGCAAGTGCATAAGTAAACAAAGCAGACGATGTGATTAAACTAGGACCGATCAGCTTATTGGAATCACCTAAGCCTTCATGTATTATAGATTGCTTATGGTCATAAAATTTATCTAGGAAAACAATAGGAAAATATTCAGTTAAAAAAGAACAGGGAAACAGAAATTGTTCTGATTTCTTGAAACCTTCAATTTTGGATGAAATTAATATTTTCCACAGGAACAAACTTGAGAAGGGTTGGTTGATTATTTTCGTACAAATATGTAGCTACCAAACTATTTCACAGTATAGACACACATTGCTCAGACTGATTCACAGATGCTTACCTGTAATAGTGCCTCTGACATATATAAGTGTGCTTGATAGGATGCGCGATCAATATTCCGCGCTCTGTTGCAATCCCGAATTGCCATGTAAACATCATTTTTCCACTTCCTCTGTAGATCAAAATTTTATGATCCCTATATGTATTGTGCAACAGAAGTTTCACAGGTGATCAATAGAGCAGACAAACCTTTAGGTACAATCCTGCTCGAGTACACAAGCAATCATGCCTCATGCTGTCATCAATATCAGGTCCCACTGATTCAAGTACTTCACTGCATGCGTCAATCCCATGCATTAAGTTCTTTCCAAGCTCCAAAGATCTTGTCGCAACTTGCATAAATTTCCTGCACATATCTACCTGAAACGGGGGCCATGAAAGGCGGAGGGGTTCAATATGTGTAGGGGGGAGAGGGAGGGAGGGAGGGAGATTCTCACCCTCAATTTTCTGAAATTTGTGTTCATTGAAATCTTCCTTTGTTTTGCATGTTCTTTTGCTGGTACTTTGTGAAAAGGGGGTACAAATAGTTGCTCTTGCACATAATCAGCTGTGTATCTCACTGAACACGTACTATCTGAACTGAACAAAATTTGATCAATACAATATTTAAGATCTGTCATCATATATCAACAGTAGCAGGTAAAGCATATAAAATATGTGAGAAAGAGAAGCTGGCTGGGAAAAAGGGGACCATATTAAGTCTCTTATTAGTGTGTGTCGGTGTGAGTTGGACTGTTGGTGTGTGTGTTTGTTGTAATCTTCCTTTTGGGAAGAGTTTTTGTTTGGACTGAGGCTTTATACTTTACTCATTTCTATAAATAATACAAAAGATATGCAGCTCTGCAACGCATTAGGGAAAAAAGACAAAGAAGGTGCACAGTGAGCAAAGTGAACGTACCTGGGTCAACATCAAACAGATAAACATGTTCACCACTGTAACTTAAAAGCACCTCCTTCCCACTTGGGCTGAATGCAACATGTGTAAGGTGCAAATATGCTTTCTTCTGATTGCAAAACAAGCACAAAGTCAACAGAAGGAACACTACTGTTGTTCAAGGCATAACAACAATGTGAAAGTCAAGTGCACATTCTCGCTCATATGCGCTTATCTGGGACAGTTAAACCTCATCCACAGCTTATGAGAAAAAGGACTACCAACAAACAACAGATAATAATGCTAAGAACTAGTGACACTGATGTGACGGGTGCCCCCTGGTTACAGAGAGGTAATCAGGAAAAAAATGCTGTATTTTACCATTTTTACTGCCTCAAGAATTGTTTTTTAGGATACATATAGCATTTACAACTTTTGACGCCCTTTGTCTTCATACAAGCTAGTTATGTTGCCATCCCATTACCATACAAAATTGAAACAGCACAGCATAACCACCAAAATTAAGAGTGAACTCACATTGTCAGCAAGATGCAATGGGCAGAACATTTTAATGCATGGTGGTGGCTCCCTTTTGGTTTGACATGAACTCAATGGCGGTAGCATTCTCCTATCGTACAGCCTGGCAAATGCATCGCTGCATGAACAACATGTAACAGAGTTGTGTTAGTCAGGTAAAAGAACAGACAAGGCTTGTTATGTACTGTCTATGGATGACGAGAAGTAAAGGTTACCTCCCACCAATAACAATTTCATGGGGACGAACAGAGCTAATATCACAAGACTTCAGTGACAATGGATGTTTGGGCAGATCAGCTAAAGACTTCTTTGCTCCACAACGTAGATCAAGCTGACATAAATGCGTCGTTCAGAAAATAATATGAGAACCAAGGCCAAAACTAGATCAGCTCTATTGTTAGTAAGCATTTATCTTAAAGCAGCAATTATGCTAGAATTGGATCATACCACATGACTTATTCCATTTATACTCTATGGGATCTTACGGAGCCAGAAGTTAATCGTACTCTGGCAACTTTACGTAAGGCAGAGTTGGGTTTTTTGGGGTTGATAGTGGAAAAGTCGACAGATAAGTCATCCTTACTGTCCCTCTACAGAACCATACATGAATTTCAAATTGAACCAGAAAGGCAAAAATTGGACTCCCATTTTTAGAGGTCTCTAAAGATCATAAAACCAGGGGGGAAATTATTGATAAATATTGAATAACATGATACACTGGACAAACAGAACGGAATATGATGTTCCATCTGAAGAATTCAATCAAACAACCACAACTGGAACAAGGAAAGTAGGAAACCAATGGAAAAGAAGTATGAATTGCTCACAAGCACATTGCGGCAAGCCTGATTAGCAGATCCTGCACGAGGGCAGGAACTACACTCCCGAAAATCATGCTGTCTCAGAGTACCATCCTCACTTGCGCTCCACACTACATTTGGATTGCCAATTTCAACCTACATTTGGCAAACAAATAAAAGTATTAATGACTGAACAAGCAGAGGCTAACGAAAGCAAAGAATGTAAGTCCATAGATGAGCAGAACACATCTCAAATGACAGGACATAACATACACGGATACACCACATCAATGTCTAGATATACAGTATGGATAACACATCTAAGTGGTACAAGACTCAGTTACATGATGTCAGCTGCTCTCCTAATAAAGAATAAAAAGTTTTTCAAATTTTCAATTTGCTCAGATCCATGCATGAATGCATAAACTTCCCCCATGATCTAGAATTCCAAATTACAAATAATGGTCCATCTGTATGATAACTTACAGCTAATTTCTTGACCCTTCTTGAATGACACTGGTAAACTGCTGTTGGTTCCAAAGAAATTTCTCTAGGCCTTCTGCCACTTAAACGAGACATATTGAAAACACGAACCTGGAAAAGAATCAGTAACTCTTCTGAAGGAAGACCCAACATAACAGGAATAAGAAACAATTTTTAGAAAAGGAAAACGAAAGGTGTACCTCTGCATCTCCTGCTCCAGAGACTACTACTTCATCACATGTTTCTGGGACAAATTTTGTGCAAAAGATATTTGCAGAATGTCCGGTGTCAATGTCATGCAACAGCTCCCGATTATTGTAACTCCAGATGTTAATCTGCAGAACCAATAATCACACAATACTGAAATCAATGTTCGGATCCTTCACAACATAAAACATTGAACCAAGTCACACAGGAAACATTTGAGGACTAGGTGCGTCATGTCACTGCTGGAGCACTGTAGCATTTGCAAGAAGATGGGTTTCATTTGCTTGTATCATACAATTTTCTCCTCTATTACTTAGGCGGCAGCTTAAAATTCAGACATGCAAATAGAAAGTTCTTATGTTTGTAAAGACGCACTCTATAGTGCTTTTCAATAAAAGGGATCCACGAAATAATTAACAATGGTGGTTCAATACTTCTGTAAAGAGGTACCAACAATTGTATAACAACAAAGATTAACAATGCACTACCATATTTCTAAACACAAAAGGATCTACTAGATATTTTCCATTTAAACATATGGCTTAGTTGTCCTGCAAGAAAAAAAATATAGACAAAAAAAATGAAACACGCTCATATCTCTCAAAAGCATTTATAAGGCACTACAGTTTTGATAAAGAAGTGAGAGTCCAACTAGCTCAATAGAATAAGAAAAGATCTAAAATTACTGGTGTTAGCTAACCAACGTAAGTTGAGAAACTTACTCTAGTATCATCTGATCCTGATATGAGAAGCGAACCATTCGAATTCCATGCAATAGCATTCACACAACCTATGTGACCCTGTTGAATAACACAGGAAAAGGCGCACATTACAAAAATCAAGCAAAAGACACGAAGCTTCAGCTTTTACGGTTTTACCTCAACAGCACATAGAAATTTTTAACATGCCAGGATGGGATTCATATATATTAATTCGCATGCTGAGATGGTCGAAACAGTTACTCAAGTACCTCCATCTCCTTTTCCAAAGCAAGCTTTTGCACTAGAGAAGAATGAAATTGTGCTCTTTTCCTAATGTCCTGCACAAGCGAAGGCATTAGTTGTATTTGCATTATACTTTATAAACCATAGTAGAGAACTGTACAATTACAGAATGCAAGGCCGAAGAAGAACAGTACTACAAATGGTAGAATTATGTGTCTCTGTAATTCAAGATATAATATTCAACCAAGCAATGCTGCTTAGCTGCATTGTACGCGATCGAAGTTAAAAAAAAATGCCCCTTTGTCATGCATGCTTCAGTTGCAGAAGCTGCTGGAACAGACCCCTTTGCCCAAGATACAAAATAAAGGAGAATTGGCTAGTTAGGGTAATTGCTTAGGCAAACTTGTGCTCTTTTTCCTTCCCTTGAAGTTCTATATTTTTTAATGCCCTCTTTCTAACATGGACATCAATTTTCAGATGGTGGATCGGTTTCGCCATATGTCAGTTGCCTTTTTTTTCATTCCTAGATACAGTTTACTGCTGAAATACTGAATCCACAGTTGATCCATCCAAAGGCACCATATATATTGTAAGTTGTGAGGAAAAGAGCTATTCTGAAGGCATACCACAAAAGCTGACAAGAACAGTCAAAGTTTAGCTTCTAAGAAAGGACCAGTATGCACACATTGCTCGCAGCATGCACAGTTGTTCGAAATAAAGATCCCCCACCCCCAAGTAAGCCATCAGATATGTTCTACTATATAAAAAGGGTTGCATCATCATTGTCTAAAGATCTCGCTGGATTAATGTTCTACAGACAAATTTACGTTCAGAAAAAAAAGAGAGCACGCATCCTGCAGTCATTTTGATATTGCCACATTTCAGAAGTAATTCCGGTCAGCTAAGGCATATAACAAAGAAAGCAATTATTATAATCCCAACTACTGGCGTCAGGCTCCGTCATCCGAAGCACTCGAACAGCAACTAGTTTCCCCACTCCCATAAACCCTAGTAAGTTCCAAAGTAGTCAGAACGACCGATCGAGAAATGCAACCCGAGGTGCCACTAGCTCATCCAAAACCGCCTCGCCAACCACTCCTGTCCCAGTGACTCACCGACACCAACCCCGACGAATCAGGCAATTCTCCCCCAAATCAGAGCAGAAATGACGCCTAAAGCGGCAGGAGAAAACTCAGGGCTTGGCTGCTCCGAGGGGCCTTACGCGGGAGCCGTGGAGGCTGCGGGCGTCGAGGAGATCGGTGACGCTGCCGTCCGAGAAGGGCCACCGAAGCTTCTCCGCCTCGTCCATCTCCGGCTAACCCTCGCCGCCTCTCCCTCTCCCGCTACGCCAGCCGCCAGCTTCCGCGCGATCGCTGCGGTCGGGGTTGGGGATGCTTCTGGAAACTCGGTGGTGCCCTTCGGGGCTCGGTGGTCGGGTCGGATCGGATGGAGTGTGTGCCGTCGCCATGGTTTACCAAACCGTCGGTAACCGGCCAAACCGGTCCGGACCGGTACCGGTTTGGTTCGGTTTGAAATCGGCCAAATTTTAAAATTTGAATTTGAATTAATAAAAATGAAAAATTCTTAAAAAATTCCTAAAAATATTTCAAGGTACGACGAATCTAATGGTGTAAAATTTTCCCAAATATTTGATCATTTAGTATGGTTTGCGGAATTTAGAAGTTAAATCAAAAAAGAAAAAGAAAAAAAACGACGGCCCATTAAGGCCCATCGCGCGGCACAGCGTATTTAACCTATCCCCAACCATCCCGCAGCCTCACCAGCCCCTCGTCCGCTCCTCTCGCCCCCTAGGAACCCCTGTCCGCCGCCCGCACCCGCCGTCCGCCGCCCTGACCCGGACATCCGGCTGCTGAGAGCGGCTAACCGGCCCCACACCGGTAAGCCGGGCCGCCACGAGATCTACCGGTTAGCCGCCCTTGGAGGCCGGTTTACCGGCCCGGCTAGGCGGTAAACCGCCACTAGCGGCGGTAAGCCGCCGGCAGGTGAGGTTTTTTTCCCTAGATGATTTTAGATGATTTTTTTTAGGATTTAGGTGTATGACTTAGGTATATTTAGAATGTAGGTAAGATTTAGGATTTAGGATGTTTTAGGATTTAGAATGTTTTAGGATTTAGGTGTATTTAGATGATTTTTGACACTATGACTTAGGAGTTAGAATATTAGATGATATATTTTTGTTGTCCATGTATGCAGATAGACAATGGCAAGCAGAGATGTTGTATGGGAACACGGGGAAAATCTTTATCCCGGATGGCGATGCAACTATTGTCGTACGCAGAAAGGAGGAGGTGGTGCGACTAGATTGAAACAACATTTGGCTGGGCGCGGGGCGGAGGTGGTCCATTGCAGAAATGTGCCACCTGATGTGCGGGACTTCTTTCAGCGTGAGTTGGATAGGGCAAAGAAGGCAACTGCTGACCGGGCTCGAGAGAGGTTGAGACGGGAGAAGGCTGCAGCGGAGGGAAACTATCCCGGTGATGAAGAAGATGAGGAAGCTCAGGTGCAGCGTGCCATGGATCTATCAAGAGCGGAAGCAGAGTTCCGACGGGGGGTGGAACAGAGAGGAGGTGAATATGAGCGTGGAGGAGGTAGTGGTTCGACGAGAGGGAATGTTATGCAGAGGATGTTTCGAAGGTCCACTTCGCAGAGGGAAAGTCCTGTGGTGGAGGACTATAACTTGGCAGCTGGTGGGAGAAGAGGAATGATGCAACCAAGGATTGATACAGGCTCCTGGACGCAGAAGGGTAAGAACGCAAAGGAAGCTATTGGTAAAGCTTGGTCAAAGTTTTTCCATATTGCAGGAGTTCCTGGAAGACAGGCTGACAGTCCATACTTTATCAGTGCGGTCAGGGAGACACAAAAAGTGGGGTAAGTTTTCTTTCATTGCAATGATACCTATGAGCGTACATCCTTGTATCTCATGATTTTCATATGGTTTGCAGGTGAAGGTATCGCATCACCCACTGGACGGGATATTGATGGCAAGTACCTTGATCAGAACGAGCAAGACTTGAAGACGAGGTACGTAAAGTTTCAGAAAGACTGGCCCTTATTTGGCGTCACGTTGATGTGTGATTCATGGACTGGTCCGACGAGGATGAGTGTCATCAACTTTTTGATATATTGCAATGGGGTCATGTGGTTCCATAAGTCTATTGATGCGACCGGAAGAACTCAAGATGCTGCATATTTGTTCAAGGTAGTCCCTAAACATGTTTCATTCGCATGGTGTATGTTTTGACATGTTACTAAACAATCTGTCTTCCATTGCAGGAGATTCAAAAGGTGGTGGAAGAGATTGGACCGGAGAATGTCGTGCACGTAGTCACCGACAACGGCTCGAATTATAAAAAAGCATGCAACGAACTACTAAGTGACGTGTATGACCACATAGTTTGGACACCGTGTCTAGCACACACCGTCAATTTGATGTTGAAGGATATAGCTCGAAGGCCTGAACATGGTGTTATCATCAAGCAGTGCAAGCGAATTTCAAATTGGTTACACAATCATGGTCAGTTGAATACAATGATGAGGAACGCAATCGGTGGTGAGTTGGTCAAGTGGAATGCCACTCGATTTGGAACCAACTACATGTTCCTAGAGAGCATCTATCGGAAACGTGATCGTTTCATGCAGTGGATGGCATCTACTGAGTTCCAACACAGCAAATGGGCGAATACCGAAGATGGTAGATTTACTCATGCAAGTTTTTCAAGTATGGAGTGGTGGGATGCATTGAAATATATCATCGACACGGTTCAACCAATATACAAGTTCCTTCGATTCGCTGATCAGGACAAGAAGCCGAACATGTGCGAAGTCGTGATGGCCTACCAGACTATGAAACAGGAGCTGAAGTCTTTCTTTGGAACAAATGTTTCCACACTGAAAGAGTATGTTGAGGTGGTGGACGAGAGGTTGCGTGATGTGTTCATAGGCACGTATGTGGGTCCAGGTAAGCACACATCAGTCGTCTATTTTTAAACTCTATTGAAATAATGCTTATTTGAAGTGATTTATATTTTGCAGCTGCTGTCCTAAATCCGAGGTATGCATATACGATGGATCCAACTCAACAAATGTTTCGTGGACTTAAGGATACATTTCAGCGCATGACGGATCTCCAGAGCGCCGTCCAGGCATTGCAGGAGTTTGACGTGTTTCGGCAGAAAATTGGCGAGTATAGCAGTGATATGGCAATGCGGATGGCGATGGACACAAAGACATCCCCATGTAAGAGTTATTCCGTATGAAATTGTTATTTTCTCTATTCGAAAATATTGCTTACATACTCGGTTGCACATGCAGCGTCCTGGTGGATGATGTTCGGATCAAGTACTCCAAAACTGCAGTACCTTGCCATGAGGCTTGTTTCACAATGTTGTTCGTCCAGTGGATGCGAGCGGAACTGGAGTACTTTTGCCTTGCTGCATACAAAGGTTCGCAATCGGTTGTCGCACAAGAAACTTAATAAGCTTGTTTATGTCAACTACAATCTTCGTCTCCGACTCGAGGAGGTCTCCGGGCCACTGATGCGTGAAGAAGGTGATTTCATTGACCAGCTAGCCCATCTTTCTTTCTATGATGAGAAAAATCCGGTGCGGGAATGGATGGAATATGGTAGATCTAACCGGGCTCCAGTTCTGGACGAGGATGATGATGACGGCGACATCCCTCTCCCGTCCCATATTGTCAGAGATCAAATAAACGAGTCAGATCTACGTGAGGCTACGGGGAATGATTACATCAGCGATTGGGCACGTACAAATATATGTGACACTCACCTAGAGAAGAGAAAGTTGCAGAAAGGACCTAAGAAGGGTGACCCGAAGCGTCGAAAAGGCAAAGGAACAGCAAAACCAGTGAGCAGCGACACCGAGACTGATGATGGCAAAGGTGAGCGTAGTCCTCCATATCAGGAGTCCGAGGATAGCAGCTCGGCCGATGATGGTGATGATGGTGACGGTGCTGGGCCTGATGCTGGTGGTGGTGGTAGTGGTGCTGATGCTGCTGCTGGTGGTAGTGGTCGTGCTCGTAGTGTTCGTTTCACAGGTATACATTGCACATACAAATAGACACATATTTTTGACTATTGACTACTAATTATGAAATATGGTTGATTGCAGGGGAGACTCAGTTCACACATGCTACTCAGGACACCGACCATGGAGCACCGCAATCGCAGAGGAGAACAGGTGGACCAACGGACTATGATAGTCCACAGCACTCTTCTTCCTCCTACAGCGATTCGAGGCACTCTTTTCACTATCCCATTCCTGACATCAGCATGCAGCCACCGACGAGATGGGTGTACGAATGGGAAGACCCCCATTTTTACACTATGTTAGCTCAGGAATGGCAGACAACATCGGCGTGGACGGGCCAAACTTGGCAACACTACAAGGCTGAGCTGCTTAGAGTGCGAGGTATCGCTTTGATGTCCAACGCCGAATACCAAACCGCGTCCCAAATGGGGGTCTTCCCATTTCTACGTTGAACTTTCGTTTCATGTGTCTAGGTGTATGACTCTGTATTTGTATGCACGCTTATTACTATTGTATTTGTATGTATGATTATAACTTGTTGCTTTGGTATGGTCATTTACATTAAAATGTGCATAGCTCATGCCGAAATTTTCTTTTATTTTACACCGGGATCTATTTTTGAAGCGGCGGAAAACGAACCGGTATACCGGTCCAACCGGCCGGTATACCGGTATAACCGACCGGTTTACCGGTTCGGGCTGCCCCTCCCACATCACCGGTATACCGGTCAAACCGGCCGGTAAACCGGACCGTCCGGCCGGTATACCGGTCCGTACCGTTTGAACGCCGAGATTTGAATTCAAACAAATTCAAACTTCCTTTTGTCCGGTTCCGACCGGTATCCGGCCTAACCGGACCGGTAAACCGGTACCGGAGCCCGGCGGTTAGGCCGGTCCGGTCGGGAATGGAAACCCTGGCCGTGGCCCGTGGGCGTGGGGCCGGTCTCTCTGGTTTCCAGAGAGGCCGCCCCCGGGTCGGTGGCTCGGAGTGGGGCCAGACGGTCAGGGACGTGTGGATCCACGGCTGAACGAGGCGTGGACTGTCAGGTGGAACCTACGAGGCTACGACGGCAGCTCCCGCTTTTCACTTTTTCTTTTTCTGCCGTTCGGATGATGACCAGGGGCTGGGCTGAGAAGGGTCACTGTGCGAGATTGGAGTCGTTCGCGCTAGGATTTTAGCGTGCTAATGAATAGTAACATTTTAACCGTTAATTATGGTGTCAAATAAAAACAGTTTACAAAACCAACTCTAGAACCCCGCGCTAGTGACCTTAAAGAATCTAATAAAGTTTTTGACCGCGCGATTAGAGAATAGTTACTGTAGCATCAATGTAGTCAATCATCAATTAATTACCGTCATTAGATTCGTCGCGAAAAATTACACACATCCCTAAAAAAGTTTTACAAATAGATTTCATTTAGTACTTTATGCATGTAAAAAAAATTTTTTAGAAAACGTGTGCGCTATTTTTGTGGAATGCCAAAGACCCGGTTAAGGTGAACACGTCACGAGCTGTAATTTCCAGCACTCGCAGGACGGGCCCTGAGTTTTTTTTTGTTCAAGGGTGAAAAAAGGCATGCCCAACATGTTTTGACTCGCAAAAAAAATTCTGAAAGTCAAAACAAGTTTTTCAAAAAACATATTTTGACTTTCAGAATTTTTTTTGCAAACTTTCAGAAATTTCAATTTCAGCAAACTGTTCCGAGTTTCTTTTTATTTTCCAGAGGAACGGCATCGTTTCGCTTTCAACCAGCAGCCCGTATCCCGTATCTTCACTTCACGCCAGAGAGTTTCAATGAGATCATGGTGAGCCAGAAAATTACATCTGGAATCACCTCTTAACTAGACTTTCTTTGAGGCCACAGAAATGCCAATTCTCGGTGAAAAGGCCATGATCATGTTACTTCGAGACGTAGCGACATCTTGATCCGACAAGAAAACAACTGATGAAGTAAACGAAAGGCTTGCCGAGTCTACACGAAAAGCTTGAAGAGGAGACTGGGACCCCCCGTGTCGTCCTCAGGGGCGACTCGGGCGGGTCGCACCCCAGACCGCCGCCGCCCCCCTCCCAGCCTCCCCTGCCCCGCTGCCGGAGCAGCCGCCGGAAGTCAGCGCGGCTGCTAGGAAGGCGGCGGCGGGCCCTTCTCCTGTTTCAACGCCGCAGTCTCCGTTCTCCACGTCGCCTAGGCCGCCGACCCTCCACTTCGCCGGCGCTGCGCCACCGCGGCCATGGCCCTTTGGAGCTCCTCGCGCGGCTGCTCGGCACCTGCGGCATCGCCCCACCCCCTCCTGCAAGCAGCTCAGCTCGGCATACAGGGGCGTCGCCCCCCAGATCTGGGTGGGTTTCGCCGGGTCCTGTGGTCTTCGCCCTCCACACCGCCGTGCCATGTGGTCGTCGCCCAACAGCAGTCCTCGCGCTACTGCTTGGACGGCTGCCTGGCAGTGGCGGCGAAAGGGTCCCTCCTTCCTCCTCCCGCAGATCTAGGCGGAGGCTTCCCTCCTCGTCGTCGTGGTTGCCGCCCACTGCCCCCCACCCCCCACTCTCTGCAGCTCGCGGTTCCAGACAGTGGCGGAGCCAGGGGTGCAGGGGGTGCTCAAGTCCCCCTACCACCTTGGCTTCCATGGAAGCCCCCCTACAAATTTTGTGGAGGAAGAAGAAGGAAGGAGAAAATTTTGAGGAGGAAGAAGAAGGAATGAGAGGAGGGAGGAGGAAGAAGAAAAGGAGAGCCCCCTGACTCTGGATCCTGGCTCCGCCGCTGGTTCCAGATTGGGGGTGCGGGGATCTGGTGCTGCGGGGGCACCTTCGTCGGGGTCCCCTTCTCGGTGCCACTGGGTGCTGCCGGTGAACAGTGGTGGCCTTCGGTGAGCCTTGCTGCCGTCTCGTCGTCTTCTGACTGCAGTCTACAGGTGATGGCCGTGCAGCTTGGGGTTACAAGGGAGCTCAAGGTGAAAACCGTGCCCGACATGCTGTCGGTGCTCTCGATGGCGGCGTCCGAGGACGTCGCTCACCTCCTTGGAGGCGTCGACTTGCTCTTGAAGGTGACCCCAAGCTAATCCGGCGCTGATTCTGGTGCAAGGCTGATTCATAGTGTGGTCTTCCATTGTGGGTCGCGCGGGTGTACTCCATTTGGCGCCTCTGCTCCGTCGGCGCGCTCCTTGCAAGTGGTGACATCAATTTTTTTTGCCGGCTGTTTCCACTTTTCACCGTCCCCCTACAAGGTTTCCTCCCCTTGCACGGCGTTGGACGGTGGTACGTGGGAGGCCGGATGTGCTTTTAAAGGTGGCTCCGATTGCATCGAAGAGGAGATCGTTGTTTCTGGTGAGCCTTGGTTTGCGCCCCTCCCGCCGCCTTTAGTCCCCACTTCGATGGCCTGACCCTTGAGGGTGACAACGAAGCGGCGTAGCTACGAGGGGTGGTGTGGAGGTGCAATGACTGCGGTGTCTCCGGCGAGTAGGTTGTTCGGTGGTGGCTCCCATCGTCGATCGGTAGCCGTCTTACTGCTGGTGGGCTACTGAGTGTCTCTTTGCCCTGTTGTTTTCATGATCCTTGGTTGCGTCGCCTCACCAAATGCCGGGTTGCGAGACCATGATCCCCTCTCTTGGATCTCCTCGTTTTCCCCTCTACGGCCCTCCCCCTTTGAGGATTCCTCCCCTTAAATGGCGTTGGAGGCTCGTCGACTGGATCCTGGATATGCTCCATAGGTGGTGTAATCACGATCATCGTCTGTCGGTCTCGACTCTGAGCTTTACGGTCTCTTGTGGAATGGAGATAGATTGGGTATAGATGTGCGGATGTGGTTTTGTTCACTAGTAAGTGGCTTGCCTATGTATTGGATGGACAATTGTTAGCTTTGTACCTCTCTCTTCTGTATTATCTTTTCCTCCTTTTTCCCATCCTCTTCTTCTCATATTGTACAACCCTTGGTATGCCGGGGTGTACTTGTATTGGCGGCGCTTCGCCTCTTCTTCGATTAATATAGTAGGTGGGACCCCCCCCCCCCCGAAATTATTCGAAAAAAAGGACTGGGAAACGGCTAACAATAGGAGACGCACATTTGGGAAAATGAATTGCATCCACACGGAAATTGAAGAGTAAACATTTGTGCTAACAACATGTTCCCATATTTTTTCTTTCCCTCCTTCAAAACTTCTCTATTGGGTCTACACATATGTACAGAGTTAGTGATTGACTTCAGTTTGACATGGATCACAAAAATAAAAAAACAATGTACAACGCCAGGGGTAAAAAAATTTTAAAAAAAAACATCTACAAAGAGAACCGCCCAGTCACATTGCCAAACTAGCTGCAAAACTGATGTTGTAATGCCACCTCGGACATTAAATCTCCATTCCATAAGTTATCGGATCATTGGCTCGGGGGGCTCACATCATGTGGAGGTGCCCATCAGTGATCATTGGTCTTCGAGCTGCCTTGGCCTCCACTTCCGCCGTGATTACTGTGGAACTCAGCATGGTCATCCCGAGAATCACGAATTCACTGAGGTTCTGTCACAGGTAAGTGCATTTGGTGTATGTCCAAGCCAAGCTAGATTCTACAAAGGCAAGCCCAATGTCAGTGTCCCGACATTTTCAGACTTCACAATGAGGGACAGCCTCTGTAAAGCGGTTCCAAACACCCTGCATGGTTACCACAAACAATTATTCAGTTAACCGTCAGTTAAACATTGTCTGCAGTGCTTCAGGTAAATAATCAAGTAGGACAAAAACTCACATGTTTTGAGTGCAGAGCAGTTACTCATTTGAATAGGCCTCTGTAAAGTCTCTAATTCTTTGCTTTATAGTCTTAAAGGAAATAACCAAAATATCAGAATGAAGATAATAACTAGAATGGTACGAAAATTGCTTCAGTTCAATAGTAAACTACACATGATATCACATACCTGCAGCTCCTCATGAAGCAGTACGAAGACCTTCTTCATCAATTTATGCCTCTGCAGATCATGTTCCCAAAAAGGTTCAGGGAGAGCTTCAATTATTAGCAAGAGTCAAATCAAATAGCTAAGTTCTTTAATAGTATCCTTTCATAACTCAATGTCATATGAGCAGAGCTATTTGTTTGATAAGGATACTGGTAGTGATTTTAATTTTTTACGTCAGAAAAATAGAAACAAGGAATATTTTGTCCCCTTTCCGGCTATGAAAAAACTAAAGGCAGTCATGTTAAAGCATATGGAAGATCAGGCAGAAAACATACTGCTCCTGATTCACGGTACATGTCTCTGAGTCTTTCTACAATATTATAATATTGTTCCTTGTCTCTTTCTTTAGCAACATTGAGATCCTCTTGAACCTTTAAGAATTCAGACCTGTATTTTATAACAAATATAAGAAAAAGGAAAAACACCAGTTCCAGGAGATTATTAAGTTACGGACTATTAATAGAAGAAAAATGACGTGCAAAAGAAATAGAAAACACATACTTAGTTTTCTCAATCTGACTGTTCAAGTATGAATAAGCCTCATACTTCTCATTGTACTCCTGCACATAATCTTTGTATCTGGAAAAGAATATAACCAGTTGGTTCTATGCATCAACAACAAAATACACTTAAAATTCGAAACAGATCGACACTTTGCATTTCAATTTCAATCAAATTTACAGACCCCTTAATGAAATGTGAGAATGGTCATACGATCCGTAATGTTTCAGATAACACAGACAAACAGAAGTCCAAAAGAGCCAGTAGAAAAATCGTCAAGCATTGGTCACCAGCCAACGTGTAAAAGTTCCAACAGTTTTAAGAGGACGGAGAGAGTCTCAGGCATTAAAAGATTTATAGAATTTTAGACAAGTCCACTGAATTGCTCTATTAAACAGGGACCTGCTTGCTAAAATGGCTGGTCCAGGCCATATGATTCAATCATTCTCAGATTTTTAGCAGTAGAAATCTCTAGAAGCTAAACTAGACTGTGAGGGAATCTAGAAGAAAACAGAAAGCACATTCCAGTCTAGTACTTTATACAACAACTAAGTAGCTGAAAGATCACTAGGACAGAGGAGTCAGGTACAGCTTAGTGATAAAAGCAGGGGGATGTGAAAATGCACAAAACAAAATATGTCAAGACATAAAACTGACTGCATGGAGGATATTGGAACTTACTGTGAGAAATCTTTTATTGGAGCCTTCAGTTCTGGCTCATCTTTATCATACTTGGAGAAAAATAAGTTGTCATCATCTGAAGAACTGTCTATCTTCCTACCTGTCTCAGTCTCAATCAAAGAGTTGTTCCTACTTCTTTCCTCATTATCTGATGGGGAAATTGATTTCTGTGTCTGAGGCACTATGGCATTATTAATACCATTCTGTGGAATACCATTCTGTGGAAGCCGTGAGGTTGTTTTCTTCTTCATTTCTGGGTACTCTAGCGTTCCACCTTGTGCCATCCTTGACTCCTTTTTGCTAGTTTTTTCACCTGACCTATATGATATGTTCTCAGAATCTGAATGATCAGTCCTTGGAAAATGCTGATTCTCAGGAACATACCCTCTTTGCAGAGGCCTATTATCATCAAAATCATATCCTGCTGCCTTCCTGGGAAAGGCTTCCTGGTTTATATGACCTCCAGTACCATATTCTTGAGGTGATGGTTTCCCCTTATCATGAAACCCGGTTATATGAGCCTTCCTGTTATTCATACTGGAGTAGGAGTTATTTATGTCAGTTAATTTACCATCAAGTGACTTGGAAGAACTATTTCTCTCAAATTGCTTCCTTGTCCTCCCATTGTCATTTTCCAAAGAAGACTCGCGAAGTTCACCCAATTCGAGATCTGAAAGCTCTCTCTGGAGCTTTTTCTTACCATTAGGTGACCTCTCAAAATTATCTCTTTGCGAAGTTGATAGCTCACCATTACTTTCATTGGGTTCAGGAAAAGTAGTGATCTCATCAGGCCCAACATTTCCACTGGAAGTATTGGTTAAATTCATGGAATTTATATTAACATTAGCATCCTTTGAACGCTTGAGCATTTTATCATCAATAAGAGAATCCCCATGTCTACTCCTTTTTCTTGTTGAAGAATCATCCAAGCCATCAAAATTGGCATGTTGGCCTTCACCATGTGTCCCAAAGTCAACATCGGTACCATGCCATGGTTTCTGCATCTTATCTGCTTTTTTCTTCAGACTTGATTTCTCAATATTTTCTTTTGGTCTCTCAGAGTGCATTGCTGGGATAGGTACATTTGGGCTCTGATCTATCTTTTGTATGTTTCCAGAAGCCAAAGGTCTTCCTTTCATGGCAGGACTGCTATCTCGTGAAGCAATGCGCCTAACACTCCCTGTCTCCTTGTTCAACCTATCATTCGTATGCTTTTCAGGCAGTAAGTTTTTTTTGTGCTCTGAGAAAGAAGCTGTAATGCCTGGAGATGCTGCGTCAACCTTGACCTTTTTGCCACTTTGAAGCTCTATTGTGGAGTTCTCATTACCGGAAGACCTTCTCAATTTGGGTTTGGCACTTTTGTCCCCAATACTCATCGGGGTCTGGTTTGATCCGTCCTTTGATGTTGATTTTCTCCTGTTAGGATGCTGCTTTGTGAATTGACCAGCTTCTTCATTGGGTATCTCACTAGTTGTTTGCAAGGAGTCATCAAAAAGGTCTTCTTGATAAGACATTTCATTATACTTTCTATCAACTCGGCTAGGTTCCATTCTGTTGCTTGGCATGTTCTTGCTCCCTGGAATTTCAGACGGCTTCTTCAGGTTGCTTGCAGCCAAGCCATCAGATTCAGCACCATCATTATTAGAATTAAAATTGTTCAAATCAATATGCGGTGATGTAGTCGTATAATCCATATTTGTTCCAATGTCGATCTGTTCATCATCGACATCAAGTCTTGTCAAATCTCTTGGCGATGATGACAAATTAAGATCATCGGCAACTTTTGTTTGTGCTGTATTTGCTTTGTCGTCATCACTTGTAATATCCACAAATGCATCAGAGCCTTCCTTGCTGCTCGATGAATCATCACTATCACTGTCGCTGCTGCTCCCGCTGCCACTTTCTGCAGCACTTCTGCTTTGGCTCCCACTATCACTTCCACTGTCACTGCTGTCACTGTCACTATCGCTATCGCTTGCACTCTCACTAGAAGTTCCTGCCTTATCTTCACTGCCATTATTGACCTTTCCATCTCCTGCAGTAGCAACTGGGGAGCCCACAACATCAATACTCTCAAATATATCAGGATCGTCAATCTTTAAGCTTGGAGGAAATTCATCAACATTCTCATTGATGGATCTGCTATACACAGCAATAGATTTCCGTTAAGGTGTTGTGGTAGAATTCCTGGCATCTAGATAAATCGTACAAAGCTTTTGGAAGCAACATGACAAAACCATTTCTGCAAGATAAAAAGAAAAGGAAAAAAGACAAGGTATTTGATCGTATTATGAGAAAGGCTGTACCTTCCCTCTTCAGATGCATGCCTTCTAGAGTTTTCTACCTCCAACCCTGGTTTTAGCACATACCTCGCAGGTGCTTGGTAATTAGCAATCTGAAAGAATAATCAAAATTTTAAGTGAGTTCACTCCTTGTGTCCTACATTTCCTATTTGGGGAAAGAGGTGACAAATAGTGTTTGGTTACTCACATTCTTGATGATGCTCTCTATTTTCTTCGATGCGTTAGGAAATACATCTGCAACAGCTTTCTCCAAAGCCTGCAAATGTTCCATAACATGTGTGAAGAACATCAGATGATTATTCGTGGAGTATCAAGTGAATTATGCAATCAGATAAATTAGGAGGAAAGAAGGTGTATATGACGACAAATGAAAGCATGTGTAGTGTAATCTGCCCAAAAAAAAGCATGTGTAGTGTAATACCAAACCAATAATAACATTACTGTAAATTATGTTCAAAAGGTGAAAGTAGTAATAGAACAAGTTTGAGCTGCAATGTTGCTTGATGAAAGTACCAAGATACAAATAGGTCAAGTCCGTCAACCTTCTTTATCATACTGCAAACTGTTTGAATTATTTACAAATAAAAACAGGAAATTTCAGGGTTATATTTCCATTTGCACATGGAGATTGATTAATATCATGTGACCTCATGGATGGAGAGAGGGAGTACCTTTAGGCTCATTCCTTTTGGATTTTCTGAGAGTACAGATATCAAGAGGCTCCGAACTTCATTTGTATTGTCATCAACACTTGCAGAATGAGCACTTGCTCGGCGATTAATTCCTTTAGACATCTTACTTGGTGTTGCTTTCTCAGTTTTATTGTTCTCTTTATTCAAATCAAAAGGTGTTACAACTTCATTATTTGCATCTGATCCAATAGGAAATGAAGGAATACTCGCTCCAGGTTGTTCAGGAGAAGGTGCAGGAGAAGTTGAGAAATTTCCTTTGGGAATATTGTTAGATAACTTCACTTTGGAAACTGATTTGGTCGGGGCGATAACAGCAGCTGGAGCAGGCAATGAACAATATAGAGAGTTAATTACAACAAAACAGAAAAACAGTAATGCAGAATAATATGATCTAACATGATCCGAACCTTTATTCTTTTTAAAAAATTCATTCTTCTGCTTCCAGTGCATCCTCCGCATACTACCTGGAAGAGAAAACAGCACTAAATAGTAAACAGCCTCTAACAAACATAAGCCAATTCAGGACCAATATTTGCTATTGCACATAGGAAATCAGATCCCATTTACTATCTAATACGAGGAAATTAAACATAAATTGAATTTGCTTAGAATAATCACACAACAATGCATATTTCTACTATGAATTAATGAAAGCTAAATCAAGGTACAGATAATAAACTAATAATGTAATGCTAAAAAAGAAAACATAAATCAAAGTACACACCTTCTACAGCTGCAGCAGCCATTGACTTGGCCTGACTCTTGACAGATGGATTAGCTGGGTCCAGCACGATTGATCTATAGCCAGAAATATTACAAGGATACATAAGCAAAATTGAAGAAAACTACAATACCATAAAACAGAAATCTTAAGAAAATCTACATATCAGGATTATCATAAATCAATAGAGACCAAGAGGGCTATGAATGGGGAAAGCAGACAAACTTTCGAGATTTCGAGAGACGTTCAGCCTCCTCAGAGCGCATTTTCACAAGGTTCTTTGCTGACTCATCCAAAATGCGTTGCACATTCACCTTGCGCCAAGCAGAGCCACACTCTAGAAGCAACCCATTTCCATCCTCTCCACTCTGGCGTTCCTCATAAATATCACACAATTCGCCACGTTCAGATGCCCATGTGAATTTGAATTCTTTACCATTAACATCTATTACCTGGCGCAGGAAAAGATATTTGAGTAGTCGCACGAAACAACTAAATGTACAGAATCAACTAAACATACAAGAGTAATTGACATGTTGAACAAATTTCTCTTGGCAAGTTGGCATAGCAATCTAAGCTAGACCTAGTACAACAATCGATGCTGGACCACTATCAACCTGAATTTCTTCAAAGCATCCTTCACCAAAGGGAATCAGCCAGTTCCCACCAGTCTCCAAAATTTTCGTGTGGACTGGAAGTGCAATACGGAATGAATAGGCATTTTTCTGTTGTTTCAACAGTACTGGCATACTTGGTGGTACTTCCATACATAAAAGAGAGAAACACTTCATAAGACACAGAAAAGAAAATTAAAAAAATATTATTTTGGTTTTTGAAAGCCATGAGGTGTTCGGATGTAGCAAGCCTTATAATTTTTTTGAAAATCATGGTATTACTAAAATTGTAGTCTTGTTGGAGTTTTAGGAACTCTACTCTAGACTTCAAAAATACTTTGCATCCAAACAGGGCCATAACAGATTAAAATCCGAAGTCATTGAAAGGGAACAATCCAGAATCACATACTAACATTAGTATTAAGTTTAGCAAAAAAAATAACCAAACCATGGACAAATGAACACCAAATGTAAAGTGATTTCAACCGATACAAATCAAATTGCATGAAATGACAAAAAGAATCATCAAACAAGCAATGTGCTTGTTCAGGCAGCCTAAAGTAAATCAGAATAGCTAGGAGTCCGAGGCCATAGTGCATGGAAAAAATTCTAGGTTCATGGGAAAGATTACTAAGCTTGTTCCCAAGCAAACAAAAAAAAACGTCAATGAGAAGTATGAATATTGTGCCCCAACAGATCAAAATAAATGCAAATCAATCAATCAGATCTTTGAGAGCAGAAGACACAGCAACGATATGTAAGCATGATTTGCAAAAAATTCTAAAGTGAAAGGAGCAAACAAGCAATGCAAGCTCACTGTCCTATATGAACCAAAGTAAGCCAAAGACTGTCGCACCATATGAAAAGAAAATCGTTAATCTTAAAGATATACTTAAGAAAACATCATGCCCTAAAAATTCAAACTATATTTTTGAGTACCATGTAATAAATTTGGTTAGTATGAAAGAATTACAGAACAAACTAAATCAAACCCAGTACAAGCACTGCTCAATGGAAAACGTAATTACGATATACTGTAAGTGGAAAGTCTATCCAAATTTGTTAGGTTAAAATCTGAAGGGACTCCTGGAAACGAGAACTAAACGACAAGATGGTGCTCACGTTCTCCGACGAGTTGTACATGTTAGGGTTGAACTTGATGCGGGCGCCGCCACCAGCCTCCTCCGCCCGCCGGATCTCGTCGATGAGGTCGGGGGTAAGCCGTATTATAGCAGAGAAGGCGGGCGGCCCGTTGGACTCCAGGCGGAACCCCTCGTCACGCCCCGCGGGCTGCGCGGCGGCAGCGGAGGCGGCGGCGGCGCGACCGCGGGGAGGAGCACCCATCCCGCTGATGGAGGAGGTGCCGCCCCGGCCGCGGCCGTGGGGGGCCGGCGGGCGCTTTGACGCGCCGCCACCGCCGCCGCGCCCACCGCCACGGCCGCCGAGCTTGTACATGGCCCGCGGCCCGCGGCGGCGCCGGCGGGAGAGCTGGTCGTATCGGGGCTCGCTGGTGGAGAGTTGCGAAGACGCCGAAGGAGAGGGCGCAGAAATCGTATGAAATTTCTCCTTTTTTCTTTTTTTTTAATTTAAGGGTTTTCCTTCTGTATTTTCGCCGAGCCAGCAGCCGGCTAAATTATTATCCTTGCTCTACTCGATTTATCTGATTCAGAGCAGATACTTGTAGCAAATACGCCAGTGAAGTTTGCAGTTAAGTTAGTCCACACGGATGAAAACATACAAATTAAAAATCTGGTAATAACGCTCCGCTGCAATTGTGTCAAATAGGTAATACTTCATGTGAAAAAGGGGAAGTGTACATACACATACACAACTGATCACATTATCTTTGTTCTAAATGCATGTAGTTGCTTTAATCAAGTTTAATCCATCTACCACAGTCACTAGTGAACATATGATGATTTCTAGAACAAATTAATTAATTCAAAATTTCATCCAACTGATTAGTTTATACTAAACACCATACATCAAAAGAAATAGTGAAAACACAAAGAAAGGGTTATGAATTCGCGTCAAATGCGTCTAAGAAATTTGGTGGAAACCTTTTCTTTCCTTCTCCTTTCCCTCACCCATTTGAGAATTCTTTAAAAGCACAAAACACACCTCGTGTATGCTACGCGTTTAGAAAAACAATCTGTTATCATGGAATCGTATTGCACCACAAGGATTGGTATATATTAACTTGTTGTATTGATAGATGATATATACACGTTTATTTGTTCCGTATTTAAAAAAATAAACTATAGCCATGTGCAGTTTACCGACTGACCTGATCGTAGCTAGTGGATGGCCCGCTGCGTTTGGTTATCAGGTCATCGTCAAATTAGCGAACTCTTGAGTGAACTCAAATAAACAAATACAACGTGGACTATAATTAGAAGGCAGATGTGTTTATGATTATCCACAATTCCCGCGGATCATGTGCTTCTTAACCCGCGCGAGTTAACAGGGCACATCATCAGACACCCGTCAACGATGCGACCGGTGAAAACCATTTGCACATGCAGTATTTTGTGTGTTCTACGTAATCTGCTAGGGGGTGAAACCACGGTGATTTAGTATTTGTTGTAATTGAAAGCCGAGTATACTACCGTCTTGTCACGAGAGAGAGAGAGAGAGAGAGAGAGAGAGAGAGAGAGAGAGAGAGACGTATGTACGGGACGGCCGGACGGGCGGACAAACCAAGCAGGGACAAGCAGTCGCGTACGGTGGCCTCGACGGGGAAAAGACCACAGAGTCCCAACGGACCGGCGCCCGCACCACCGTCGCGTTGCGGCCTTGAGCCAACCCGCACAAACAATCGCCGGGTCCCAGCTGCGGCGCTGGCATATCCTCTGCGTCGCTCGGATCGGGTCCATCGCATTTGCATTGCAGCCGTGCTGTATCGATCGATCGATCGATCCCCTTCCAAAAAAGCGGGACGGGTCCGCAACCTGCCAACCGGCGACCAGCAGCTGGTGGAGTCACGAAACGGTGAAAGGGGCCCGATCGCGGCTGGTGTGCTAGTGCACGTTTCGATGATGTCAAGCAGGTCCAGTTAATCTTTATCTTCACAGTAATGGATTACCGGTCTAAGGAGATGTGTTATGTTATCTTATTAATTACCGGTCCAATCGCGGGATAAAACATAAAAGGCTAGCTACCACTTGGTAGAAGCTGACGAGCGGCAGCGCAAGTGCCCGGTAGCGTAAACCGGATGACGGAAGCATCTTGTGCCTTTTCCCCTCCCCTTTCCGGAGAAGAAGGTGGCCTTTGGGACTTGGGTTCCAGTACCGATGCCCACCCAGAAGACCGCCCCATGCTCGAATCGTCACCGTAAAGACCATCAGCAGACAGATCCGGACGGAGTGTTCCAGTGCTTCGGCCACGCTGGAGCAGCTCAGCAGCCGCCGTTGGTTCCCGGCCGGCCCCGGTCAGGTCAAAATCATGCGTACCAGCAGCCTACCAGGAATGCGTTCTTGTGCTGGCCGTACGGTGTCGTGCCGAATCGTGTGACTCTGTCAACTACAGTAGCAAGTCCTCCGAGCAACCAACGTGTTCCAGCCTGTTGTCATGGCCTCCTCAAGGCGCGATAAGGGCCTGTTTAGTTAAAAAAAATTTCCTACGGTACCCATCACATCGAATCGTTGAATACATGCATGAAATATTAAATACAATTTAAAAAAATAATTAATTCTGTAGTTCACATGTAAATGATGAGACGGATCTTTTAAACCTAATTAGTTTATTATTAGACATTAATTGCCAAATAACAACAAAAATGCTACAGTAGCCAAATCCAAAAAAAATCGCGAACTAAACACAACCTAAGACCCGTTTAGTTCCCAAAAAAATTCTACAATACCCATCACATCGAATCTATGGACACATACATGAAACATTAAATGCAGTTGGAAAAAAATTAATTACACATTTTCACTGTAAATGACGAGACAAATCTTTTAAGCCTAATTAATCCATGATTGGACATTAATTGCCAAATAACAACGAAAATACTATAGTACCAAAATCCAAAAAATTTCGCAAACTAAACACATGTTCTTGTCGAGCTATTCTGCTGCATTTAAGGTTTTATCGAAACGCAAGCCTGCGGGGCAATCACGCACTGCAAACCCACCCGGTTGTCTTAGCATGTGTTTGGTTTGGGGATGGGTTGGGTCCGACCCATCTAGTGTTTGGTTGAGAGGGTTGGGTCCGACCCAATTTTTTGTTTGGTTAGAGGGTTGCAAAGGAATAGGTTGTGGTTTATTTTGACACCGTTAAAACAGTCATCTATGGGCCCCCTTGTCATCCCCTCTATTTTTTCTTTCTCTTCCATCCTTTTCTTCCTCGTCGAGCTCGATGCTCGGCCCCGCCGGACCGGCGCCGGCCTCCTCCGCCCGCCCACGCCCACGCCGGCTCCCTCCGCCCGCTCCGCCACCGCCATCGCGCCGGCGCTGGCCTCGTCCGCCCGCCCTGCACCGCCGGCGGCCTCCTCCGCCCACCAGTACTGCACCCGCCCCGCCCCGCGCCGCTCGCCGCAGCCTTCACTGGCGCCGCCCACTCCCTCTCGCCCGCCATGGCCTCCTAGATCGACCTCGCCCGCCATGGCCGCCCAGCTCGAGCTCGCCCACCATGGCCGCCCAGATCGAGGTCGGCCCCCATGGCTCCCCCCAGGTCGAGGTCAGCCCCCATGGCCATGGCACCTCCTCCTCCTTGCCCACGGGCGCGCCGCACAGCCCCACCCGCCCCTACACCGCCGAGCTCCTCCGCCCGCCCGCCCCCGCGCCGACGAGCTCGGTAGCGCCGGTGCTCCGCCCGCCCCCGCCCCCGCGAGCTCGGCCTCGCGGCCGTCGCCCACGCCCCCGCGAACGGAGCCGAGACGGCGTCGAAGTGGGTTGGAGTGGTCCGCTCGATTTGAGCGGACCACTCCGACCCGCATCTGAGGGGAATATACCCCTTCGGGTTCAACCCAACCCATATCAAACCTCCAACCAAACACGGGTTCAACTGGGTTGGACCCGTCCCAACCCACCCCGACCCAGCAACCAAACACACCCTTAGCTCTCAGCACCAGCACCAGCACCGGTCTACTGAGGCACCATGCAGGGTGGGTGCAGATGCGGACGAGGTGCAGCAACCGCGTCGCAAACCAATACAACCGGAACGGGAGGGACGGCACGGTGTAGGAATAGCGTGGCGCAAGCATTCGACATTGATCACCTCCCAGTTTCAAGGTTCAGAAAGTGGGCATCATCAGTTTTCAGGACAGGGGCAAAGAAGCCCACACAAATAAAACAACATAAATGCCCTTCGTTTTCACGACCGCCCAAGCACTAACCGGGAGAAAATTGCAAGGCTCGTAAGCTACCTAGCCGCCTCTCCTACCACGGCCGCGCCCACCACGCCAGCCACCTCGGCCCCCTCCTCCACGGCCCCCACCGCCACCCTTGTGGTGGCCGCCGGACTTCTTGCCGTTACCAATCTTCATGTCCTCAGGGAGAGGCAGGATGTTGTCGACGCACTTGCGGAAGCTGAAGTCGTCGGCTGATCCGTCAACCCTGCGAACAAAGAAGCAGCGGCTTTGCCACACTGGGTGGTTGCGGATCTCAAATGCTTCGATTCCGGCCCCAATCTTCTTAGCAGGCTCAGCATGGCCTTTCTTCAGCAAGTCCTCCAGCACCATTTGTTCATACTACAAAAATTGAGATGCAAATTAGAAATCCATGTGTTGAAGAGAAGATGTTCATGATGGGAATGATTATGGAGGTTAACTAGCAGACTTTCAAGATCAATAGAACTACCTTTGTGGCGCACAAGGTCTAGTAATCTAGTGGCCATTATGTACACAGTAATCATTTTCAAATGCCCAACAGCCAACTAACATATGTTTCCATAAATCCATCATCCAACTTCTTCTGTACTATTAGTATTAGGTTCGAGAAAACTTAATTGCAGTTGTATTGAAGTGTTTGACCTAAATCAATGCCTATTATTATGAGAAATTTTGCATCAAGTATCCACGTTGCGCAATCAAGCATCTTTGGCACAACCACATAAGTCATCCTTATCATTTTTCAGTGCAACCAGACCACAATTTTATCATTTTCCCTTTAAGCTCCACATACACAAAAACAAGAGCAGATTATAACCTCATAAATCCTAAATGTGGTAAATGAGGCAAAAAAAAGGCACAACCCAAACACAAGTTAGAAAAATATAGATAAACGAATACGATAAAAAAACTGTTTGAAAACAAAATTTCACCAATACCATATCGGAAGGGTAAGGTTTTTATCTAATTTTTTCCAGTTTCCATTTATGATATATATGGTCCAAAGTATCCCAATGTTGTAAGGTCGTCAACTGAAGATGTAATCAAGGTTAGTATTGCTTCACAAAAACTTGAAGGAATAAGAAAACGACCATGCTAGGACAGTGATTTCTAACTTTTGTGAATAGCTAAAAGCTAACAGGAGCAATGTCCTCTTACTCAAAACACCAGAAAAGCACTTGGAACTCTAGAACAAAACTGAAAGACCATGAGCAGGCTTAGGGGTGGGCATTCGGGTTACCAGAAAAATTCGGGTCGGGTATTTCGGGTTTTTTGAAATTCGGGTTTTCAGAAATGTTACCCGAAATTTGCTCTAAAAAATCAATACCCGACATTTCGAGTACCCGAAAGTTCGGGTTCGGGTTTACCCGAAATACCCGATAAAAAACCAGCAAGGAAATTCCGAGAAGATAAATTAGGGAAGAACATCAAAGTAAACCCAATAGCTTCTCTAAAATTCTATTGCCTGCTCCTAGCTTTGCATCCACATCAAGATTGCCTGCTAGCTGGAGCAGAAAAGAAAGAAGCAAATGAAAGGAAAAAAAGAAAGAAATAACAGATCCATTGAATCCTCCATCAGGTCCCAGCATCGTCGATTCCCTCAAGAGTCCCTCGAGAGGACCTAGCATCAAGCATCAACCAACAAGTACACTTTTACCAGTACCACATGCAGAACATCACCATGGGTCCATGGCCGCCTGGACACCAAGCAATCAATGGAGTCCTCCACGAGGCAACTTGCAGACAAAGGTTGAATTGAAGCGACAGGACCTCCAAGATGGCGCTCTTTACCACTTGCACGCCGCCGGTCCCTCGATGCCACCGCGCGCCGCCAGTCGTCGTCGCGCTGGCCGCTGGCTGCAAGTGCTAGATCTGAAGAAGGGATAAGGGGCTCGACGGCGTGGGGGACTGAGGGCTAGGGTGGTTTGGGGTAATGGGATGCTGCAAGTGCAATGTAAAGAGGCCTTGGTGGGCTGCGGCGCTGCGCGGTGGGCTTCAAAGACATGGCGCTGCGCGGTGGGCTGCAAAGACTTGGGTTGGGTCTGCCTGGATGTTCGGGCTTTTTTTAGGAATTCGGGTACCGGGGTTCTAAACCCAAACTACCCATAATAACTTCGGGTACCGTGACTTGCTACCCGAACTAGTTTTCGGGTTTTCCGGGTTCGTGTTTTTCAGGTTCGGGTTCGGGTTCGGGCTCGGGTTTTTCAAGTTCGGATTTCGGGTAATATGCCCATCCCTAAGCAGGCTGAACAAATTAAAGAACATATGAGGCCTAATTTCTCAAAGTTGCCTGTGACCGATAGTGATGTTAAACACCAATGGATTACATAAACTGTATAAAAGGAAAATCTAATGCGCCTCTAAAAGCATTGCAAACACAACAAGTTAATCAAACATAACAGGGATACTTATGCAACCCCAACAGATCAAGCCAACGAAGCTAACTTGATCAAAGCAAGCAATGCTAACAGACCACACTAGTCACATGATACCCAAGACAAAGCTAAGAAAACATCAACAATGCTTAATCAAAGCAAGCAAAAGTGTTAAACAAGTTCCCTAGTGATAATAGAACTACGGAAGAGCAAACTGAATCAAAGCATGCATAATAATATGCTAAAAGTTAAGATCTTTTTTAGCTCGTGCCCGCAGGCTGCAGCTTTGATGGATCAAATTAGAGGAGATGGAAGTGGCACGACACAATAGAAGGCCCACCTTAGAACCCTGTACTACAAGCTATGTAATTGCAAAAATCGCAGCCTTAAAAATAGATTTATCATGCCGAATAATTTCCATAACAGGAGTAAATGCACTCCCCGAACTCAATGAAGCTTATGGAATTTACCTACTGCCCCCTTTTCACTACTTCAGCGAGGCTAACAATTCATCAGGCGAAACTAGACAATAAATTAAGGCTAGCAACGTACAGGAACCGTCTTCAGCGCAACCAGATCACCAAGAGGCTATGAGAGAGAATTAATCACCTTATTGAAGTCAAGCTGCGGCGCCCACGAGTGGAGCAGGGTGAAGAAGTAGTCGAACATCTCGACAGCCGAGGCGAACTCTTTCGGCCCCAGCTTCACGGGCTTGCCCTCCGCCTCCTCTCCCTCCTTTTCATCCTTCGTCTCCACCTCCTTCTCCTCCTTGGCATCCCCCTCCACCTTAGGCTTCTTAGCCGCCGCCTCTTCCTCCTCCGCCGCCTCGCCGCCCTCAGCGGCGGGATCACCCTCTTCCTCCCGCTCCCTCTTCTGACCAGCGGCTGCGGGCGCCTCGGTTTCCATCGCTGCAGCGGCTGCGGGCGCCTCCACCTCTGGTTCAGCCATATCTGAGACGCGTGGAAGGCAGAAGTGGAGCTCGGAGTGTCGGCGCCGGCGGCAGAGGCTGCTCTGGGTTCGTGTAGGGTTTGGGGCTTCCGTTCCGTCCGAGAGGAGAGAGAGGGAGGGGTTAAGAAGACCCCTTACGGCATTCGGGGCCGAACGTAATGAGAAAGGCTTGCTGCAAGCCCAAGAGTGGCCCACTAGAGCCCACACAGCCCAAGAATGGCCCACTAGAGCCCACACAGCCCACTAGAGGAATTGGGTTCGTGACTTCGCGAGCCACCGAGGCTTTCCGACGGCGTCGCGTACATAAACGGCCGTCGAAGCTGCCGGAGATGCCACTCCCCGCGCCGTTCCGGGTTTTCTCCCCACCCTCCGCCACCGCCTCAGCCGGTCCCGCCGGAGCGCAGCGCGCGCTGATCTACGGTCGCCGCGCGCCCCTCGCGGGAGCGCTCCTGTTCCTCAGCATCGGCGCTGTCAGCGCCGCCGTCGCCTGCAGGACGGGGTGCTCCTTGTTCCACTCCCACCGCCGCCTCCCCTTCCTCGGGTAACTTCCCCCTCCCTCCTACGAGAGCACGTTTGGCTGATGCGAGGAAGGTACTCGCATTACCATGGGTTTGCGAATTTTGTGCTGCCGCGGTTTAGTGGATTACTACTCATTAGTGTGCAGTTAGTTAGTTTGAGAATCGCAAGCTTGTAGCGGTAACTAGGTCGCGGTTCATGAGAATTTGTAAGATCTTATGGAGTGGAATTATGCCATGGTGTAGCTTGTGAGAAGTGGTTGTTCATGACGAGTTAAGCAGGCGAACATTGGAGGATACAAATCTTGGCTCTTGTGTCTGTCATTGTATCTCCATAATCATATTGTGATACCAAGATTAAGAAACTCAGTTATGTAAAACTTTTCAGGGCAAGAGGTCTCAGCTCTGCTCGAATGGAGTTTGCTTCCACCACCGTGCCTTCCATTGTTGTATATGTTACGGTTCCAAATAGAGAAGCAGGTAGCTGGCTTAAATTTTTCTGAGCTATTGATGCTTTCTTTTCCACTTTAAGTGCTTTCTAATCAATTCATGCCATTCTCTCCATTGAAAAAGGGTCAGATTAGTATGTTTCAGGTTGTAAACATCTCATCTTTGTTTGCTTTATCAGTTTTTCCTTTTAAAATTTTATCCTTCTGTTGTTATCATTGTCGTGCATTTTTTTGTGTAATCGTCTCGGTCTTAAAGAACTGTCTTACGTCTCTGCAGGCAAGAAGCTGTCACAGAGCATCATCAGCGAGAAGCTTGCTGCTTGTGTCAATATAGTACCTGGTTTGAATTTGATTTTCTTCTCGCTTATACTTTTTTCTATGTTTGACATTATGAACACAGCGCACATGAAAATGTGATTGCTCATTTTGAATTATTTATTCTTCCTAAAATGGAAGATTTTACTCTATGCAATTAATATTAACATCACTTGGAAGGTGTACTAGTGCTATAGTTCACGAGGGACAAGGAGGGCCCTGGCTCTTGGTCTTCTCTCTTCTGGAAGATTTTACTCTATGCAAATAAGATTTTACTCCATATTTAAATTATTTATTACATCACTTGGAAGGTGTACTAGTGCTATAGTTCACGAGGGGCAAGGAGAGCCCTGGCTCTTGGCCTCCTGGCCCTTAAGGTTTTCCCACAAAATATTAATTTTCACTGCTCAATGTTAAACAGTAAATATTCCCACTTCTCAAAATGGTTGATAGGTTTATCTGTTAAGTTGTGCCATGTGAAGTTGGGCACTTGGGCTACTTCTGTAAATGAGATTAGCTTCAAAACACAGCATAGCCTGTAAGGCTGTAAGAACTAAGTGTTTCGGAGCTTACTGAATTGGACACCTGTGATAAATATTATTTTGCACATAGCTTCAGGCAACCTTGGCAGCCATAAACTAAAATGACAGAGTCTGTAATTTCGGAGAAAAAAATATCACAAGGCCTCTTGTGTGATGACCAGGGGTTAACCTGCCCACCAGGGACGATTGAGGGATGAGGTCGTTGCCTCGCCTCCTCTCAGCTTAGCAGAAGATAGATAGGAGCAATAGATTGATATATTGCTTGATGTTCTAATTACAGACTTTATATTTATAGGCTGATGGCTTTTCCCCCACATTCAAGATCGACCAATCTGCAACTATCTGATTATTTTAACGAACCAAAAATCTTAACTTATTGCCTTACTCCTGCTAATCTCTAACTGAATTCACAAGCCTAACAACCCAACGTATCTAATCAACCACTTTGGCGTCATCAACCTGAACTGGCTCCGGCCTCCGTGCTCTTCTTCTTGCATCACACGCATTGTTGTCCCCACATAACATCTTGCCCATAAATAAGAAGGATCAGTAGAATTGCATATAATATTTTCCTTGCTGTTCATCTTTGAGCACTCAGTATGAGTACCTTACTGTGTTCTTATGCTAGTTTTTGGAATAGAAAGTCCTCTTATTTGTCTTTTCAAGTGATGAAAAATACTGAAGTCATCCTTATCCTCTCAGGCATTGAGTCTGTTTACTGGTGGGAGGGAAAGGTATGGTGCTAATAATTGCAACCAGAAACTTCTAAGTTTACACTTGAAAATCTCTCCTTGCTTTTCGAACTAAGTCTGATTGTCTGTCCTCTTTCAGGTGCAATCAGATGCTGAAGAATTGCTCATCATAAAGACGAGGGAATCACTTCTAGATGCCTTGACTGAGCACGTCAAAGCCAACCATGAATATGAGTAAGATCCATGCGGTTTACTGCTTTTGTGCTATTTGATCCTAGTACATATAGTTGAGTGAAGTTTAGTATGCAACACTGCTCCTGTTTAATAGTTCCTCGCACATGCAGTGTTCCTGAAGTTATTTCTCTGCCCATAACCGGCGGTAACAGCAAGTACCTGGAATGGATCAAGAACAGCACCCGGGAAAACTGATCTGTTTTGCAGCTGTGAGTGTGTAATGCAGATCAAAACGCCCAAGAATATGAAGTGATGGCCCAGGTCTTCCAGTGGCTTGCACGAGGGTGTTTCTTCCGTCGACCCTGTTTATCTCAGTTACATTATTGTACCACATTAATACTTACCATCTTCTCTGTGCCAAATGATCTGGTCTGGTGTCTTGTGTGGGTACTGGGTACGCAAATGCATGTATTGCTCTGTTTACAGATTGACGCGTGCAAATCAAACCAAATGATATTTAAGCATGTGTATTGTTGCTCTTGATCTATCTTTGGACCGATGTTTCTGCTGATGTGTGCCTAGACCTCCCGTTACGGCTAATACGGAACTACCGGCAGTAGAATGTACTGCAAAAAGCCACCACAACGCAAACTGGGTACCCTTGGAGTTGGAGGGACTGCGCTGCTCTCAGGCCTCAGGGCACAGTTTCAGAGCTTAACGGCCAGGCCAGCCTCCTCCTGCAACTGCTCGTCAGGATGGGAGCATACTGGGGGCGACGGCAGTGAGCCCGTGACGAGGCCCCTGCCGCGCCGCGCCGCCGGTGTTCGACCGGTTTTTCACTCATTCCGCGTGAAAATCACACGGAATGCACGCCAACCGGCGACGGCGAGCCAGGTATTGAGATGAACAACCAACTAGAAGAAGACACTGCACGCGGCCTGGACAGGAATGATACACTCCAGATACGGTCAAGTGACAGCTTGTGAATCGCCATCCTCTTGTGTTGCGTAGAATGAGTGCGTAGAATGTCGTTTTCTGTTCTCTTGCAACAGCTACATCCATACAAAAAACAAAAACAACCAAAACAATAAAAAACGACAGCGATACACACTCTGGCATGGCAGATTCTTACGTTGGTCTTTCTAGCTACCCGTGACGAACCAATTCTTCTTCGTGTCACGTCACGTCCCTTATTGCACACACACAACACTGGAACTGGAAACATGCACGGCTACGGGCGGCGGATTGGGGCTCAGTTGCAGGGCTCCCTGGCGAAGCCGACGCGCGAGCCGGCGACGTCGACGACGACCCGGACGTTCTGCTGCTGCAGATTGGCCACCACGTTGACGACGGAGTTGACGTTCTGCGGCGCCTCGGCCATGGCCAGGCACGCCAGCGGCGTCGCGCTGCTGTGGATCAGCGTGTTCTCCATCGGCAGCGTCAGGTCCACGCCGCCGTCCATGTGCAGGGTCACGGCCGGCGCGCCGCCCGCCGCCACCTCGTCCGTGTTGAAGCACGTGTCGAACGCGCCCAGCGACGTGTACCCGCTCGGCGCGCCCACCTGCCGCCGGAACTCCTCCCGCAGCGCCGCGTACACGGGCGCCGTCCACCGCGTGATCACCGTGCCGGAGTCGATCACCGTGCCGGCGCCGGTGTTGGCGTCGAACGCGAACGCCCCCGCGGGTACCTTCACCCACGTCCGCCCCACGCTGAGCCCCGTCACGTTCACGTAGTAGAGCGACGGCCGGTGCGGGTTGCTCAGCAGCGGCGTGTACCGGACGTTCCTGGGCTGGCCGGCGGCGCCCAGCCGGAGCGAGCCGGAGAAGTAGTACGACTTGTAGCTCGGGAGGCAGTAGGAGAAGACGCCGTTGTACCTGCTCCCGGTCTGGGACAGCAGGGACATGGGGCCACGGCCGAGGCCGAGGAGCCCCTGCTTCGGCAGGTTCGTGGTCGGCCCGGTCACCGCGCCCACGCACCCGAAGGCGAAGTTGGCGATGGCGTCCTTGCCCAGCCGCAGCGTGTCGCTGCCCAGCGACGCCTGGAAGGAGGCGTCGGCGAACGGCTTGGAGAAGGCGCACGCGGGCAGCGCCAAGCTGGCGGCCTGGTTCGCCGGGCACGGCTGGCCCTGGAAGAGGGGGCACCAGTCGGAGGTGCACGGGAGCGCCGCGTACGAGGAAGAGCTGGCCGGGATGAAGCGGCTGCCCGCGGGGCACGTGTCGCATGGGGCGCAGTGCGCCCAGGTGGCGTCGGCGCTGGTGTCGAGCGCGAGGAGGGTCTGCTGCACCGGGGTGCCGAGCCCGGCTCGGACGACGTACGAGGGCGGGGCCTGGCCGGAGGCGACGGGCGCGGAGGTGACGCCGGGCGAGGCGGCGGCCTTGGAGGAGAGGAAGAGGAGGCGCGCGTCGTCGGCGCGCGCGAGCGCGATGATGGACTCGAGCGGGGACGGGGACGGCGGGTGCACGTTGTGGTACACGGAGAGGTCGGCGGCCGAGGCCGCAGTAGCGGCGAGGACGAGGACGAGGACGAGGAGGATGGTGGTGGCCGCCATGGCGACTGGCGAGCAAGCAGCTATAGCGGGGGAGTGGCAGTGTCTATGAATGAACGAGTGAGGAGTGTGCGGGGGTGGGTTTATATAGGGGCTCTTGGTGCGCGTTGCTGTGGTTATTGAGAAGGTTTAGCCAAGATCTTGCTTGCTTTATTAGCTCTTTTTTATTTAATTATAGAACATCTGGGAATCATTTTTTTTTCACTTTTATCACGCGTACTTTCTTTGGATTTTTTTCGTTCTGAATGTTCTGCGGAAATAGAGACTTTGCACGACGAAGCTTTCTGACCATACGCACTGTTTTTTTTCTTTTGGTGAATACAAATGGACATGTCAATCACAAAAGGGCACACGGGCGACCTGAAGTGGATCCCAAAGCTAGGCGCCTAGGCCAGCTGAGAGCTGTCCGGCCGTCGTCGTACCTCATGTAAATTCTTGTCTACTGCGGCCTTATTTAGATGCATTCAAAATTTCAAAATTTTAAAAAATTCTTCGTCACATCGAATTTTTAAACGTATGCATGAAATATTAAATATAGCTAAACAAAATAGCTAATTACACAGTTTGACTATAATTTGCGAGACAAATCGTTTGAGCCTAGTTAACTGTGCCGGGATAATAATTATCAGATATAAACAAAAGTACTACAGTATTTTACACCTAAAATTTTTTGCATCTAAACACGGCCTGCATATACAGCCGCCGTAACCTGAAAACAGCCTGACGGCCGTGACGAGAGAGACAGCTTCTTCACGGGTCGACAAGGACAAGCGTCATGACTTGTCGACTCTCGTCTCGTGCAGGTGCAGGTGCAGCCACCAGTACTCCATGTCCACCACAAACAAGCTCCTACATGAACTCTGACTCTCAGTTACGCTTACGAGCCTGCCTGGCTGCAGAGACGTTAGCGCAGCATTGTTTGCAGTTGCAGAGACGTTAACTGAAGAACTGGTGAGGTTAACTGACGACCACGTAGGCACGTACGTATAGCCAGGTGTAGCCTTATCCGTCGCACACATTCAATTCGCTGGCCCTGGCCGGATCGAACTGCTGGTATACGTCGGTTATGCACTGTTAGCGGATCGGCAGCACAGAATAGAGATTGGGGAAAAGGCTAGCAATCGAGAGTAGATGTTGGGGGAAGAACAGAGGGCAAGTTGGAATTGAGTTCGAGTTGTTCTTGTACAATAAGTTGATACCATTCTTTCATAGCACTCCCCTATTTATATTACATGGCAGAAGCCAGGCAGAAGCCGGAGAAGCGTCTGCAAACGCTTGAACCCATTCAGGCCCAGTGACCCTTCCACTAGGCTTCCTGGCACGCGCACCGCGCCTAGGCCCAGCCATAGAAGCCGGCCCATCAGTAGTACTGACATTCTCCCCCCTTGCGACGCCACTTGACCCCAAGCTGGCGCATGAGGGAACTGCTGCTTGAGTGCTTCCAAATCCTCCCAAGTAGATAGAGCTTCTGGCAACAATGACCATTTCACCAAAACTTGAGAAACGGAGCGTAGACCTTTCTGAAGAAGACGGCGCTGCAGCACTCCGCTCCGGAATACTCCATTGGATGTTATCATCCGGCAAGGAAGGAGACGCTGAATGACCCGACCCGACGACCATCTTCAGTTGAGACACATGAAAAATGGGATGCACGGACGAAGATTCTGGTAGCTGCAACTTGTAAGCCACTGACCCAACGCGAGCTAGTACCCGGAATGGCCCAAAGAACTTGAAAGCCAACTTGTTGCAAGAACGAGCAGCGATAGATGACTGAACATACGGCTGAAGCTTGAGGAAAACCATATCACCAACCTGAAACTGTCGTTCAGAACGCTTCATATCAGCCTGCTTCTTCATCCTTTGCTTTGAACGCAACAAATGTTGCTTAACCAGCGCATTCATCAATTGGCGTTCATGAAGCCAATCAGATAAACCAGGAACTTCCACATTGTCCACGGATAGCCCAAAATGATGGGGGTTTTGCCCATACAACACTTCAAATGGAGATCGCCCAAGAGCTGAATGATCGCTAGTATTATACTAGTATTCGGCCATAGCTAGCCACTTACTCCACTTGCTTGGACAAGAGTGTACAAAACATCATAAGGTCTCGTGACACTGATTCACATGTTCCGTATGCCCGTCAGACTGGGGATGATATGCAAAACTGTGACGTAACTGCACATCAGCCAAGCGAAATAGCTCTCTCCAAAGCTTGCTAGTGAATACCTTGTCACGATCAGAAACGATAGCAATTGGAAGACCATGCAACTTGTACACATCATTCAAGAATTTCTGAGCCACCGTAGCAGCAGTGAAAGGGTGCTTAAGTCCCAGAAAATGAGCATATTTGGAAAAGAGATCCACTATCACCAAGATGCAATTGAATCCACTAGACAGAGGGAGAGCTTCAATAAAATCCATAGAAATCACCTGCCAAGAAGTTGTAGGAACGGGTAGAGGTTGTAAAAGGCCAGGCAACTTGGCTCGATCTGGTTTAGATTGCTGGCAAATCAAACATTGTGTGACATAAGCATGCACTGCATTTTTCATCCCAGCCCAAGCAAACAGCTGCTTGATTCTGTTGTAAGTAACTGGCACTCTTGAGTGCCCACCAACTGCACTATCATGTAGAGCAGCAATAATTTTCTTTTGCAATGCAGAATGGTGGCCAATCCAGATCCTATTCTTATACCGCAGTAACCCAGATTACCAAGTAAAGTGAGGAACGACATCAAAATTAACAGCTAACTTGGCTATAATCGACTGAGCATGGCTATCGCCTTCATAAGAAGCAGCTACTTCATCCAACCATAATGGAGAACAGACAGATAAAGCAGCACATGAAGAAGAATGGGCTGGCTTTCTAGAAAGAGCATCAGTGGCTCTGTTCTCTACACCTTGCTTATAAATGATTTTGTATTGGAGTCCCAACAACTTAGTGAAGACTTTCTTCTGCCAGTGAATGTGCAACCTCTGGTCAAACAACTGAGACAAGCTTCTATGATCTGTATAAATATGGAATTATGCATGCTGAAGATCAAATCTCCATTGGTCAACTGCCAACAAAATTGCCAAATATTTCTTCTCATATGTGGAGAGACCCTGGGACTTGGGCCCTAAAACTTTGCTGAGAAAGGCCAAGGGATGACCACCTTGCATCAAAACTGCTCCCACACCAGTACCACTTGCATCAGTCTTGACACAGAAGGGTTTGTTAAAATCTGGCATAGACAAAACTGGAGCAGAACACAAGGCAGATTTCAGGGTCTGAAAAGCTGTGTCATGATGCTGAGACCAAATGAACAAGGTATCTTTCTTGAGCAATTCAGTCAACGGCTTACTTATCACACCAAAATGCTTCACAAACTTTCTATAGTAGCCAGCAAGACCCAAAAAAAACTTTGTAACTGTTTAACATCAACAGGAGTAGGCCAATTGACAATGGCCTCAATCTTAGCAGGATCTGTAGCCACCTTTGCTTCACTAATGACATGGCCCAAGTATGAAATCTTCCTCTGAGCAAAGACACATTTAGAGAGTTTCACTTTCCAGTTATCCCTGACCAGCAGTTCCAAGACCAGCTTCACATGTGTCAAATGCTCTTCATAAGTCCTACTATAAATGAGAATGTCATCAAAGAATACCAAGACACACTTTCTGAGTAGGGGATGCAAGGTGGTATTCATGGCTTTCTGGAATGTTGCAGGAGCTCCAGAAAGACCAAAGGCCATAACCCTGAATTCATAATGTCCAGAATGTGTTTGGAAGGCAGTTTTAAACTCATCTCCTGGTTTCAGTTTAACCTGATGGTATCCAACAGTTAAATCCAAACAGGTAAACCAACTGGCATGAGCTAACTCATCCAAAAACTCATTTATAATTGGAACAAGGTATTTACTCTTCATAGTAATGGCATTGAGATACCTGAAATCAACACAGAATCTCCAAGTATGATCCTTCTTCTTAACCAACAAAACAGATGAGGAGAATGGGCTAACACTGTGCTGAATAATTCCAGATTTTAACATTTCAGTGACTTGCTTCTCTATCTCATCCTTGATTGCAGGTGGGTATCTATAGGGCCTCACATTGACAGGAGTAGCACCAGGGATAAGGGGAATAACATGATCACAAAATATGGGAGGAGGCATACCAGAGGGAGGCTGAAACACTTCAGAAAACTGTTCCAATAACAGTTGCATTTCAGGAGGAACATCCAACTGAACAGCTTTACCATCAACCACCAACACAGCAGTGACTTCAATAATTGATCCCTCAGGTACAGCAGGACCAACACCCTGAAGCAAGGCATGAGAACCATGATATGGAAGCACCGGCCACTTGTTTTTCCAATCAACTTTCATAGGGCTGAAGGCTTCAAGCCAATCCATGCCTACAATCATGTCATAATGTTGGAGATGCAGCACCTTAACATCTGAGGTAAATGTGCACCCTTGAGTTTCCCACTGCAACCCAACACACTGAGAGGAACACTGAAGGACCCCTCCATCAGCTACCTTGACAGTAACTGGAGCAGATAAAGAAGAAACCCCTTGCAATTTGGCAGCCAGATTAGAACTGATGAAAGAACAAGAGCTGCCAGAATCAACCAGAATAAGAACCTCTTTGTGCCGAATAGTACCCATAAATTGTATAGTTCTGGTAGAATTAATGCCTTGTACAGCAGCAGCAGATATAGCCAACAACTGATCAACAGAATTTGATGTATCAGAGGATTGGTCCCCTTCATCTGGAGTCAACTGGCATAACTCCCAAAGTTCCTGCAGAGCGTGTAATTGAACTTGCTCGGCACAACGGTGGCCTTTGTTCCAACGTTCAGCACACTTGTCACACAACCCACGTGCACGTCTGTAGGCACGTAAGGCAGACATCTTCTCATCAAACGGCCGCTGCCGATTGTGGTCAGACTCCCGGCGTTCAAAAGGAGCTGCAGAAGGTCCCCCTTTATCAATACGAGGGGGAACATGCAAGGGGAACGGCCCTTTCGTGGCCATCTTCGGAAAAGCAAATGAATCTGGTCGCCGAAACTCCTTTTTCCTCGAGGTATCCGCAACCTCCTCCTGCAATTGGGCAAGAACACAAGCAGTATCCAAATCCGGAGGTCGTTGCAAAATAACAGAAGCGCGAATATCTTCTCGCAACCCATCAACAAAACGCAGGGTAAAGTAGAGTGGATTGTGTGCCGACTCATAAGCAGAGAGCTGATCAACTAAGGCAGTGAACCTAGTGATGTAATCAGACACACTATCTAACTGCTATATGAAACAACTGACAAATCAGCGATTCATGTTCATCCCGACCAAAACGATCTAAGATCATAGAACAGAATTCAGACCAAGGTAAATGCTTAACATGCTTCTCTACTGACTGCAACCAACGCCCAGCATCTTTGATAAAATGCATGGAAGAAAACTTGATCCAAACAGATGGATCCAAGTTATACAACTCAAAGTAATCCTCACAGCGACTGATCCATAACTTCGGATTGTCGCCATCAAACTCAGGAAAAGCAACCTTAGGCACACAACCACTAGATCTAACCCCGCGAGACTCAAATTCACGATGCGCAACATCAGAAACACGCTCCAGAGGCGGCGGCAAGGAACTAGATCGCTGGAACTTGGGATCGTTGGAAGGGGCCATACCCGTGACTGGGAGATGAGTGTGGGTGTACACCGACCCAAACACAGTCTCCCGGTGAGTCGAATCATGGCGGTGCCCACTGGGGCCGTCGACCGGTTTACCGGCAGGTGGAGAGGCTGCGGCCGACACAGGCTTGGGCAAGATACCCGAAGCCGCTGGGTTAGGCATGTCGAGGACGACACGATTCACGGTCTTGCGGAGGGCGCCAACCTCAATACGGAGATCCTCCATGGATGAATCGATCTTGGGCTTCCAATCGTCGAGCAACTGTGCTGCCTTCTCGAGGGACTGAAACTGATCCCCCAAGGTCTTCTCGACGTCGCTGATGCGTTGCGTCAGCGAGGACTTCAGATCGCCCACGGAACTGGTGATCAACTTCAACTCATTGATAATCTGCTTGAGTTGTGGATCCATCGCGCCGAGCCGCTTGCGGAATCTTGTGAAGTGCTCGTGATCAATCTGATGCGGATCCAGGACTTAGTCTCTGATACCAATATGTTAGCGGATCGGTAGCACAGAATAGAGATTGGGGAAAAGGCTAGCAATCGAGAGTGGATGTTGGGGGAAGAATAGAGGGCAGGTTGGAATTGAGTTCGAGTTGTTCTTGTACAATAAGTTGATATCCCTCTCTCATAGCACTCCCCTATTTATATTACACGGCAGAAGCCAGAGAAGCGTCTGCAAACGCTTGAACCCATTCAGGCCTAGTGACCCTTCCACTAGGCTTCCTGGCACGCGCACCGCGCCTAGACCCAGCCATAGAAGCCGGCCCATCATCAGTAGTACTGACATGCACGCGGGCAAGCACGGCACATGTGATCGATCCGATCGAGGACCACGGGCACACGATCGAGTCGACCCATCGCCGTGTTCGTTGCTGGCGTCTGCAGTCTGCACAATGCTACAGGAGGTAGGTTACAAAGATGATGCATGATTAGCAGCAGCATCGTATGTGCAGACGCAGAGATGGAGCGGATCTCGGCTTCAACTCGCCACCTTAGCTAGAGGCGTTTGCGCCTAGTATTTTACCAATTACAGGCCGAATCTGAACCCAAATCCATACACCACATGCAGCGAGCGAGAGCTAGTTGGATCCAAATGAGATTGGAGAGAAGTGAACTCTCGCATCCGCTTGGCTGCTGGGAGCCTGGGACGGATCGGATAGATGAAGCAGTGGCTGGGAGCCCCCCACCCCACCCCCCTGTCTGCCTCTGCCCCGTGTTCGATGACGTCGCGCCCTGATCCCCGCGGCCACCGAGCTCCCTGCACCCTGCCTGCATGCGCGAACACTGCAAGGTGCTGCTACTTTTTGTTAGGGTTGTTATTGGCTTTCACTTCATGCGCGGCATCTCCAGTCCAGCTCCATCGGCGCGCACGATACGCCATCTCATCGTACTCCTAGATAATTTTTTTTCGGGAAGATAACAGTTCGTCTCTCTGGATGCGTATATATATAACCCCAACGCCCGAATTCGTCTGAGCATCCATGAACACGGCGACAGTCAACGACACACTACGCCAGAAAATGCGCTCAAGAGTCAAGAATCCATCATCGTCTGTCCACGGCAAGAGCATTGCTCCATGGCTACGGACAAAACATACCGCATGTATGGAGGAGTAGAGTAGCGGGTAAGCTCTTACAACTACATCCCAGCAGAAGCGAACGAGCTCATGAGCGACCCCCGGCGAGTGCGAGTGTCGGCCGGAGCATGGCGACAAGAGAAGCTATAGCCCTCCCCTGTCCTCTTCTCCTACGCCCAACCAAACCAAACCAAGCAAATCACCCCAGATTACCGAGGCCAGCTAACATTAACAACAATGCTTTCAGTGGCCTTCCTGACGAATACGATTCCTCCGCGGAATTCTCTGCACGCCCCCAAACGCTCCCTACGCCTGCATCCAAAGGGCGCCAGGTCACGGGTCTCCGGATCCGCAGCGATGCCGCCAACCTCCTGTCAGTCAGTCACCCTGGCCCCTGCTGGTGCTGGATTATTGGATCCTTGCAGCCGCAGCTCGCAGCTGATAATCACGCGGCTTTGGGGTTCTGCGCGCGTCTAGGCAGCGGCGGAGCGGAGCTCGACCGGATCCGCACGATCTGATCCCACCAAAAGCGCCGCGCGAATCGACAACAACTCTGCAGAGAGCAGAGAGCTCGTGGCGCGTGAGATTGTTCAGCTGCCGAGCGGCGGAAGGACGGGGTGCAGGGTGCTCCGAACGAATTGTGCTGAATGGAAGAGCTCCAAAAAAAAAACCAAGGGGCCGGCCAGTCAGGCAATCTGGCACATCCGGGGCGGGAATCTTCTCGGGTGCTGGAGTATGTTGCCATGGCTCCTCCTCTCGCAGACTCGCCGGCCGCAGCACGAAATCATTCCAAAACGGGATCGGCAATCGAGAACCAGATCAGCCGTCAGCGGGAGCGTGTTCGTGCTCTCTACGAGTTGGTGCTTTCATCCTTGACGTCTTGTGCGTGCGCATAGGTCAAATGCGCGTGTAAATAACCCTGAAAAATCAAAATGGAACAGGCCACATCTCTGCAACTCGATTTTTTTTTAAAAAAATCCAGTAGGATCGGAACTACATTAGATTTGATCCCCTTTGTCGTGTGTACGAAACCGAATTGCTGAACAAGAAGCTTTTTGCGAGCAGCGAGAAGGGAATTACTCAAGTTCTTGCTAGAAGCGTATAGCGAGCAGCAAGGGAATGCCCCATTGAACAGGGCGTGTTTTAATAACGTATCCATAGACTTCTGTCAAACAACAGGCTGACATGTACCCACCAAGCATCAACCATGAGAATTGAGAAAGCTTCATAAAAGTGGTTTAGGCAACGGGTTTGATCACCGCATGTCAATCTGACTTGGTCAACCGGCAGGACAGTGTATAGCTAAAATCTCTCGAACAACGATTCCAAAAAAAAAAATCATTTCAAACAACATAACTATACATGCAATCTCCGTCTGATGTTTGGTCAAGCCCTGCAATAAGCTGCACATAAAGAACAGGGCCAACCAGGGTGTAGAACAAGAATGAGCGAGCAAGTATACAACAAAGTTGCCACCGATCGTCTCTCCAACACGACATCAGCGAAGTGATGTCTGACCGGCGAGATGGAGCAAGGCCTGCTTGTGATACGCAGTGCGGAGCTTCTTGTACTTTTGCACAAACGTAGGCAGGTCGATGTCCTTCTCCAGGAACTTCTGGTGCAGCTCCTCAGACTCTTCGTCCTGCTTTGCCATTTATGCTGAGGAAACAAAATTGATGAGTTCCAACATTTCACAAAATTCAAATACGTGTAATTAAACTTTCTTTTTTCTTTTCAACTGATATTGCCGCATATCAACTGGGTGGCCACAGTGCCCTTCAAGTTGACCACATCAACAAAAATTGAAAAAGTTCAGAAGATTCTAGCATGATCATGTTGCACATGTTCAAAAATGTGCGCGAGCAGTGTGAGTGTGACACATAGTGAACAATGTCTCCCGCTATAAACCAGAAAATAACCATAGTCTGATACTCAAATACAAACATGTAAATGATAAGAAGAAAGGAATTGAAGATGCTATCGTTCAGAGTACTTACATTGGAGCTTGTCGAGCAGTGCAGCAGGGGAATAGGACCTCATAATATCATCCTTTTGCCTCTCCAAATCAGTCAATCTGTCTTGGGCAGCAGCTAGTTCTGTGGTTTTTATTATTGTGCACTGTACAAATTATAAATGTAAATGAAATGTCAGCAAATAAATGAAGAAAGCTTCACAGCAACAGTTTTGCAAGGCTGTTGTATTGTGTTTTTTTAATAATGAATAAAATGACTATAGGGTTTGCTATCTTTCTTCATGTGATGTAGGTGACAAGCTGCACCTGATTCCTAAGCTCCAAAATCCGCTGCTCCTTTTCTAAATTCTCCCCTGTAGTTTACAATACCAAAGAGAGTAAGAATAAGTTACATATATCTTACTTGAAGTTCAGTAGATCAACCAGTACTTTTGAAACGGCAAAATAGGCGTCTTAGTCCCTCAACTTTGCTCTGAGGGTCTTCACTAATGTGAAAAGTCATTTTTATAACTCAAAAAAAAAGAAAAGTCATTTTTACCATTGGCTCATTCTTCTCATACTCAATTTCCATTACTGTATTGCTATAATTAACCAATGATACGCCATAATAGGTCCGCTGGTGTTTCTCCTCGCTTGTTGTGTCTCGTATTTATTAAAGTTCCCTTTCATATTTAATTTAATCTAGATCATATAAGAACATCATGCACATGTTGATCAACTTTCGGCAGCACTGCTCGACATGCAAACTGTGGAGGAGAGGAAATAGCCAAGGGTAAAGAGGACATTTTGTGTTAGTCTCATGGTATCATGGAGCATCACATTAATATAGGGATGAATTTGACCTAAAAATAAAAGTTGAGGGACTAAATTAGTCTTTTTAAAAGTTGAGGATGAACTTGACCCTTGGAGTGAAGTTGAAGGACTAAAACGCCTATTTTGCCTTTTGAAACACCATTATTTCATTGAAAACAACTGAAACACAATTATTTAAAGAAAGAGAATTTATGACTCACTTGCAAGTTGCAATGTCTCCTTTCTAAGCTCATCACATACCTGAACATTAAAAGGGAACATCAAGTCAGCAAACCCTGAAAGGAATTTCCTATGTGGGTACACCAGAGATCAGCGGTTGAGATAAAACAAACTGAAACAGATAAACAGCAGTCAAACATCACAATCCAAATACTTGCAGAACAATCACCACACATGGATGAGGGCAGAGGAAGCATGAAAGTGGTGTTAGAACTCAGCTCGTATGAGCATCTACAATATGTAAGCTTTCAACCATTCTGTACGCCAGTGTAGCATAGACTGCAAAGAAGAAATAATGAACATAAAAAAAGAGTAGTGTGAACAGTTTGCAACTCTAACATCATGACTAATCAGGAAAGTTTCAAAGGATTTTCCATAGGCAGTGTAGCATGGATAGCCAATACAAACGAGAAGACACTCTTATGAACTCCAATAATAATTGGAACCACTGAATGAGCACCAAAAATGTTGGTTATACTGCAGAAAGGATATCAGCAGCCTCAAGTCAGTATCACAAATATAATAAAGTGGTACATGCAACAGAGCTTACATTGTTCTGGGTTTTTACTTATCAAGTGAATTAAAGAATGCATTATATGCCTCTTTGTCTTTCAATAGCCTCTGTAACTCCTCAATACTGCAAAGAAAGGTTTGATGAAAAAGATATGAGAAGGTTGTCGACTCCAGTCAAATTATGCATCATCAGGAAAAAAATGAATATCATGCAAATAGACAAGTTGTCAATATATGCAATTCAGAAATGGAATTGCAGCAAAACAAATCAGCCATGCATAAACATTCCTTCCAAAATTATACAGCAGTTATCGACTGGTTCTCGTACACCAAGCATCATGTTTTAGAGAAGCAGCTTGTCTCTACTTTTGCCTCTAGAATCACCCTACAAGCTGCCTGGCTCTGGATATTCAAGCTTGACTTAACATAAACAACACATTCACAGATTATCCTTTTTTCAGTCTTGCATGGGTCCATCCAAATATGCGATGCAGATCTGTGATGTAACGGTGTATGCTGAAGGACTATACCTTATTGCAACGTTAAGTTATCGATATTAGAGCGGATATATGGCATGGATCTGGACACAGTTTTCCGAATCTCCTAGTTGGGGATAACCCTTAAAGCATGAAAGTTATAGTTAAGGGTAACAAAGTATTTTGATTGCAATCCGTAACAGATACAAGATAGGAGCCAATCTTTTCTACAAGAAATCTAAAATTAAATCATGAAAGAAAATCAGGCGCTGAGCTAACCTCTTATCCTTCAAACGAGCAATTACCCCTGCAGCTTCAGCAGGAGATGGTTGCCCACGGGATGAAGACTGAAGATGATCTGAATCTCTTTGATGTGGACTAGCACTAGAAGAGGTAGGCGTGGATGGGCGTGAAGATGAGCCTACCACCGAGGGTGGGTACCAAGACTGCGTAGAGATGTCCTGGATATTTGGATCTGTTTGCTGTTGCTGAGAGCTGCAATAAGTACATTGAGAAGAGCCAAAGGCAGTAAGCAAGGGTAGAAAAAATTTTTCAGAACTGCTTACGACATATAATTTCGTATATGCTATCTTGAATAATTCAGTAGATGCATCCACAGGAAATGAAACAGATATTCGATCAAATTCTCTTTGGCCAACAAATGAAATTCTAGGTGCCGTGGTTCATGGGTGCAGCTAGACAAATTATTGTGATCAGACAACTTATTTTTGACTTAATAGGTTCTGAAGTAAACAGTTAATCAAATGTATACAGGAAAATGTAAAACCTAGCTTTTAGACAGATAAATAAAAAGCTGAGGCTCAGAAAACATAAATAGTAACACCACCATTAATAGGTTCAATTTCAATGAGACCAACGTACCCGAAGGGTGGAAATCTCCAGCTCATTGTATAGAGCAATCTGCATGAATAGATACAAGGTTAAGGATGCCAACTGATAAGCTGATAACTGATGTAATCTGAAATTATTGTGACGATAAACGTGAATGTTTAGATATTTTTTTGATGCAAATAGCATAAATGTGGCATCAAGTGCTTGTGGTATAACACTAGTCAATTGCATCGTAAAAGATGATTAAATATCTACCACACTGAATTTTGTCCATCGTCAGAAATGGCATGCTCACTAGCAGATACAGACATCTATTCCACAGGCCGTGACTTCTACCATGAAATTGACTAGATGTGCTATACTAGACCGGTGAATCCATCATTGCAGATGCCATTCGTGGCAGTGGTAACTTGCTACGATCACAGGGTTAATACGGGCCAGTAACCATCCATATAGCAGGCAAAATTCGTCAGTGGGAGAGTAAAGCGTGCATGATTCTGAGTGCAATTCTAGTAGGGGCGGGAGCAGACATAACTAAAAGGCATTCAGCTGAACTTTTCCCCGTTGGTAAAATAAACTGCATCCGCGCCTAATCGAGTGGTGGATGGGTCATGGGTGGATCGGATTCCTATGGGAGGGCGGAGCATGCGAACCCTCAACTCCTAGAAAACATGGGAAGGATCGCCTACCCAAATCAATCCACGTCCGGATGGATCTCCTGTCCAGTGCACTGGACCGAGGGAGAAGGGTGGCGGCAGTCGGCAGAGGAGCGGCGAGGGATCCGGCAGAGGGAGGGAGGTCAGGCACCCCGCGTTGGGATTCTAGTTTAAAAGAAGGCTCGGTTGATGCGCGCGCCGGCGCCGACGCGTGCCAAACACGGAACGAGAACTCGAGGAGAGGAGGGGGAGGGTGGGTTGATTACCTCGCCGCAGCGCGCGAGAAATCAGAGGAGCATTTGCATCGCTCCCGCGGGGTTGCTTCCGTGCTCCGCGACGGAGGATGTGCAGACCAGGCGGCGGCAGAAGAGTCGAAGCGACGCGGTTTGAGCCGCCTGTTGTGCAGGAAAAAAAAAACCACGCTTGTTTGGGCCGCACGCGTAGCCGGCAGAGGGTGTTATTGGGCCGCACGCGTAGCCGGAAGGCGCGCGCGTTAGATATTACTAGACCAGCATGAATACCGTGAGCCTATCTATTTATCCATCTGTCGGTGGAATTGTATTTGAGAAATTTAGAATAGGCAGGTAAATAGTTAAAAAAAGAGTAGACAGGTAAATACCTCTTTTGGAGTCAAGTTATTTGTTTGAGTCTCAAAATTTATATTTCTCTCGTGATGTGTGTACTGAAATTCAAGCAAGAGTGAACTGGATATATAGAAGAGTCAGGTGGTTATCAGATAATAGATCTTAATTGTTTATATAGCCCAAAGATTTTTTATTTATATTGCTGCAATGCATTTATATTTTACAATAACTTTGTCGTTCTTCTACCTGACATCATGTGTTTCATGATAATTATATGAAAACTTATATGATTTAGTAGCACAATATAGTTATGCAACTCCGATGTTCGAAGTTCAAAGGACAATGATGAAGTAGTAGTAAATTTATATTACCTATTGATAAAAGGTATATCCATGGTTGTTTGTTCTGTAGATATGACTTTTGTTAACTAATATTTTGTATTATTACTGTGTGTGCATTCAATATACAGAATGGAAACAATGGAATTGTGAAAATTTCCTTTGCTGACCTACTTCAAAGATCCTTGATTTGAAATGGATTGGGGCATGTGTGATTTCTATAAGAGGGACGGAAAACAGAAATATGCTAATAGTTCTACAATAAGTTATTATAATAAAATGCATCTAAGAAGTCCTTTTTCTTGTGGGAAATATACTATTTGAGCAAAAACTTTTAGCAATAGCAACCTATGCTTTGAACTTCCATTAAAACTAATACCTGTAAATAACTATAAAGTCCAAAGAAAGCACCAGTATTTCTTAACAGAGTGTAGCGATATGTCAAGATGGTTGCACTATTTTATTTCTTTTACTAATTTTGTAGATCCCCCAAACAATATGTATTGGGGTTTGCTCACAGAGAAAGGTAATGGACTGGTATCCACCAGCAATAAAAAAATCATAGTTTTTAATCAAACTGAAAACTTCCAATTCGATGCGAATTTGGATACCCTGGACATTGTTGTTTATTCTGAATTTTGTAAAGGTAAAAATTGTCTTTGTCTTTAACTTTTTTGTTTGTACAATAAACCATGTAACAAAATGGATTTAACAGTTTATGTCAGTTCAATGTTTCCTCAAATATATTTTTCTTTGAGAACCAACAACTAAACAAAGGCCAGTGCTAGATCAGATATCACAGGATTGAATGTACAAAACATAAGGACCTCAGGACATCATTCGATGATAGTCTCGGTCATGATTCTATAAAGTTGATAATATAGTTATAGAAGTACAATTTTTATCCAAGGTAACGAGCCCTTGATCAAACCCAGCAGATCATCTCTGAATATTTATTTGTCAAGCTTGAATATTCATCCTTGACAAAAGCATGCCACAACTCACAAGTGAATACAGATAGCACTCTGCTGGTGCTCTATGCACAATATCTTGTCAATACGGGGTGTGCATTTCATCGAACATGTTGGTGGCACAACAAGTTCAGAAGCGTGGCGTCTTTGGCGGGGAGGGCTAACGGAAGAACAAGATCCTGCAATAACAAGGTCACATGATTTGCAAACGAGCGAATCATAGTGGAAAAATGGAAGGATATAGCACAAAATCGAAAGGAAACAATAGATCTGGGGTGAGAACTTTAGGGAAACTAACTAAAAAGAGTAGAAGACAGACCAATCATAGGAAATCGGAGGAGGGGGAATTGGAAATGTAGGGTGTGCGACAGAGAGAGGGAGAACAACATCTAGCTGTGAGATAAGTAAGAAACAACTCGTTTATGAAGGAGAGAGGAGATTCAAGACAGGGGAACTCCTGGTAATTGGGGAGGGCCGTGGGAATGGGTATGAAAAAAGAGAAGTGCAAAAATTGGGCAAACGGATGGGGATGGAATGGAAACGGTACATTAGGAATGAAGGTATGGAGGCGATGTTGACCAGCGCGAAGATTAAAGCTTCGATGGGCGGCCACGATAAGGCAGGCGGCCGGTTGTGGCGCTGCTTTTTCGCACGCATGAATGTTCAAATTGAATTGGCGCTACCGAGACGACGGGAATCTCACCGAGATTTATCTCCTACTTCTAGCTAGCAGTAGCAGGCCACACCAAATTCAAACAAAATCCGGCCGGCACTCTTCCGCTGTGTTTGGTTAGTTTTCGCGATATTTTTTTCGAAGGAATCTTGTATGCATGGTTTATTAAATGAAGTTTATTTGTAAAATTTTTTCACAGATAGATGCAAATTTGCGAGATGAATCTAATGATACTAATTAATCCATTAGTCCATGATTAGATACATAAATACTACAGTACTATGCTCTAATCATTCTCTAATCATACGGTCAAATATCTTAATTGCTACAATACTATAGTTACGAAGGTGATTTTATAATTAGACTTCATATAATATCTCTAACTAGTGGTAAAAAATGCAAGAAGTTTCACCAAAATTTTTGCACCCGAAACTAAACACGGCATTCCTTTCTTGTGTCTTGAGAAGAGCCAAACAAACACAGGAGCGCCCTAGGGCCGGGCTAGCCTTGGTGGCGAAAGCCAACTAGCCAAGCCAAGTGGCCAGTGGGCGATGCCGGCCGCACATGGCGCCACCCCTTTGCCCACGGGTCCCTCGGCGACGCCCTTCTTCCTCCTGCAGTCCCGAGAAAAACACCCCAAAACAGTATCGTCGGAGGAGCGTTAAAAAAGGATGGCGTGCCGAGCCGAGCCGAAGAGAGCCAGAGGCCAGAGGCCACAGGCGAGGCGACGACGTACAGTGGCAGTAGCGGCACAGTGGGACCGGATACGGTGACCTTTCAGACCAGCCGTGTTGGGCTTGGGCGAGCTGACGCGCGGACCAATGGCGCGGAGGGTAGGGAGGGGTCGCCCCTGACCACCTCGTGGCAGACACCTGGCTCCATCGGCCATAAAAAGCTAGTACTGCTCCTTCGTACGGAGCTGCAGTGGCGCTGGTTGGCTACTGCTGCTGCTAGCAAGGGTGCTAGGCTAGCGCTCCTGCTCCGCTGCTCGGCTGCTGCTGCGCCAACTCGGCCGTCCTCATCCGCCTCCGCCCTCCCTCCTCGTCTCCTCCTCTCTTTCTCTCGCCGCCATTGGTTGGTTTGCGCAAAGGGAAGATACTCCTACCAGCTTCGGCTGCTTTCCCCGACGACGCGCGCCGCAGATCTACACCTGTAAGCGATTGCTTCGGCCGTGGGCTTTCCCGGCCAGCAGCTAGGGTTCTCGTGAGCAGCAGCTGCTTGGCCGTCTTTCCTATTCTTTACTAGCTCGGTCAAATTAAACATGTGTGCCCGGTGGTGGTTGGTTATTGCCGCAGCGGCGCCGGGCGCCGGCGGAGCTGGCAGGGACGACGATGGCGGGGAAGAGGGAGCGGATAGCGATACGGAGGATCGACAACCTGGCGGCGAGGCAGGTGACCTTCTCCAAGCGCCGCCGGGGGCTGTTTAAGAAGGCCGAGGAGCTCTCCATCCTCTGCGACGCCGAGGTCGGACTCGTCGTCTTCTCCGCCACCGGCAAGCTCTTCCACTTCGCCAGCTCCAGGTAACCGTCGTCCACCTATGTACAGAGACACCTTCCGCCGCCCCGGCCGCGCCCGCTCGAACTGTTCTTCTTCTTGTCTGATTTTCCAGCTAGCTAGTCTAGGGCTTATATTGATTGAGCTGCATCTTGGTACTGATCGAATGCCCTAATTTCCCCCTTTCTTCTTCTTCTCTAATTTGGCCCCTTAATAATTAATTAATCGATTAGCAACCTGATTTTCCTAGTATTTCTTGAGAGGGATTCTTGTCTTCCCACTGGGATCTCCTTTTCTGGGACCAAGCTTGTGTATGGGATACTTATCGTTTATTATATGGATTCGATATTTGATGATCGGTTTTTGAATGTATAATTACTACCGGGAGTTCTTATATCTTCTGATGCATCCTGATAGTAAGAATAATACCTTACTATTGTTTAAGCTTTGCACGATTCTTCGTTCCATGTTTTTTCTAGATCAAAGGAAGAAGTTCTTGCTTGTTCGAGACTTCAAGCTAAGTTACTTTTCCCCATTGTCAACAGCGACTTTGATTGTTGCATTGGTTTCTTGATCGAGTAGCTAAGTTTTGGGATGTCCTTTTCCCTCCTTGAATTGCAGAGATTTTCATATGCTTACTTGGAGGCCCTCGTTTAATTTGTTTCAGCTGTAAAATCTTTTTCTTGCAAAAAGAAAAAAAACATTTTTCATTGGTACACCAGTACTCCACTATCTTGTTAGTTGCTGCCCAACAAATCCAGATTCTCTTGATGCTCGCTCTGTTCAGCTAGTTTGCCAGCAGTGCTTTTCTCTCATACCAAATCAGTATTAGCCACTAGCCAGCTGCCACAGCCAGCCGAACAAAGCAAATAAGTATTGTGTTTTTTTTGTCTATATACACAATGATAATGATATATCAGTAATCTGCCTCATAAAAATAGTAGTAGATTTATGTTGGCCGGTTACTGGTTTTCATCATATCTGATTCATTACCTAGATTTTTTTTTCTTTACGAAATACAGTGCACGCACGCACAATCACCCATTTACCGCATTATGTATCTCACGGCAAAGTATAGCCACACCCATACTGATATTCTCTTTATATTGACCACTTCAATAATGATTTTTCTCCACCGATGTTCTTTGATTAAAAGTTGAAATATGTGGAAGATACTAGACAGATGGAGGGTTTTCTTTAATTTTGGCAGTGTGACCAGTAAAAACAGATTCGTTTTGAGAAAAAGTACATCTCGCGTTTTGAGAAAAAGTACATCTCGCAGGTCTTCGTTCTGATCTGCATCTAAATCTTTTCTCCACCTTTTGTGCAAGTTGTACTTCGATTTCCAAGTTTCCTCTATTGTTTGTTCTAGCACACGTCATCTATTTTGATTTTACCGGCTTGTGTGGGTCCCAATTAACTCGGAGATTATTCTACGTAGAAAATGCTTTCTAACTAGTGATCAGCGCAAGTTCCACATGTATTCCACGGGCTTACCAGGAAATGCGTTGGAATGTTCATGTAAGCTTCCATTACTGAGATAATTTCCAACCATTAAAAAGAAAAATAAAACTGATGATACCTCATTTTCTCCTTGCTTGTCGATGTAATAAGCTTGCAAGGGACTCCCTCTGCCCTTAAAAGAACTATGCATACAGCCCGCGCATTTGCGCGGCTAGTATTGAAAATTCAAAAATTTACATGTCGTTGTATCCTTACTTAAGGATTATACTATTTTTTACCATACATCACCCTGTTCATTATCGTAAATTATGCCTTATTGTTGGTTAAAACAATTCTAATATGATCTACCTATAATAACAATTTGATTTATTGAGCTTTAATAATATTATGCATATAATTATTCTTATTTTCGTTTTATTTTGATTGATTCTTGTTAGCTTTGGTTTTTAATAATAGTATATGTTTGTAACTGATATATAGCTAAATGATATTTATATTTAAATTTTATAATGACATTGGTGGGTGATTTTTAATTAGGCACAGGGGTATTTTAGTCTAATTTTTATCATAATGGTAGTGGTGGGTAATTTTATTTTCCTATTTTCTCCGATTAACGTGGGAATTTTTAGGCTTGAGAGCGAATGTGGAGGCTCCGTTTGTTGGCCAAATAATAAGATAATAGATGCAACTTTTGCTTCTTGTATTAAATTTGACTAAATTTATATAAAAAGTTACTAGCATTTATATCTTCAAATAGATTCAGTATGAAAGTATATTACATGATTATCTAATTATGCTTATTTTGTAACATAAATGTTAATACTATTTTATGTAAATTTAGTCAAACTTAAAATTATTTGATTTATTGGGAAGCTATAGTTGCCTTCATGCAGAGGAAGTACACCATTGCCTTCAAATTTCCAAGGTTAAAATTTTCATATTCTCCACTAGTTAAAAAGGGGAAAATTACTAGTACATCCGTTTTTTTTTGTCCAGAGAAATATGCATGCACAATTAATTTGGTCCAGTCTTTTCATGTCACACAGTGATTATTTTTTATCACTGGCACTACTACACTTCTCCATGTCGAAGTCGTAGTGCTTGACATGATTCATCAAGATGGCTAGGATAAAAAGATCGTCCTACCCCCATCGGGAGGAATTTGTGCATCATATTTCGTTCCATATTTTTGCTCGAACAGTGGGTGTAAAATTAATTAGGGCGGTCTGGGACATATTTTTGCTCGAAAAGTGAGCGTAAAATTTGGGCGGTATGGCGTGAAGATCCAACGAAAACAATTAACTTATTTTTTCGTAACAGGGATTTCAACTTTAGGTATAAAACTCTGTTGCTTACAACAACTGTAGCAGGTTTACATGGGCGTCTCCTACCAAAATAAAGACATACTATAGCATTGACCTTAGAATTCAGAAACATAAAATTTGTTAATGAAAAGTTTGGGACTATAGCACATTTCGTTGTTATTTGGCAATTCAAAGGGAATGAAGCTAAAGATAACACTGCTAGAAAACTTCACATTAGTATTGGGCAAGAACCCCCGGTTAGTACCGGTCTCCCACCCGGTACCGGCCCGTCGGTACTAAAAGCGTCAGTATTTAATACCGGTCGGAGCGACCGGTACTAAATGAAATGTTTAGTACCGATCAGTAACACCGACCGGTACTAAATTACTGGTCACGTCACATGTAGATTTTTCTTTCCCCTTTTTTTTCTCACTTTCTTTTCCTTTTCTTTTCTTCCACACAGCACCGGCCACCACTCCATTCGCACTCACATGAATCACAAGAATCACAAAAATTCCACAATCACATAAACTAGTTACAGATTTCTCATGAATTAGTTACGAATTTTACAGAAATATTGAACCACAATCACAGATTATACATGAATATGTCAAGAGTTTCACAACAATCAAAAGAATTCTGAATCATGAAAATCACATGGAGCTCCCTCCCTGCGCACTCTTGCAGACCGGTGGCCTCAACGCCCCCCGCGGCCCGGCGGCGGCCGAGGACGGCTTCCGCACCCCCGCGCGCCGGCGGCCGCCGGGGAAGGCACCCTCGCGCCGCCCCCTGCTCCATGGTGGCCAGGGAAGGCCCCCGCTCGTCGGTGGCCCCGCTCTCGTGGTGGCTAGCGGTCTCCGCGCCACCCGCGCGCCGGCGGTGCCGCGCCCTTGCTGGCCGGCGGCGACCGGAAAGGCCCCCGTGCGCCGACGGCCCGCTCCCTTGCGGCCGGCGCCCTCTGCGCCGGCGACAGGGAAGGCCTCCTCGCCGCCGCGACCTTGCATGCCGGCGGCCGCCGGGGAAGGCCTCCCCGCCGCAGCGACCTGGCGCCACCGCCTCGCGCGTCCCGCCGTCGCCATGGCCTGGTCGCGCCGCAGTGGCCTGGCCGCTCGAGCTGAGAGAGGAGACAAGGGAGATGGAAAGAGAGAAGAGATAAGGGAAAAGGGAGAAGGGAAAGAATGAATAGATAAAGAGCCGCTGCTGGCCACTCGCCCCGCAGATTTTTTTTGCGTGCTCGCGTTAGTACCGGGTGGAGGCTCCACCCGGTATTAACAGAATACTTTTTGTACCGGGTGTAGACTCTACCCGGTACTAAATATTTTAGGTGTCATTTAATACCGGTTGGAGCCACAAGTCGGTATTAAATGGTCGCTGCCTGTTGCGTTGCTTGTGTCGGTGGAGCTTTTTAGTGCCGGCTCGGGGTTCTAGCCGGTACTAACCGGCTCCTAGGGCGCACTGTGCATCCCGCCCGGTACTAAATTGATCCATTAGTACCGGACCTAAGTGCGACCGGTACTAACGTGTAGGGATGAATGAGCCGTTTTTCTGGTAGTGTAATATTCCTCATTTAAGAAATTCTCAATCTTATGAAGTATATTTCTCAGCTTGGACTATGGATCATGTGTTGTTTGGTGTACGTCTGAAATTTGTCTGTGACGTTAGCACGGGCACCTTACTAGTTAGGCTTAAAAGATTAATTTCGTATGAAACATTTAAATGGTTTAATTAGTTATTTTTTTCAACTGCATTTAATGTTTCATGTATGTGTCCGAAGATTCAATGTGATGGGTACTATAGGAAATCTTTTGGGAACTAAACAAGGCTGAACATGTCTAGCTTCTGACCCTTGCAGTTGCATAAAAATTAAGCTGGTACTTAATTTTTTTTTTCAATTTTTGACATTATTATAAACCCGATTTGGCACGTCATGAGGCCTCTTGTTGTCCTGTAAGTTGGACGAAGTAGTAGGTCTGAGCCAAGTCGTCCCGGATATCCATGCATGAAATATCGATCGATGGTGACACAACAATACGATGCCCCTTGCCTCCTAGCAAGTATTTGGATCTTTCCCAAAAGCATAATTTTACTTTTTATTATACGTTTTCAAAAGCAATAAGTATATATGGTTACTGAGAGAAAGTACTTTGGTATGAGCATGCTGAGTAGTCTAATCTGCTGTTGTTCTGCCCCACTTTTCTGAAGCATGAATCGGATCATCGATCGGTATGACTCCCATTCCAAGACGCTGCAGAAGTCAGAAGCACCGTCTCAGCTACAGTCACATGTGAGCTAAACTAAATTCATGATGTAGTTGCCACCCGTGTTTAATTTGCTCCAATAAATCACAAGACAGACGCAGTGGCTGCCATTTTGGTACTAACAGCTTCAGGTTTATTTAATTTAATTTGTTGCATGTATGTTCATTAGGTGGATGACAGCACTTGTGCAAGGCTAAGGGAGGAGCTCGCCGAAGCAAGCCTTAAGCTCAGGTGAACATGTAGCCTACTATAGAATCCTCAAACAGCTGCTAGCTAGTCTTAGTTTTTGGGACAAACCCTGCTAGAAAGTAGTATTACTAGCTAGTATATATGTTATTGCTAAATTAGGGTCATGAACTGGCTGGCCGTTAATTTTCTACTACAGGCAGATGAGAGGAGAAGAGCTCCAGAGGCTGAGCGTCCAACAGCTGCAGGAGTTAGAGAAGACCCTCGAATCCGGCCTCGGCTCTGTACTCAAAACCAAGGTATCTGATGATACACGTGGCAGCATCAGATTGTACAGTAATGGAAACTGTAACCTTTTAATTTCTTCCCTGTCAAAAATTGTAGAGCCAAAAAATCCTCGACGAGATCAACGGTCTGGAAAGAAAGGCAAGCTTAACTCTCTTGTCAAACAGTTTGAGTTAATTTTTATTTCCAAAATAAGATGCTTCAGTTGCCTCGGACCTAGGCTAGCTAGTCTGCAGCTTAATGAACTTTATGCCAAACTTCAGAGCAACATTAACATGCTACTAAAAGATGCAGCTGAAATATTTTACATCATATTCAGTCAGATATATAATTCTGTTTCCAGCCTTCTGACAGCTTCACTTGTGTTGTTAAACAGAGAATGCAACTGATCGAGGAGAATTCAAGGCTAAAGGAGCAAGTAAATTCCTATCCTCCTGCGCATGAGGTTTCCATTCCGCTCTGCATCTTTTTCCAGGGACACCTCCGTTTAATAAGCCGTGGTGATCTGAAGCTGCAGGTTACCCGGATGGCAAGGATGGAGATGCAGCTCGGTGCCGATTCAGAAGTTGTGTACGAGGAAGGACAGTCATCTGAATCCGTGACCAACGCGTCATATCCGCGCCCGCCGGCTGACACCGACGATGGTGGCTCCGATACATCGCTGAGGCTCGGGTGAGTTCAGAGTTCTTGCCCGGCAGAAGACACGTCTGATAGCTTGTTCATCTTAAAGCCAACGCACATCTGAAATTATATAAGAAAAGGAAGCTAATAGCCATAACCATATGAATCTTGCACACTGCAGGTTACCACTGTTCAGCTCGAAGTGATGGAAACCGAATTGTCCTGGAGCAGAGTGACGCCGATTACCTGCCCTCCCCATTGTGAGTCCGGGAGCAGAATTCCTGGATTGAGAAGGGGCCAACGCACCGCTTCAAAATAAGAGGCATTAGTGCTGGATGATGTGTGTATTCTGAAAATGACTTGCTTTTGTTATACGGCATGTTAGCTGCAACTCATGCTCTGTTCTCCGTTTTGAGTACTCAGAATTCCCTACACTTCATGTTACCTGCAATCTCTGCTTTTGCTGATCATTCTTTGCAGAATTTGGAGCTCCACTCCTCTCATCTGCCATAGACTCCTTGAGGAAGAGGATCTGGATCGTTCTTTGCAGGATTTTCGATGCGAATGTAACAAACAAAGCCAGTGGAATTTGCAGTTAAAAGGACCATATGTTAGTTAGCGAAAGCTGCAAATATATTAACTGGAGGGTGCAACTCTTAGCATCTGCAAATGGAACTTTGTGCCTAATCTTCACGTGTTACATAAGAGCGCATATTTTGGCGTTAACGAATAAGACATCCACTAACATGCATCAAGCACCTTCCCTGCTTTATACAGGAAACACACTTCCCCTCATGCCTGCAGATGATAGTGAGGTGAGAGTTGGGACATGACACTTTAGAATCTTTAGCTGGGGCTTGGGGGGAGGCTAATCATGTGGCGTATCAGCGATAAAAAGGCCAGGACAAGCTGCTAATCATGTGGCGTTATGGGCGATGTGAAGGCCAGGACAAAGCTTGTTCGTAGCAACGGGATCAATTCTGTTTCTGTGAGTCGCATTCGCCTTGAGCAAATAAATGCAGGCACATCTTGGTTTCTCTAGCAGATCAATCAGATCTTTGCTGTTCTGTTTGAAGGCGTAAAAATACACGGTTATAAGTTGTCAGTGGTGAAGAGAAACGTCAGTTTTAATCTGCTTCGCTTTCTCTAGCTTTCTAAGTATGTTCTAGTATATATATGCTATCACAACTGCCAACAGAAACGCGTGATTAGTAGAAACGGAGAGCGCAGGTACGCAAGCAAGACGCAACGACAAACCCGGCTCAAATTATTTCAACCTTTTTTTATGCTCATTTTATTGCATAACCAGTTCCTACATCAGATGGCGGCGCTCCGCGGCCGCGAGACACGGGTGGTGCAGATGATGGCTTCATCATGAGGGTTTGGGGCTCTCTAGCGAACAGGCTATATGAGGCCCCTTCAGAAGCAACAGGCATCTTGCATGGCGCGCCATTCCTTGCTATCCCCAACAGGTTTGCAGGGAAATGGTCTCCCCATATGTCGTATGTGAAGTCTTTCTTTAGCCCGGCACCCTCGCCTCTCTTCACAGCCTTGTCTTTCACCAGATTGGAGCCAGGAGCACGAGCATGCAGCGCAATCGGGGAAGAAATGGCCAACATTGGCGAGCGCCATGCGGTGGTGATCAGTCCAGGAGCTGAAGATGATGTGGTTCCAGGTGAGGCTGAACGCGAGCAAGGCTGGTCCTTAGCGACTTGCGACCAAGTTTTCTTCTCACGGTTAGCGCCAGCTGATGATGTGGTTGCTTCAACATCGAATCCAGTCTCAAGTTTTTTGTCATGCTTTAGCTCTGATGGTGCCCCAGAAAAAGACCAACCTTGTTTTGGGGTTGAACCTTGTGACAATGGTGAAGATGGTGTTGAGTTCCCACTATGGCTGCTAGAAACCTCAAACTTTCCTGACAGTCCTGCACCACCAACTTTCCGCTTCCTACGTTTCCCTTTGTCTCGAGCAATCCTGATAGTGAGATTTTCACTAGTTTGTGGAGCTGCTCCTGAGACTTTACCTTCCACTGGATTAGTTGGGGACACAGATACAGTCGAAGTTGTATGCAGTTGTTCATCAGAATTGTTCTTGTCATCTGTGCTCTTGGAGTTATCAACAACACTGGCAGGGTATTTCTCAGCAAGAGCTTCTTCAGTTCTTTTGTGTTCCTTTATGGCCCTGTGCACAAGCCACAAATGATCAAACTTAAGTCAATGTAAAATTAAATGGACTTGCAAAAAGGAGTGGCGCGCTGATCAAAAAACTTACCTGGACTTTTTGCTGCTTTGGTGAAGGAAAGATGGCTTAAGAGTCTTGCTAATGGTACTTTTCCTGTTCTCCTCAAAAATGGTACTTTTCCTGTCATCAATTTTGATGTAATGATCTTGAGAGCTCACTGTCAAAGTATGTGGGGCATATCGGATAAAGACCAGAACAAGCAGTGTTAAAGCTCCAAAGGAGAGTACCAACAGCTTACAATGAGCAGATCTGAGATAAGACTTTCTGCATTGGTTAAGCATGCAGACTGGTATATTTGCAGTCATAGGGATTGGAAAGATGCCAGTTGTCATGACCAACTCGAGATCTCTCTGAACCATAGCTGAAGAGAAGTCAGCCTGAAAAGAAATGAACATTCTTATTGATTCACTTGGAGCTACGCTAAATCCCTTGCAGTTGTCCACAGTAAAACCATCCACACCACAATCAGCTCCTGAAATTTTAACCTTTGTTATTTCAAGAGGAAGGTCACCGCTGTTTTTAACATGTATCTCCTTGGTTAACTGTTGACTGCACAAAGAGCTCAGGACCTCTTGTTTGATCATTGTTGATTTATTCTGAACATTGGAGCCAAGGTTAAACTCCAGCTTCCAAGCAGGTTTGGATTTCTCTAAAAGGACAATAGATTGTCGTCCGCCATGTGCCCGGAGAGGCAACATCTCCACTCCTGACAGGTTGTTTCTGATCAAAACCATGCTTGACCACATGCAGCGATTCGAGGGACGGAAGACAATAGGACCAAGCAAAGCAGTCTCTGAAGGACAAAGATGGGCCTCAGTGATTGCTGCATCACTTAACGAGAAACCAAATCTAGTCTCAGTTGAGTTAATCTCTGGAGATTTGCTTGAGAATGTGAGCTCAGATACATCAGTTACAGTTTTGCAATGGTCTATGATTTCCTCAGAGTTCACTACCAGCTGCATGGCTGCACACTCCAGGCTTGGGTTATGGACTTTTATCCATTTCGAAGACTGTGAACCAATTTGCACAACGGGAAACATCATTTCATGATCCATTAAAACAGAAATCCCATCACTTGTTCCATGAGATCTCCATTGTCCAAGTATTGTATCATCAGCTTTGATTGCTCTCATGAGCATTGGCTGCAGATCATTTTATAAAATTATATCAGCAGATTTACAAGAAAAAGGATATAGATGCACAGATGGATAACCCTCTTGAAATAACAAATAACAAATCAACAGCTGTCGGTACTTAAGCACAAGAATAAAACATGTGGACGATTGGAAATAAAATTTAAATTCGATGAGCAATCAACAACTAGAACAGCACTTGAGTTACCAAGGTACTTTGCTACTATACAGCTATAGGCATCAATCTCAAGATCAGATTAACCTATTACAAGTAGCACCATAATAAAGGATTAAGCATTACTAATAAACGTTTTTTTCTCTGTAACATCAAGCTGTTCATTTAAAATAACTGATCAACAGTTAAGGATCAGGTCTAAGCATCCAACATATTCTCTTCAATGAAAAAAAAAATCAAGCTCCAGATGAGGAAACCTAGCATACCAAATACTAGCCAATTAAGCATAGACTTCACACCATGCAACAAGATGAAGACACCACAGGGACATGGAAGCTACATAAGAGATGAATTGTTTGGGATTTACATGAATGAGGAGAGAACAATACAGTGGGGTAGGAAAAATTATCAAACAGCATAAGGTAGTGTTCATACTAGGCCATATTTCAAATAAAACTCCTAGTGAGAATGTAGCACTTCAATTGAAGCAATGAGGGTCTATTTGTTGTTGAAGAAAACGCGAGGAATACCTTCACATTATGCAAGTCTTCTGTTTGCAGCATGGTACCTAGAATTCTCGTCCTTGCATTAGCAGAGATATCTTCCTCGTATAATGGTCTGGTAAACGGTCTGTCGGATTCAGTAGCAATAGCAGTACTTGTATAGGAAAGAGATGCACGCACTAAATCTTTGCATGGTATTATGATTGAACTACCAAGGGTACTGTTTGTTTCTACCACTATATTGCAGCTGTAGAATGAAATGTCCTCTGGAAATGAAGAAGTGTATCTTAGTAAAGCTATATCTGTTACAGTATCAGGGAAGAGTATCAATCCGTTCAGGTACTTAACCTGAAAGAGCATTGGGCCATTTCTGTCATCCTCAGTAATACCTACAATCCTCAGTAACTTTGGTGCATCATTCCGTAAAGAAAGTGAAAATACGGACCCACTTTCATCACAAGTCGATATATGCTCAAATGTGACAGCAATTAAGCCACTGGAATCATAGTAGGTTCGCGTATGCACCTCTACCTCAATAGGTGTCACAAAAGTATGCATTGTACCAGGAGTGCAATTGCTCATTTTCAAGCAGATAGCACCAAACACCTTGCCTTCAGAAAGAGCTTGCAGTTTTAACTCTATAACATTGTTCCTCTTTGAAGGAAGCACCTCCCATTGCTCACTAGGCCTAATGTAGATCAATGGCCATCCAGACTCATCACTGCTTGCTGCATACCAGTTGCTACTTGAAGATAGCTCCAGTGCTCCATCAAACAGGCCTAGCTGGCAAACAAGGTGAGAAGAATACCTTGTGCTCTCCAATGAAGACATCCAGACAACCACTTCCTCAACATAGAGAGTATCATCATAAGGGTTGTATATGGACAAGTTCCTCTCTAGCTGTCCACCTATTACAACATCTATCCCTGTCAATGGCAGTATCTGATAGGGAGAACTGACAGCCATGCCCTTTGCATGTATAATAAATCCACCAAAATTTGTCTGCAGAACCAAATGTGATGAGGATGAGCCCAACAACTTTGGCAAGAAAATGAAGGTGAGTGTCGCATTATCCCCAGGCTGCAGCTCCAGATCCTCAAAACCATACACATAGAATTGGGGGTCGGTGCTAAATGGCTCATACAGACGCAGGGTACTGTCGTTGTTCAAATTCACCACGGTCAAGGTGGCCATGGAGGCGGCATACAAGTCTCTCCTGCCCCAATCCAGCACCGGCGGGTTAATCGCCACATTCATCGATAAGGAACTGTGAAGGCCACTCGGGTCGACATCTGCGGCCGTGCCATCCAACTCCATCGGCACCCCGGCTGATGCCCGCATCCAATTGTCAGGCACAAGCGGCGCCTGGCACGACGCTGCATTGCGCCTCACACCAGCATCCCCGTCTCGCCCCAATCCATTGCGCACCCGGGTGAGCGTCGTGTCAACAGAAGAGCAAGTCACCACGCCTCCGCCGCCGGACATCGGGAAGCCCAGTGGCAGCGGCGACGGTCCCCACTCCCTTGACACCTCCAAATCCGGCGCCTTGATGCTATCCTCGCTTGCAAGCAGCCTATGAGCCACCGAGGACGAGAAGCAGAAGGCGCTTTGGTCTGCACAGGCATCCCGGAAGCCGAGACAGCGACCGTCGCCGTCAGCCCCGTCACTCTCCTCGGCGCAATCCTCCGCCGCCGCAGCCGACACGGAGAAAGCAAGGAGCACCAAGGTCAAGCAGCGTAGCGCAAGCAACGAACCCCTGCAAGAAACCCGACACGCCGCAAAAAGAATCAACACAGCGCCGCAGTTGATCGCCGAATAGGGAAAGTGGCAGCAAACGGCAGTACATCGCCGGATAAAACCTCAGGAGGGGAAGACACACAAGAAAACAGTGAAAAAGACTCATGCTTTTGAGCCGGTTCAAGCACGGATCAAGCTTGAACTACTGAACACAAGAGAGAGAAAAATCCAGAGAGGAGAGGGGGGAAAAGCAGAGCAGTTCGTTCGCTTCAAGACTTCTAGAAACTGGCAAAGAGGAGGAGAAGGGGAGTTGGAGGAGAGGAACTTACCCGACAAAGGAGGAGCAGGAAGGCGCCGCTGGCGAAGAGCGGTGGCGGCGGCCGCTCATGGCGAAGGAGGCATGCGGCGGCCGAGACTTCACTGTGGTGACCATGGGAATCCACGGAGAAAAATGGAAAAGAAAGAAAAAATATACTCCTAGAAAAGGGAGAGGAGGGGAGGGACAGAGGCAGGCAGCGGGGAATGAAAAAGGAGGAAGGCGAAAAGAAAAGAAGGAAAACAAATGAGTTGGGTGTTGGTTGGTTTTTGGTGCCCAAAGGAAAATCAGCAACTTTACAGCTTGAATTGACCATTTTACCCCTGGGCAGCTAACCGAGTAGTACGTTGTTTTGTGAAGTGAAAATTTTGTCCACATTTCCATGTACCTTTCAGCACGTCCCGAGCAAGCGCACCTGGTAGAAAGGTTATCCTTCTCACTTCTCCGTTTTGCCGTTTACCGTTTACTGTCAGATGGTGCGGAAAAACGAACTTGACGTAAATTCTTTCGAGGAACTTCGTGTTTGGGTGGACTTTTGTAATGGCTCCAGCCCCAGCTCCTGCAGGAGCCTTGCAAAAATATTTATATAAGAATTTATTTTTAGTGAAAAATAGAGGAGCCGGAGTTGTTTTGGAGAAGATACAATACAATTTGAGACTCCTCCAAAATAGACCTAATCACGGGCCACCCGATCCGACAAACCCAATCCAACCCGCTCGAAAAAACCCAACCCAACTCGATCCGACTAGGTGACAGACTGACAGGTCGGGTACGGGCCGAAATATTTGATCCGAGACTCAAAAAAAATCTAATCCAACCTAAAAATTACACACAAAATTATGGTCCAATCCGAATCCGATGCGACCCGATCATGTCATGGCTAGGCATGGGCCAACATTTTTTGACCCGAAATCCGAAGTGACCCGATCCGACAGATGATCAGGTCTACTCTAAAATAGTTCTGGTTCTAGCTCCTAATTTGAAGCCCCTCGTGAGGAACACGCCTAGCATATGATAGACTTACCAATAATACGTAAATCCTTGGGCAGGATTCTTCGTTTTCCTCGAACACCGCACATTAGCACAAGTACATCAAATGTAAAATGTTGGTAAGTTGCGCCCAAATGTATTATCCACAAAAGTGCCTGTATAGCCTTTTGTTCCAAACACGATACTAGCTACTAGTAATTCTTTTGAAAAAACGTCGCGCCAATCCCTAAGAAAAATGTACTGTAACGCGCACGGCACACATATAGGCATATAGCACGCTTCCTTCCTCGCGCGCAGCGTCTGGCTTCTCTTCATCCCACGGTGCCACCTCTCGAGCATAAACGGAGCGCAGAAACGAAGCAGAGACACGGCTCGGGATTGGCACACCGAGCAAGGAGCAAGAGTCTGCGCGACGAGTCCATGCCATTGCCCATTGCCAATGTCATCTGACTGACTCGTGTCTCCACCCTCAGGTCAGGTCAGGTAGATAGCGGCCGGCTATTCGCTGCCACGCCCCAGGCAGGCCAGGCTATTCGCTCGTCGTGGCCACGAGACCGAACCGGCAAACGATGGGAGGAGAGAAGATAAGCTCACAGGCCAGGCCAGCCAGCAACTCCGACCCCTTTCCGGCGGACTCGACGGGTGACCAAGAAGCTCCAGGCGTCGAGATCACGCGCGTGTTCAGCCCCTCACAGTGAGCCGCGCCTGGCTGCCTGGCTTATCCGCAGGCAGGTAAGGTTCACCGCTCACGGTCACGGCCTGCCCGGAGTTTTTTTGCTGTTGTTGCCTTGCGGCCGGCTACAACGCAGGGGGGATCCGGAGAGGGTCCCGGGCTCCCGGCCGGGGCGGCGCACCATGACGTGACGTGAACTCGTACGTGGCGCCGCCGCCGCCGTCCCCTGCCCGGCGGCTGCACGTCGCCGATCGATTGGACGACCTGTTTTTATATGTGCGTGGTACGAGTGGCCCGGGGGCAAAATCGCGCAGGCGCAGCACAATCCCCAGCCAGCCTGCTGCTCTCGTGGCTGCAGGGATGCTTTTGGAAATTCGTCTCTTCTTTGTTTATTCTGCGCTCATCAGAGCACGGCATTCTTTGTTCTCTTGTTTTCGGAGAATGATAGGAGTAGGGACAACCGGTAGCATGGAGAGACCGCGAGTTTTTTTTTTTTTTTTTGGCAGAGGAGAGACCGCGAGTTGGGAGGAACGTGTTGTGAGGGGCGCGGTGCGGCGCTTGTGAAAGTAGACACGCGATGAATTTGGACGTGGAACCGGAAGTTTTGGGCACGCAAAAAATGCATGGCTGACCCGCCCGGCAACCAGCTAGGACTCTGGCCGGCTCACGACCAGCAAGCAATGAAGAATTTCAACTCTAAAGACGATTGACCGCGCTTGTTGATTGTGATCCCGACACCTGAAAACGACTGACCGCATGTATTCGTTTGTGTTCTACGCACCCTTGTTGTTCGGTGCACTTCACGGCCACAAATCAAGTGCTGTTTTTCGTTTTTTTTTGGAAATTAGTTTGTCTCCTTATTAATGGCTGGTCATAGTATAGAATGTGGTCTAGCTAGCTCGTTCTATATTTGTTCTTGTTCCATAGGGGAATAATTTCCCTCTCTTTTGGAAATTGATCTATATATAGGTCAACCGATTATGAGGGCAAAACCTTGATATATACCTCTTAATTAATTTTCTTCTCTCCACACATAGATTATTACAATTTATCCGAGATTTTTGTAGATCGAGTAGTGCCGTGCTCTATCCCCCCTCCATATGTGGCTGTGTGCGGTTGCAGAGGCCGGAGACATATCCATTTTCTAAAAAAATGGGGGTTTTCCAGTTTTCTCAAGTATTAAAAAAACAGAGCCAAGGGTATAATGGTCAATTCCTCTTTAGAAAATCATAATAGACACACACACACACACTTCCTCTAAATAGCACATAATTTGATTAAATAATTTACAACTAGAAACTGAACTTGAAACCGAAATGTTCTCCCACTTTTGACCCGCGTATTTAGCGTCCGTTTTGGCTCAACGCCCCGCTTTGATGCAACAAAAAAATGATGTTGACCATGGGTTTGTAGCAGCATGGTTTGAACCAATACCAAGATTTGGTGCAACCTAGCCCCATGCTACTATTGTGGGTGTTTTTCTCACCAGTTCTCAAAAGTAAAAACTAAATGGTAAAAATGTACTCCCTCCATCCAAGTATGATAGATATATTTCCAAACTTCAAATGTTCAAAAATAATAGCTATATTTGCTATTGGCATGGGTTGTGGCAATAAATAGCACTAGAAACGAGGAGTTCCTAATTAAAACATTGGAGGACCAACAAAAAATTTATGTTGCATTTATGAGATTGATAAACACACTTGGTGCCCTTGGTCATTGTGGCATATGGAAATATATCTATCATACTTGGATGGAGGGAGTAGTTTGTAATCAACTCACCCCGCGCTCTCTACAGGGCACAGGCACAATAGTTGATATGGTCCCCACAATGTACAGTGATTATACGATTTTTTTAGAAGATATTAGGTGGACGTCCAATACACTCAATCAATTGTCCAGATCATATGATGATTATTCATCATCTTTTCCCTGCATCTATTTTGAATCAAACGTTCAATATTCTTTCTCTAAAATAACACCTAATTTGATTAGAAAAAACTTGCTATTAGAAATTGAAGATGCTGTCTCGCTTTTGACCCAAGTATTCTAGGTCCGTTTTGGATGGACGCCCTGCTTTGATGTAACAAGAAACCGAAGTTGACCATAATTTGTAGCCATGGTTTCAGCAAAAGCCAAATTTTGGTGAGTCTAGCCCCACATGGAGGTAAAAAGGAATTCTAAATATCTGAAGAGCCCGTAATTAACTTAACATGGCTCACTCTGGCATGATCTAGTTGAAGCCCCAATTCACTCTTTTTTCCCCAAGGATGCATTAATCCTTTCTAGAAGTTAGTGAGGTGAAGATCCAACCGTTAATTATGCCCAAATCTTACGGTCGCAAAAAACTTATGCCCAAATCTTCACACATCCTAATTTTCTTCTCCATGCATATATTACAATTCAGCTTTAGTTTAATTATAAAGTAAGTTTAATTATAACCGCTCTTAGTCTATAGTGACACCTAAGTTTAATTAGAAAAAAATTACTGCATACTAGAAACTGAAGATGCTTTTCTGCTTTTGATCCGAGTATTCAAGTCCGTTTTGGACCGCCGCATGGATAAACCGATGATGTAGCCACTAGCCATGGTTTGGATTGAAGCCCAATATTTAACTCGTCTAGCACTATAGGCTGCAATTTCAAACGCTTTTCACGTAAACTCTCAGGAATTTGAACGCTTTTGACGTAAACATTAACCATTTGTTGGTCAGGTGAAAACCCAAGAATCCCATATTGTTTAAGAGCTGCTCGTGTACAAGGCACTTTTTGTCAAACCTCCTTTCCCCCCTCGTGGGACCACCACACTTTTTTCGTTAGGAGCTCATTGATCCCCCAAGAAGAAAAATAAAAAGGAGAATTGTACGACGTGGCACAGCTGCCTAGTCGTGGTTGGGGTGCAACGTGGGGTGTGTTTAGTTCCCACAAAATTTTCAAACTTTCCAAACTTTCCATCACATCCCCTATCATATCGAAACATTAAATATAGCAAATGACACATGCTTGGAGTACTAAATGTAGTTAAATAAAAAAACTAATTGCATAGTTTTGATGTACGTTGCGAGACGAATCTTTTTGAGCCTAGTTAGGTCATGGTAGGATAATATTTACCACAAACAAACGAAAAGTGCTACAGTGTGCTACAGTGACTGATGTAACTTTTTATCCCACATTTTCCTCTCATCTAAACACAGCCGTGCTCGCCACTAATGTCAGCTTGCTTCCTGACAGGGCTTCCTAAGCATTAGCTGAACTGGGTTTTGTTAGACTAACCCCACTTGTAAAATAAAGCTAAGGTTCCTAAAACTGGCCATTGGTTGGACGAACCATTTGCGTCCGGCATGCCTTCTTTGTTAATCTCTCACGTCAGCTTCCTAGTGAAGCCTGGGTCCAATTTGACAAAAGATGTCTGGACCATCCATACATCTTGCGGGGCCAGTATTGCACTCGAGGATTTTTCCATCTTTGCAACAAAAAAATCTACGCACGTGATCCAACCACGCTACGTCATCATGCTTATATGTTACTCCATCTGTTTCAAATTGTAAGTTATTTCAACTTTTCTTGGAGAATCAACTATTTTTATGTTTGATCAAAATTATAGAAAAGATTACAAAGATTTATAGCACCAAATAGACATACTATGTAAGTAAATGAAAGATCTGATGTACTTATTTGATATCATAAATATTAGTATTTTATTGTACAAAATTTGATCAAATTTAAAAACGATGATGCTACTTGGACGAAGGTATTTATCAAAAAAGTTTGAATGAGTTATCTTAAAGTAAATTCCAGAGGCAACAAAGTAACTAAAACTCAAATGAAAAAAAAAGTAGCACGGCCATCGCTCATGATTAGCATCGGATGATGCGAAATGGAGTCCCAATCTCCATAATTTGCATGATGCTGCCTCGAGTCCCTAAGCCGCAGCCCGCAGTCGTGGCGATTCATTCATGCGCCTAAACGTTAAACATGAAAAAGTATCTGGAGTTTTTAAAAAAATTATCAGAGTTAAAAATAGTCAGAAAGCAACTGCACTTGCTGCAAGTTCGTAGCGGCGGCTCACACTCCCCTCACCCGAGAGGTCCGGAGGCCCGGCCACCCTCGGCTCACCGGTCGACACGCGTCCACCTAACGGTAGACCTAACGGAAGGAATCTGCCCGTGGCGGCGCTGTCACCGTCCGCGCGGATTCCGCACCGGGTGCCGAGCTTACCCGCCGCCGTGGCACCCAAGCGGTGACTCTTACGGTGGGTCCCCGCAGGTGTGGGTAGCAGATTCCGGTGAGCGTAGCGCGCGGGGCGATGCGCGCCGTGGGTCCCGGATGGGAGGGCCCGCGGAATCCGACGGTGGGCCGCACGGTTCGTGTCCTGTGGTGGTGCCGTGTCGCTTTGGGTTTGGTTTGGAGGGACTAGCCTGGTGTAAACGAGGGCTCGGTGATGGGGTCTAATCACCAATTTGCCATTGGTCTCAGGCAACGGAAAACTCAGAGCAGAACTGCCGTCTTCAGAGATTCAGACAGAGTGCTGCACGCAGATGCTCGTGCGAGCAGCGAATTGCATCAAACTTCACCTTCCAGATGTGTCAAGGTACTTGCGACAATAATGAAGCCTGAAAAGGAAGGTCGAGCGAGCTGCATCGAGCTTTAGCTTTCAGATTAGTCTTGGAGGCATTTGCTGCTGTCATCACTGAAAGAAGCAGGCAGGGCTGAAATGTTCTTCGTCGAGCGACCTTTTTGACTACTGATGAGTACTGAGAGGCGTTATCAGCCACCAACCGTTGACCATATGGGCACAGGGCACCACTGCTCCGAGCGAGCTCACATCTGCATTTACGTACACGCGGCCGTGCTTATCACCGATCAACAGGAGACAGCTACTTGCTGCCAGATGCCAATTGGGAGGCTTTGCCCTATTTTACGCAATCCCAGTGACCAGAACAGCCAAATGCTCAGGATTGGTTACTAATAAATCATACGATTGTTAGAGTGTTACCACTAGTAGTTAATGTATTTTGCACCAGCAGAGTAGTGTGCATAATTGTGAAGCTCAGTACACGCCCGTACGCATACGTTGTCTCTTGCACGAGAATGTAGCGATGGGATGAAGCCGGCAACACGCATGGCATCCCAAAGCCAAATCAGGGTGGCCTTTCCTTCTCTGGATTTTGGCATCTTGTAGCCACCAGTATCTTTCATGCTTGCGTGTGTGGGTGTGTCCCTGTACCTTGGTGGTCCTCTCTCTGTTGATGGGTAGGAGTAGCTAGATTTCATATTCCAGCCGCTCGAACAAACGACGAATGCTAGAGTTTGTGTGGACGTGCAAGTGCACCGGCTGACGGCTCAGAGAGAGAGAGAGAGAGAGAGAGAGAGAGAGAGAGAGAGAGAGAGAGAGAGAGAGAGAGAGAGAGAGAGATGATTGATTACAGATAGCTAGCTCCTGTAGCTCTAACAAAGCGATGCAGTTCATTCGGAGCTAACGAATGAGGTAGCCTTGGCATCTTCCTACCTTAGGCCAGTACTACTGCGCAATGCTGGATCAGGCGATGGATCAGCAGTCCATTTCCAGCATCTCGCCAGTCGCCACGGTACCTGTACTGGAATTCGAATAATGAATAATCCCCACCATTTTCTCACCGAGCTCCAATTATTCCATCGATGCCTTTCGCCAACAACTCACTCTGAGCTCCAGTACTAGCTTGGGTTGTTTCCACCAATCCTCCTTGTTGCCAACTGCCCAACTGCCAGCAGCAAAACCGGCCCGCAGGTAGGGGTCCTCGGGGAAGAAAGATATCTTCCGGTTACGCCAAGGAACAGCAGCCAGCCAGGCAGAGAAGCCTCAGTTCCAACAGGCGCCAGGTAGAAGCTGCCAGGCTCCACCATACGTGAAGCACGAAGTGATCAGGCCAGCAGGCCAGAGAATCTAATATCGTCGCTCTTCTCGAGCCTGACTAGCTAGTAGTACTCCTAAAACGCTATTAAAATATAAATGCAGTGATTTGCATTGGTCAGGCTTGCTAATCTACTCCTAGTAGTATTACTCTTGCTTGCTTCTTAATTAAGTACTACTAGTAGTAGCTCTACTATATTCGCCAGTTTAACAACTCCAACTCTTGTCCACAGTCCACACCTTTACGTACGCCAACAAGTTGCCAAGCAAAGCCACTTTAGCTAGCCTTCGTCCTTTTCGCGAGGTAAAAAGTGAGCCGCAATGGAATAATCCGGCCATCGCCGAAAGGACGGCGGCAAAATTCGCCATAGATTTCGAGACGCATATTCGCAAACTTGCAGGTTTTCTTTCGGTTTTTTTTTTCTAAATTGTTTCTGGGAGAGCGGGGCGCTCTCGGCTCGGTGTCGGCCGCTCGCTAGGCTACCTTGTTGGCGTCGGCGATGGCGACACTCCCGGCGCCGCCCGTGCAGTGCCACATCATGTAACGTCGTCCGATCGCCGGCGGCGAAGCGCTCGCTGGGTCCGAGTCGCCGTCGTCAAGACTCAAGAGGCAGCTTTTGACCAGCCGTGATTTTAGTTAAGTTAATTAGCCAATTGGAGGGGGGCAGGTTTACTTGGACCTGCAGCCTGACAGAAACTTTGATGACGATCGGTTTCGTTGTTGGACTCGGAAATTTCTGCCACCAATGACAATGAGGCCGCTAACTAACCAGCTGCAGTGGAAAATAAATGTACAGTAGACTTTGCAGTAACTCGTGACGCTGACGCCATCCGTTTGTGCCGGATCTACAAAGGGTAAAATGAAAAAAAAAACATGTAGCGTGAGATAGGTAGTTAAGTATCGCTATGCTTAGCGCGGGGAGGTGTCGCTAACGTGCGGGCTAGCAATTTCATAATACAGGGTTTTCTTGCAGGCTATGATTGGCGTCCTCGTGTAAAATTCAAAGGCGAGAGGGAATCTTGGGGTGAGGTCGCCGGGCGGAGATTCCGTAGCCTCGCGGTATCCAGAATCTCCTATCATTGCTCCAACCCACAAGTACAACGGAGCTGCACTTAGCGTGACGACAAGATGCAATTTGCCAAACAAAGACGGCACTGCTAACCTCCTCAAACCTCAATGAAAAGGACTGATGCAATTACAAATTTACAAAATGTCAATATGGTGTAAACAAGTGCTCCTCAGTCCTCGCTACTCAGGAAAAAGAAATTGCAAGTACAGAAATGGGCCTTTCGGCCCGGGAAACAAGCTACTGGGCTAGTACAAGAAAGCCAATGCATCATCGAGCGAGCTGAGCCAAGTTGAGGCCCATTCGGCCCAGGAAATCTGCACCACACCGGTCCACAGCACTTGTCACGCGACCGCGACGATGCACAGGACACGCTGATAAAACAACACCAGGCGTGATTTAAGGTCAAAGAAGCAAAGAATTTCTGAGTCTGCAGCCGGCCACCGACGTCAACAAGCTGCGTCATCCGGCACAAGGGGCTACCCGTGTTCAACATTTGGGCCCTAAAGCAGAAACAGGTAAGGCTATGACGGAAGAAACCAAGGAAAGTCAGGATACAGGTGTTGAATTGAACGCAAGGATTAGAGAAGAACCTCTTTTAATTGCCTGTGGACTCTGAGCGCCTCAAGAACGCTTTCAACCCACCTGTCAAGTCATACGTATGGACTAAGCAGTAATCAAGGGCTGCACCATGTATGATGACAACACCAGTTCCCAATGTTCAACATCCCTGACATGTACGTGGTAATTGGATAATGTTACTCAAAGGCCAACATGATGTGTGCATACCCTTCAAGTCCAGGGGTTGTTGGATAATATATGCTCTTCAGACCCAATTTCTTTGCTGCAGAGCCAGTGGTCTCACCGATGCAAGCGATGTAGTTATTCCAACAATCGACTTTTGAAACCAGCTTTAACCAAGCTCTGCATCGCAATGATAACAAAAACAAGAAGACTGAATAATTGAACGACACATAACAACAAACTGTAATAAAATGGAATTAATATAGAGAGACTGACGATTCAAGGAAAGTCAATCCAGGCAAATATCATATTTCAACTTTCTACTTTATGTATATTGGCTAATTAGCATGGCATCCTTTTATAAGGGTTAAACTGAGCTTCCCCAAAGTACTTGATGTTTAAATGTTAGTATCTCATGATCAATTCAACAACTCTGTTCTCAAGGCGGTAAGGCGGACGCCTAGCAAGGTGGGGCGGCTGGACGCCTAGGCGAGCAAGGCGGGCGCCTAGGCGAGCAAGGCGCAAATCGGTGGACGGCGCATGGACGCCTAGGCGTCGCCTAGGCGACGCCTTGAGAACAGAGTTCAACAACAGCTTTACTTTGAACAATTCACAAAAATGGTTTGTGATAAAGATTATCCAAATGTGCTAGTTATAGTTACTTCAGTGCAGAAGGAGAAGCTACTGCAACAACAGGAGCTGAAATAGCAAGCTTCAAAGTTAGTGGTTCGATATCTTCAACAGGTACCTGCATGCATACACAACACCTTCATAATATTAACAGAGATCCAAAATCCAATCACAAGAACTGTTAAAAAGTGATATAAAAGTGATGCTAATTATGTTCTGGTTCTTACAGTGCAAGTCTCTACTCTGGTGATGCAAGCGACAGTACAAAAGTAAATAACACTATCGAGTAAAGAAAGCTAAACATGCATATATCAGGTCTGGAGTCCATGGGATTAAGCATATGCAGAGTGAACAGTTGAGCAAGAGTAGCATTGAGTTCAACAGCTAACTAAAATTTTAACCTACAAGAAATAAATAGACAATCAACAATAGTTCAGCTTACATTGTTGTAAATGTTCAGCTTAAGCACAAATGAAGTTGATATGGCAAATTCTCAACAGCAACAAAAAAGTTTCATGCTAAAAACAGGTACCACAAACCACAAGAATAAGCTCTCAACAAGATGCAGAAAGACTTGTCTGTGCATGTGGTGAGACACGAGGTGAATGTTAGAAAGGTAAATGAAAAAAGTTCATCCCACACAAGTGAAAAAATTACGGTTGTATATGTATTCAGTCTTGTCACATGAAATCCTCGATCTGATAGCCCCTCTTCTGCATTACAAAAAAAAAACACGTAAATGCAGATAATGTATACAGTTCCTGAATAAAAAAATAAATGGTTAAATCAAGTCCATAGATCACATACGCCCAGTTAAGAGCTCATAACCATAAAGTTCAACTAGAGAACAGAAAATTGACTGGATCAAAATCAATATGCAACATCATGAAGAAACCGACACAGTAAATGTGAGAAACATGTGGCCTTAGTGAAAGCAGAAGAAAATAGCAAGAAGATTCTAATTGTAAACAGAAAACTGACTCACGAATTTCACGACTAGCCTTTGCAGATGCAGGATACAACACTTTACATGTGCTCTCACTGACCCTGGGTAGCTCTGAGGCTAAGACTTTACCCATAGCTGATGAACAAGGAAAATTCATTAAAGCTAATAACTAATTCAGGATGAACAAAAGAGCATTAGTCTTAGAAAATATACAAGTAGAAAGGATATCATAGAAACAACAAGATAAGATACCTTTCGAAGGTGAAAATGCAACCTCAAGGGATTGATCATCAGACTGTGATACTTCATCAAAAACCCTTGCAGTTCCTGCTCCAACAACCGCTACTCGCACCTTAGGACTTCCAGCAGCCCTGGAATTGAATTATTGTGTAGCTTGCGTAAAAAATGATAGCCTTCGATTATGTTTGATCTGGGGACGCAACAATTATTTGAAATTAAGTAATTAAGTCTTTAGAACTATAGAGAACAGATATACGATGTACTCCCTTTGTCCCTTATTATTTGTCGTTTGGGTGTGCGTGCCACAAGTTTGACTCGATTTGTAGAAAATATGTGCAACATTTGTATCTCCAAATAAATTTATTAAAAAACTAGATTAAAAGATCTATCTAATGGTATTAATTATGTATCATAAATATTAATAATTTTTTATATAAAATTAATCAAAAACATTTCTCGGGAAGCGAGAACGAAAGTTATTTAGGGACGGAGGGAGTAGTCTGTTAGCCAATGAAATATTGACACAATATTTGTAATGACAAGTTACAAGGAATGAAGCATAAATTGAGGCATAACTACTACTTATACAGCAACATTGAGCACATTACTTCAATATGTTTGAAGCTTACTTCCATCCGCGAAGGAACACTGCAGCTGCCTCAGGAGAGGTTATAGCAATCCAGTCAAACTTGTCATCTGTAAACACAGAATACCGTAGAGACTAAACCATAACTTCCCAAATACAGTCTTTTAGAGCTAGTATTAAGAAGAGAATATCATAATATGAACTACTATAATATCTGAGGCTAAGAGGAAATAATGAATATGTTAAGTGCTGTGTTTCCAAAGAGTGAAACTCTGAAAATGAAATTGAGCAAGTGGATAGTGTACGCAGTGACAAAACAAAGACTAACACTTACTACTTAAGACTTCTGGAAGCCTATCTGTATCAGGGCCATCAACATGCTTAATAAGAGGAAGTTCCAGAGACTGTATATTGTGTTTTTCCTACAGAACCCAATAAGAAAATTGATGTAAATGCTAGGCAGCGATCAGCAGAATAACTAAGATTTATTTCTGAACATACGGAGATCAGCAGTAATTTAGAAGATATCAAACTTCTGTACTACGATTTTACATGGTTATCCCACAAGCTGACTTCGGAAAACTAAGTAGATTCATGATTCAAATCACTTTGAGAAATTTTCAGCAAACTCCCATGTATATTCTCTTCATTAAGGGCCATGGTTCAAGTCTCTGAAGAATTTTATTCTATTTTATTTTGCCCTGGCATCTTTGAAAGTTTGTGGGCGCCAAAAGGTTGAACTATGGCTGGTAAGCATCATAATTGGTGATTTTGCCAACTTCCCTATGGTAGCTTCATACCATTTGAAACCAAATTGATCAAAATTGACAATGCAGTATTGACACCAGGTTCCATATTAAAGAATTGAAGATCCAAGGACTAACATGGAAGACACTTTCTAAAAAGAGTCAAGGACTAGCTAGATGGAGCCGTAAAATTTGAAATCACAGAGAAGTGGAAATGCCCACTGAATCTGAACTCGTAATTGCAGTTTCAGAAGAATGGAGAAGTAGCCAGGTCCATTAGCATTCAACATACTACTGTGCAAATTTGGCCTTGAGGTCCTCCATATCACGCCCCAGGTTAACTCTCCCGTGAAGGAAATCAGTAGGACTCCCAAAACTAGAACAAAAGGCCGCATGCCTATCATGACTAGAAAGGTAATTAATCTGCAATACTTCAATTTTCCGTAGCCAGTCATATGTATGTAGTCCACCGCCTAAAGTCACAGCAAGGACAGCACAGCATCAACATCCAAGATGTTCATTGTCTAACCACTGATTTCAACACTAAAGCACAACGGGAGAAGTACCCACTAGGGGACTCACCAGCGCGGCGATGAGCTTGGCGTTCTTTCCCCGCTCGCGTGTCACCACGACGTCTGGCGGGGGCGAGGAGCGCTCCAGGAATCTCTCGGTGGCGCCAGTCCGGAGCCTTCCTGCGGATCGGGTTTGGAAGGTTCCAGAAGGCGGGGAAGGGAAGGGGAACGCCAGCGAAGAAGAGAAGGCCATGGCCTGGCCGCCAGGAGCTTGTGGCCCTGTGGGCTGTGGGTGGCGATGGCGACTGGCGAGGGAAATGGATTGGAGGGAGAGGAAGACGCTCTGGAAATGGGCCCCACGCCATTCCCCCACACCTGGGCCTGCGGTTCTGCGGCCACAGCCCGCTTCACTCGGTGTTGGGCGGGTTGTTTGGGCTGAATATGGTGGTTGTCTATTTGTGGGCCGTGAAACGTGTGCTTCTCTTCTTTTATTTTTCTTTGAGAAACACACTCAGGTTTGCTCAATTCTGATAAAAAAAAGGTTTGCTCCTCAATTAACGTAGCGAAATATGGCAGTTAGTTTTTCTATTCAGAGTGTGTTTAGTTGGTGAAAAAGTTTGGGTTTTGGTACTGTAGCACATTTCGTTGTTACTTGACAAATAATATCTAATTATGGACTAATTAGGCTTAAAAGATTCAGCTCATGCTAATCAGTTAGACTGTGTAATTAATTATTTTTTTCAACTGCATTTAATATTTCATGCATGTGTCCGAAGATTCGATGTGACGGATACTGTACAAAATTTTTTGGGAACTAAACAGGGCCTCAAACCTTAATAATCCTCATTACCATAGATTTTATGACACTGGACGTCAACGAAAAGAAGAGGAGATGACCATGGTCGCTTGCACCAAACGCGTAATCAATCGTGCACAGCCAGTCCAAGCTAGGTTATTGTGCACGTGTTTTCCATTTTACGGAGGGAAGCAGCTCGATCCTGCACGACGTTCCACGCCTCGTTGACGTGCCGCTCCTCCGTCAGCGTGCTCCCGACGGCGCACCTGAGCATGTAGATGCCACCCACCATGGCGGAGCTCATGTACGGCCCGGAGCCGGCCGCGTTCACCTCCTCGAGGAGCCTCCGGTTGTGCTCGTTGTCCGCCGCCTTCTCGCCGCCCAGCTTCTCCTCCTCCGGCAACCGGAGCCGGAAGCACACCAGCGCGAACCGCCTCGTCGCCGTCACCTCGAACCGCGCGTCGGCCTCCACCATGCTCTCGAACGACGCGGCCATGCGCACGTGGGCGCGGACGTGGCCGCGCAGGCCCTCGACGCCGTAGCAGCGGAGCACGAGCCACATCTTGAGCGCGCGGAACCGCCGCGTCAGCGTGACGGAGCAGTCCTTGTAGTCCACGACGTCGTCGTGCCCCTCCGCCGCCGCGCCGCCCCTGAGGATGTACTCCTGCTCCGTGCCGAGCGCCGCCACCAGCAGCGACGGCGTTCTCACCCACAGCGCGCAGCAGTCGGTGTTGGCGAGGAGCCGCCGTGGCTGCCATGACGACCTCCTTCTTTGGCTTGCGGCAATTACGGGCGAAATGTCCACGGACACCGCAATTGAAGCACTTGCCGATGCCTGACTTCGCCTTGCGCCGCGCACTCCACTCCTCCGTGAGCAGGAGCCGCCCGCCGTCGACTTGGCTGCCTGACGAGCCTTGTCCGCCGGAGAGCTGAGCGCGCGGCTCGTCAAACACCTTGAGCCGCCCAAGCGCCTCCTCGAACGGCATGACCACGACATCGCAGAACTGCTCGATGCCCGCGACCGCCGGATATAGCCGGTGGGGCACCGAGTCGAGCAACTTCTTGACCATGCCCGCATCGTCCAGCGTGGACCCGAGGCTAGCGAACCGCGCGGCCATGGCGCTGATCTTCCCCGCGAACTCATCCAACGCATCGCCGTCCGCCATGATCAGGGAGTCGAACTCCCCCTTGAGCGTGGCAAGGCGCGCCGTCCGCACGCGATCCGTGTTGGGATTAGTCCCACACTGATTGTGGGGGGCAGGGGAGTTGAACCAACATAAAAGTGGGGGAGAGTCTCTCACCTCTTGGGCTAGTTTTGGGGTGTAGCAGGACTTCCTCCGGGTGTGCGCCCGGTTGGGCCAACTCTCCTGGTTTTGGGCCGACAATTAGTATCAGAGCTGGGTCCGCAATCTCCTGTGCCCGTGCACACTTGGGTGGTGTAGGCCCGAAGCCCAGTGGACCCGTGGGTGTGAGGCCCGTGTGTGCTCGTGTGTCGAGCCGGTCAGTGGTGGACCGCGGGTGTGAGGCTCATATGTGCTCGTGTGTGGAGTCGGTCACTGGTGGACTGTGGTGTGGGCCTGGTCAGTGCTAAGGGACACAATGTGTGACGGGGGAGATTGTTGGGATTAGTCCCACATTGATTGTGGGGGGAGAGTTGAACCAACATAAAAGTGGGGGGGAGTCTCTCACCTCTTGGGCTAGCTTTTGGGGTGCAAAAGGACTTCCTTCAGGGTGTGCGCCCGGTTGAGCCAACTCTCCTGGTTTTGGGCTGACAATTGGCATCAGAGCCGGCGAGGTCCAGGCACCATGTCGATGCCACCGGAGCGCTCGTTGTCGCCGCTCCGTCGTCACGGTCGCTCTCCGCCGCAGAGGGTGCGGACCCGTGACGTCGTGTTAGAGCGCATCGTGGAGCGGGTCGCGATGTCGAGCTCCGTCAGCTATCCGGTGTTGGCGCCGTCGAGCTATACTGCATGGGCGATCAAGGTGGAGGCGATCCTTGATGCGCATGGGCTCTGGGAGGCGGTGGCACCGGCGGACGGCGAGGAGGTGGACGTGCGCAAGAACAAGGCGGCACGGGCCCATTTCCTCCAAGCTCTGCCAGAGAATATTTTGATGCGAGTGTCGACCAAGCCGACGGCGAGAGAAGTGTGGGAGGCGCTCAAGATGCGGTTCGTCGGTGCGGATCGCGGATGGCGCGCCTTGCCATGCTCAAGGGGGAGTTCGACTCCCTGATCATGGCGGACGGCGATGCGTTGGACGAGTTCGCGGGGAAGATCAGCGCCATGGCCGCGCGGTTCGCCAGCCTCGGGTCCACGCTGGACGATGCGGGCATGGTCAAGAAGTTGCTCGACTCGGTGCCCAACCGGCTATACCCGGCGGTCGCGGGCATCGAGCAGTTTTGCGATGTCGCGGTCATGCCGTTCGAGGAGGCACTTGGGCGACTCAAGGCGTTGGACGAGCGGTCAAGGCGGCGCGCTCAGCTCTCCGGCGGACAAAGCTCGTCAGGCGGCCAAGTCGACGGCGAGCGGCTCCTGCTCACGGAGGAGGAGTGGAGTGCACGACGCAAGGCGATGTCGGGCATCGACAAGTGCTTCAATTGTGGTGTCCGTGGGCATTTCGCCCGTGATTGCCGCAAGCCAAAGAAGGAGGTCGTCATGGAGGCCACGGCGGAGGTCGACGACGAGCCGGCATTGCTCTGAAGATCCGGCGTTGGCGGCGCTGGGTTTAGGGGGAGATTGTTAGGAATAAACCCAGCACACGTGTGTGTGTGGCTGGGATGTGTGTGTGTGCGTGACGCGCGTGTGTGCGGGCGTCGTGTGTAGTGTGCGTGGCGCAGTGCGTGTGTGCACGCGGGGCGCCAAGCACGGCTACGTGTGCGTGCACGCGGTCGTTGCGGTGTGTGGATCGCGATCGTATGTGTGCGATCGTGATCGTGGAGTCGCGTTTAGGGGGAGCTCGTCCGGGCGAGCAGGACAGAGGTCGTTGAGTCTGTTATAGTCTCCGCCTCGACCGGAGGATCTCCAGTCCACGTCGCGTGCGTGCGAGCGCGTCCATGGCGTCGTGTGCGGAGCGAGTGGGTCGATCGGCGTAGGAAGTGCAGCGCGTGTGTAGTGGGCGCGTCCGCCAGGCTATAAAGCCTCCATGTAACCCCCTGTGATGCCAGCGAGTTGAATTGGAGAGCGGCGTCCGGCGCCGTGCGTTAGAGCGCAAACTCGTCCCGCGGTACTGTTCATCTTCCCCAACTCGCCAGCCCAAATTCGCGTAGTGTGGTGACCAATTCATGAGGCTAGTGAGTAGGTGAGCTAGAGGGAGACGAAGTGCGTAGGCTGCGCATCAAGTTCCTGGCCGGGGATCGCCGGAGGTGTGAGTTCACCGTCGACCCCCCCCCCCGGCGGAGCTCTGTTCGCCGTTCGCGGTGGCGATCGGGGAGTTCTAACAATTGGTATCAGAACTGGGTCCGCAATCTCCTGTGCCTGTGCACACTTGGGTGGTGTAGGCCCGAAGCCCAGTGAACCGTGGGTGTGAAGCCTGTGTGTGCTCGTGTGTCAAGCCGGTCAGTGGTGGACCGCGGGTGTGAGGCTCATATGTGCTCGTGTGTGGAGCCGGTCACTGGTGGATTGTGCTGTGGGCCCGGTCAGTGCTAAGGGACACCAATGTGTGACGGGGGAGATTGTTGGGATTAGTCCCACATTGACTGTGGGAGAGAGTTGAACCAACATAAAAGTGGAGGGAGTCTCTCAATCTTGGGCTAGCTTTTGGGGTGCAGAAGGACTTCCTTCAGGGTGTGCGCCCGGTTGGGCCAACTCTCCCAGTTTTGGGCTGACAAGGAGCCACTTATGGACGTTCATGCTGAACGAGTCCACGGTCTTGGCGCCGTCGATCAGGTGCCGGAACTCCGGGCAGACGAGTGCCGATCCGGCGTAGACCACGTCCATGTGGACCCAGGCGCCGTGCGCCGCCGTGACGGCGCGGAGCTCGCCAACGGGGTCCACGGCGGTGGTCTGGGTGGTCCCCACCGTCGCGTAGAGGAAGAGCGGGACCAGCCCGGCGTCCACGTCGGCTTGCATGGTGGCACGCAGCGCGGCTGGCGAGAGCGCAAACATGTCGTGGCGGAGCGTCGCGACCTCACGGTAGTTGTCGCGGTGGATGCCGGCGATGTGCGCGGCCTTGCGGAAGGCGAAGTGGGTCTGATCGGAGCAGTAGACGACGGGGTCGCCGATCCTCCTGCTGCCAATGGCGGCGAGCTTGGAGTCCCGCGTAGTGACGAGGGTGCAGAGGATGACCTCACATGTGGTGCCGAGAAGCGTGCCTCTACCGCCGCCGCAGAACATGAGGGTCTCGGGCAAGTGGAGCGCCTTGGCGAGCCAGTTGACGACGACCTTCTCAAGCTCCGTGACAGCTGGCGTGGCAGCCCACGTGAAGGGGACGACGTTGATGCCGGCCGTGAGGGCCTCGCCGAGGGCAGCGACGGTGCTGCTGGACACCGGGAAGTGCACCAGGTGGCGAGGGCTCTGCCAGTGCGTGAGGCCGGGCAGGATGAGGTCGCGGACGTCCCGCAGCGCCGCGCCGAACGCGTCAGAATCCGGCTGCGCCGGCGCGTCCGCGGGGAGCTGGCGGCGCAGGAAGCCGGGGTGGACACTGGTGGGGTGCACGGGGTAGTCGCCCATGCGGGCATAGTAGTCGGCGATGAAGTCGATGAACTGGTGGCCCTGCCGCCGGAACTCGTCAGGGTGTTGACGCAGAATTGGCCAACACATAAGTGCTAGAACACACAGGATCGCAACGATCGCAACCGGACGAAGCTCGCCGGCGACCAGTCAGACCGGTCGCGCCAACCGGTCAGACTGGTTGGGCACAGAAAGCTTCGCGAAGACCTAGAACCCCAAGCTCGGGAGGGACCCTGTCAAAGCTCGAAGATCTAGGGTTATCTTGAGGTCGGAAGGCCATCCAAGACACCCTTGAACGCCGTAGAAACGAGCAAAGAACAGCACGAGATTGGAAAAGTTAGGGTTTGGAGAAAAATAGGAAAATTGTAAATTGATTGATTCGATTGGGTAGAAGGACCTCAATCGACCGTGACCTTTATATTTATTGGCCGGGGAAGACGTACCCTTCCAAATTGAGTTACAAATGGATTCCATAATACAAACTCTAACTCTACTCGGACTGCACAGGTCCTGACCGGTCTGACCGGTCGGCCCAACCGCTCAGACCGGTTGGCCTCGGTGTTGCCAATTTTAGCCTCCAATATATGCCCCCCTGCCTTTTTGGTGAGCTTTGCAAGCCAAAAAGCAAGTACCAGAAACTAGCCTATTTACATGAATTTGAATAGAAAGTACAAGGCTAAAAATAATGCTAAGGGCGATATTCTATACCGGCCGTCTTCCTCTTCAAGCGTCTTGCCACACGCTGGGGTAGTATTTCTTCAAGTACCTTCCATTAAGAGCCCTTGGAAGACGCTCTTCTTGCATCTTCTCCACCATATAAGAATTCCCGAAGATAACCTTGATGATCTTGTACGGTCCTTCCCAACTTAGCGACCACTTGCCGAACTTATTACTCTTTGTCCCAAGAGGCAATATTGTCTTCCAAACCAGCTCACCAACCTGAAAAGATTTTGCTTTTACCTTCTTGTTGTAAGTTCTAGCCACCCGAAGCTTGTCCTTCTCAATCTCTTTCAAAGCTTGCATCCGCTTGTCACTTACTTAATCAATATTGTCCATCATCAAGTCATAGTAATCAATAGCAGAAAGGTCATTTTGTTTAGCCAATCTATAAGCATCCAGATTCACCTCAATGGGGGCAAAACGGCCTCTTGACCATAAACAAGCTCAAAAGGAGTAACTTTAGTAGCACCATGTCTAGATATACGATGAGCCCACAATGCTTCAGATAATACCTCATGCCACCTCCTGGGATTTTTTTCTATCTTCTTCTTGATGAGCTTTATCAAGATCTTATTACTAGACTCGGCCTGACCATTGGCCTGAGTATAGTATAGAGATGAATTGAGTATCTTAATCTTGTAAGATTCGGCAAAATCACGTAGCTCTTTTGATATAAAAGATGAATCTTGATCCGTCGTCAAAGTTTGGGGAATAAGGAATCTATGAATAATATGCTCTGTAATAAACTCAATTACCTCTCGGTGTGTCATATTCTTCAAAGGAACCGATTCGGTCCACTTAGTAAAGTAAACCGTAGCAACCAACACGAAGCGATTTCCTTTTGAAGAAAGGGGATTAATCTGACCAATGAAATCCAATCCCCAACCTCTGAACGGCCATGGCTTGATAATAGGATGCAATAACGCAGCATATACTAACTGAACATGAAGCATCCCCTCATAAGAGGTGACTCAAATGTGATATAAATATCAGTCCCAGGAGGCTGATAACACATTTATTACATCAGATGGTATATCACTGGAGAACTCTACACGGTAATGGGCAATGAAGCGCCACTATCGCGAGGATAATAACTAAAAACCAAACAAGAACGTTAACTACGAAGAGGTCATCAGAGTCTTGCGTCATACGGAGCTTCTGCGGGTGACCCTATCCACAGGCAAGGTTGGGTGCAGAACGGAACCCCTACTCAACGTCCTCGGAAATAAAGTTTGGGTCTTCCTCTGTAAAAATTAAGCAAGGGTGAGTACAAACGTACTCAGCAAGTCCAACCGCACCCACGGAGAGGATACAAACAGAATACATGCACAAGATAAATCAAGGATAAGGATAGGGTTTAATTTGCGGAAAGTAAATTTTCATGCATGGGTTTATTTCGAAATAGAGTTTTTCTTAAAATAATTCTTTTATAGCTGGTGGGGTTGATCCACACAGGATCTAAGATTTTAAAAGTTGCTACCGGACTCCTCATCTGTCGTAGCACACAGCACAGCTACCGGACACTTTTCCCAAAATAACTCACGCCAACCCAACCATTCCTAGAAGAAGTACTAGTTGTGTGACTAAACCGTAACTCGCCCAGTACCGTGGGCACGGCTATTCGAATAGGTTTTAACTCTATAGAGGTATGCAACTTTACCCACAAGCGGGGTACCACAGCACGATCACCTTAGTGTCGGTGCAGATCCCAACAAAGCCATTACCCACCTTTGCTAGACCTGACTAGCCAACACGGGATCCACCAAGGGGTCACTGACCTTTCACCGAGGTTTAGCCGGGGCATAAGTCGCCACGATCTTATCCCTTCTCCTTGATCACCCGTTGCTCTCAGCTCTCCTGATGGCTATCAGACTAACTAGTGGGGTTTATGCTAAGCCATTGCCACACATAATGGTCGAGTGGTTTGCACGATAGTTGAGTTAGGCAAGATGACACATCAACTTGATCCTTAATGGTGACAAGACGGATATGTCCCAACCTTATTCAATCACACAGGTACGAGCACACATTTTGGCAATTCACACAGAAATGCCATCCATCTCATCGGAACACATCTTTCATTTATTTTCCAACAAATCCACCTTTTCCCTTCCCACACACTCACACATTTTTCTTTATAAATAATCATATTTGATGTGTCGTAGAACGAGTATAAGGTCCTAAGCAATTCTAGCGGTGATTAACATCCACATAGAACAAATTGTATGTAGACATCAATCTAGGTGGACAAGGAATGGTGATAACAAGTCAAGGGGTGGCTATCCAACCATGTTTCAGCAGTAAAAGCATATGCAATTTTGTAAAACAGGCCAATAGGTTGTGTTTATTGTTGACGGTGCTTAAGTGCCATTTTCACCCGTCAACTATACTCAATAATAAAGGAAAACTGCATGCCTTACTCCCATATTTGTATCACTAACCTTGCTCCACAGTTGTTTTCGAGTTTTGTACATTTCAGATGAGCAGGAGCGGAATAAGACAAAAACACGCAGCAGACGCTTTACAACTACGCAGAATATCATGTCCGGCGTCACCCACTTACAAGGAGGGCCCATCTAGCAGAGCAAACAGGCACGCCACGCATAATGCATACAAGGAAAGATACCAGGGCCCACATGTCAGCCTACCAGAGAAGGATAAGGACGAGAGGCGGCCAGGTGGGGCCGGCCGACCCCCTGGGTCGGCCGAACCTGGCCGGCCTCCCGTCCAGGTGCATTTCGAGGAGGAGTCGGCCCCAAGTCTCCTGATTACCTTCCAGGTGTGCATTTGGCGGGAACCGACCTCCACTAGTATAAATAGGGCCCCCTCTCACCCCTCACACACACGAACACACTTCATTCCATTCTCTCCAAGTAGGCTCTCCTCTCTCTTGCTCTCTTAGCTAGGTAGTGGAGCTAGGCTAGTTCTTCTTTAGCGAGCAAGTCATCCTCGGAGTCGTTGAGCAATCCTCGGCTCCCGGTATGGCTTTGTATCTGACTAGTTAGACTTCTATTCATAATATAGAGTTTTGCCATTGTTGCTTTACTATCTTGATAGTGTATCAATCCATGCTTAGATCGTTCATAAGTTATGCTACGGTCTTGGTTAGGCCAGATGATCCGGGTACGGATAGAGGTTCGTTGTGCTTTCGGGCTTGCTCTAGTGTTTTACTCGTCCATCCGAAGGGTGGGAGACCTGGGCACTAGAGTAGTGACTTCATGCATGAGCGTGGTGCTCGGGTATGCGGGATCCTTCGGATATGACCATGCTCCACGGTGTGACTGGGGTAGACGGCAGGTGGTGACAGCCCTGTCCGTCCAGCGTAACAGCAGTGTTGCATTTAGCGTACTCCCCGACGTTCGGGTTCGGTGTAGGAGTTCATGCAAAGTGGTAACGGGACTGGATGTACTCCGGTACGGGACCTTCTCCCCGCTATCCCATTTTTCTGGCACTTGCAGTTCTAACCATGATCGAACATGACCCCAGCTTTGGATAGAAGCACTAGGACACCTAACCTAGCCTAAGCTCCAGCTGACTTGAAGTAGGATAGAGTAGTCCTTTGTTTTATAGTTTCTCTCCTTTATTTCTTCCTCTTGGAGTGTGGATGTGTGCTGTGTCGCATTACCCTTGCTTATTCTTTATCTGTACTTACCCCTGTTAGAGTATTGCCTATTGCTTGAGGCACAATATCATGGTTAATGTTGAGTACAATACCTTTGTCGCTGCCGTCCTTTGGGACACAAATAAATGACGATACCCTTACTCTCCGGGTGAAATGCTACAACGGTATATCCGTGCACTTGCGGATCCATCTGTAATCGTATTGATTATACCACGAGAGTGGCACCCCTTGGGTGCAATTGCTAGAATGAGTTCGGCACCCTCATTTCTAGTGATTGCACTAAGGACTGCCAACAGACATTTCTGGCACTATTACTATGGATTAACCATTCCTAGTGATTGCGCTAAGAAATGTCAACATTTATAAAACTGGGACAAAATATGCATCAAAGGATGAGATTGAACTTGATGTTCGCAAAGCCTTCCGGGAAGTCTTGATCGAGGTACTGTCCTTCAGGTTCGAGGTCGTGGTACTGGTCCTCGCACTCTTGCTCGCAGTACTGCTCGTCGACGGGTTCTTCCTCGTTCACACCGTGATCTACGGCGCACACAAACAAACACACAATAAAGAAAAAGAAATAAAAGTTTTTCCATTGTGCTCGAAACAGGAAAAGTTAAGATATGGATGTGGGAAGAATATTTTCGGAAGATTTTCTAATGGCACGGTCGAAATTATGTTAGAAATGGCATGGTAAAGTTTCGGAGAAATCGGAGGATTTTTGGCGCATGAAATGATAAGTTAAAGGTAAGTTTAGGGGCTAATCTGGGGTCCAGGGGCCTATTTGTAAATACTTTTGGAAAAAAGGATTTGATTAGAATTTTGTAAAAGGTTTGGGCTACTCTGGAAATTAGGCAGGGACCTACTCATAAATATTTTATATAGTGGAGGTGCTTATTCATTAAAAGAAATAAGAGAGGGGCTTCTTTGTAATTATTTTTGGGATGGCAAGGGCTTGATTGGAATTTTAAAAAATATTCGGGCTACTCTAAAAATGGGTAGGGGTTTATTTAGAATTAATTCTATGTGGGGGAGGGTTTATTTGCGAAAAGGAAAAATAGGAAGGGCTACTTTAGAAGAGAACTAGAGAGAGGGGGATGATTCTTTAAGGAATACAAAAAAGGGAAGGGGGTATTGTGAAAAACTGCCCTTCTTCTTCATCCTCCCTCCCGTGAAACAGAGGAGGGGAGGGGGCGATGGCCGGCGGCCCTGGGCCACGGCGGCGCCCGGGAGGAAGGGGAAAAGGGAGAGGGGGCCGTGGTGGATCGATTCCCCTCCTTAATTTGGGCGGTGGCGGCCTGTGGAGGCAGCGCCACGGCGCCAGGCGGAGGTGGCCGGCAGCGGCTCTGGTGGCGGCGTTGCGAGGCGAGGGAGGGGGCTAGCGGCGGCAGACGAGCTTGAGGAGGTGGAAGGGGTCCTACCCTTGCCCTCACCTCAGGCGGAGGGGCAGCGAGGAGGTCTGGCCACGAGGGCCGGCGGTGGCAGGCAGGGGCGGGCGTGGAGGCGGCGTTGCCGGGCTGGGGCGGAGCTACGGCGGCGGCGGTGGTGGTCGTGGGGGCGGGAGCTCGGTGGAGCGCCTATTAATAGGCCGGCGAGGCGAGGGAGAAGGGCGCGCGCGGTGGCCGGCCGGACGACGGGATCGGCGGCCATTAATGCTGTGGGGGCGGCTTCGGTGTCGTGGAGCGGCGCACTGGCGCTCGGAGGCGACGACGAGAGGATAGGTGGGCCGAGGGGCGGCGCAAGTGGCAGGGGGCGGCGGCCAATGGCGGGGCGGGGGCGCCGTGCGGGGCTGGCTGCTCGGTGTCGCCGAGCTCTGCTCGTGCCATGGTGAGCGCGAGCGACGAGGCGGCAAGGGGGTACGGTGGCACAGGCGATGGACGGCGAGCAGGGCAGCACAAGTGGGAGGGCTGGAGATGGCCGGCTGGTGGGGCTCGGCGCTGCCGAGCTCTGCTCGGTGTGCAGCGCGTGCGCGGCAGGGAGAGAAGAAGGAAGAAGGAGAAGGGAGGGAAAGGAAAAAAGAAAAGGGAGAAGAAAGAGAAAGAAAGAGAGAAAGAAAAAGAGAGAGAAAGAGAGAAGCGCGTCGGTGAGATTCGCGACGGCGACCGCGGGGTCGGTCGAGCACGCGCGGCGGTTGGGCGGTACGCAGTGCGACACGCGGAACGAGGAAATGGGGCGGCGATTGATTTCGGTGTCGGACGGCGAAAACGTCAGGAAGGTTTTAGAGGAATTGGGATCTCGGACAGAAGAAGAATTTGAAATGATTCGAGCTCAGCGACGAAAAGATATTGAAAAAATATTTTTTGCGAGTAATTTATTTGTGTGAATTTTCGGGATGTTATAGAACATTACCAAATCACTGACATTCCTCACACCCTTTATAATATCTGAAACAATCCGCCATCATAGTTGGCCAATAGAAACCGGCTCTCCTAAGTAACCACTTCATTTTAGGAGCTGATTGATGTGTATCATAGATGCCTTCATGAACCTCCCCTATTGCAACACGGGCCTGATCAGAATCTAAGCACTTGAGAAGAACATCTTTGGCGGTCCGACGATAAAGCTCATCGTCGATCAAGATGTATTTAAATGCCAGACGCCGAATATTCCTCTCCGTACCATGATGATAAAGCTCATCGTCGATCAATATGTCACAATAGGCACCCTCCAATCAGCAACCTTGGCCTTTTCTTTAGAATTGGAAGTGGCGGCCAACTTGCTGTTTTAAGTAGTCTGACCAGTCAGACCGGTCTCAAGACCGGTCAGACCAGTCGAAGCGGCCGGTCTGACCGGTTCGTCCAGAACCAGTAACTCGGCTGTTGCTCGCATCGGCTTTCTCATGTCGAAATATTTCTTAGTAACATTGTAGCCATATGCTTGCTGAGCCAGAGCATTCGCCTTCTGATTACTATCTCTTGGAATATGTCGGATTACAAATTCATCAAAGCAAGAGATAATATCAAGGCATCTATCAAGATATGCATTTAAAGAACCATTGTAATATTGGCATACTTTGGATACTTGCGGCACCACTAGAAGCGAATCACCATAAACTTCCACATGTTTAACGCCCATTGATTCCAAGAATTCCAAGCCAAATAGAAGTGCTTCATACTCAACTTGGTTATTCGTGCGCTCTTCTTCCAATCGATTTGAGAACTCAAAAATAATACCCTTCGGAGAAATTAGAACGGCACCAATCCCTTGTCCATCATCACAAGCCGATCCATCAAAAAACAACTTCCATGGTGTGCAAGTAATATAACCGATTTTCAAATCATGCTCATCATTAATCTGATGTTCAACAATGAAATCCGCTACAATTTGGCCTTTAATAGCTCTCAAAGACTCATAGGCCAAATCATATTCAATAAGCGCATAAGCCCACTTTCCTATTCTACCACTCAAAATCAGCTTTTGTAGCATATGCTTAATAATATCGGCTTGACAAGTAACTATGCAAGTACTTGATAAAAGATAATATCTCAACTTGGTACAAGTATAATATAATGATAAGCACAATTTCTCAATAAACGTATATCTTGTTTCTGCATCAATAAGTCGTCGGCCAACATACGTGATAACATACTCATTTCCTTTGATTTCTTGAGTCAAAACAACACCAATTACTTTGTCTTCCGCAGCCACATAAAGCCTGAAAGGGATACCTCTCTTGGGTGCCTTGAGAACCGGTGGTGAAGACAAATACTTCTTGATCTTCTCAAAAGCCTCTTGCTGTTTTGCCCCCAAGTAAATTCAGCCTCGTCCTTCAACCGAAGATAGGAGTAAAAGCATCTATCTTTCCGGAAAAATTAGATATAAACCTTCTCAAATAATTCACCTTGCCCAGAAACTTTTGCAAGTCTTTCTTGCAAGCAGGAGCCTCTACCTTTTCCGTGGCTTCAATTCTTTTTGGATCAATCTCTGTGCCATTCTCATGAATAATGAAGCCCAAGAACTTTCCAGCCGATGCACCAAAAGCACATTTGAGCGGATTCATCTTCAATCCATACTGACGCATTCTCTCAAGAGCAAGCCTCAAATCAGCCAAATGATGACTCAAGCCGGCCGATTTGATCACAATATCATCAATATAAACTTCCAATATAATACCAATCAAGTCATGGAAGATTAAATTTATAGCTCTTTGATAAATAGCACCAGCATTCTTTAATCCAAAAGTCATAACAATCCACTCAAATAAACCAACAAAACCAAGGCATCTAAAGGCTGTTTTAGACGTATCTTCTTCGGCTATGAATATTTAATTATAACCCGCATTACCATCAAGAAAACTGATAACATGATGTCCAGAAGCTTCATTGATCAACATATCGGCTATAGGCATAGGATATTCATCTTTAAGAGTAGCTTTATTAAGATCTCTAAAATCAACGCAAACTCTAATTTTGCCTGAATTTTTCTTCTCAACGGGCACAATATTAGAGATCCACTCCACATAACGACAAGACCGAATAAATCCAGCATCTAATAAACGATTAAGTTCTTCTTTTATTCGGTCATACATAACAAGATTAAAATGCCTAGAAGGTTGCTTATAAGGTCTAAAACCGGCCTTAATCGGTAGCCGATGCTCAACCAAACCACAACTCAAACCAGGCATCTCAGAGTATTCCCATGCAAAACAATCGACATATTTTTTTTAATAACTTTATTAAATCAGCTTTACAATCATCCGATAAGTTTGCATTTACAAAAGTCGGCCTAGGAATAGAACCATCTCCAATATCAACCTTTTCTAAAGGATCAGTCGACGTAAAACCCTGGCCTAACTTATCTAAGTCGCCCTGGTCTTCAATAGCCTCGCACATATCGTTCGCCTTGTCCCGATAGTGCTCGATGCGCTGCTGCATCATAAAACTAAGTGTAGCCGATTCTCCATCGGCTTTAGGACTGCAGAGATGAACCCCTCCTTTGTGCAATTGATCAAGTCATAATCGGTCAAGTCTAGACTCGATAAACACTTGATGTTATCATGTGCACCAACGAACTCGGAATCGGCGGTACCAATGAAGGAAGAGGCATCACCATGCACAACCTCAACTTCATCGCTGATCCACTGAATAAGAAACTGGTGCAAGGAAGATGGTACACATTGATTGGCATGAATCCAATCGCGTCCAAGTATGAGGTTGAAGTTACCTTGCACATTGGAGACGAAGAACGCCGTAGCAACCGTCTTGCTCCCAACGGTCAACTCCATCGAAGCAACCCCCTTGGCACCAATGGGATCACCTCTTCCAACGCCGCGGACCGTCATGTTCATCTTGATGAGTTCTTCGTCCGTCCCGCCGAGCTTCTTGTAGAGTGAATAGGGCATCAAGTTGACAATTGCCCCACTATCCACAAGCATACAAGAAACTGGCTTCCCGTTGATGTGCCCCCTCACGTAGAGAGCCTTCAAGTGGTTATCCGAATCTTTGGGCTTTTGAAATATAGTTTCACGGGATCCAAAATCCAAATGTGTTGTCTCCTCCTCCGGAATCGCCCAATAATCATCAGAAAAGTGCACAACATTGATCTCCATGTTTGTGCGTTCCGGAGAAGCCTCGTAATCCACCAACTCCTCGTCCTCTGCTGCTGGAGAAGCTGGTGGAACCTCTGATGCGCCAGTAGCCGAAGCGGAGACAACCTCTTTGGCCTTCTGCTCAGGCTCAGGGTCGATCGGTCTGACCGGTTGCTCTGAGCGGTCAGACCGGTCTGGGACACCGGTCTGACCGGTCGGCTGGAGCGGTCGGACAGGTCCTGTGGGCTGATCAACTGTCTTGACTCGCCATATCTTGCCTTGAGGGAACCCTGGTCTGCACTCATCAAATATTTCATTCCTCAACTTCTTCGCCTCCTTCTCCTTCTGTTCTTGGTGGCGAAGACACTGCAACCTCCTCTTCTGAGTGTGAGTCAACCCCAGTGGGCACCATCTAGGCTGGAAGTACTTCTCCTTGTCTTGGTCCTTGAGGTTGCTGCTGCTGGCCTCATGATCATTGGCCAACACAAGCTTCTGAGAAACATTGACCGGTTTCTCAACGATCACCGGTCTCTCTTGTGCATTTTGAGCTTTTCCTTTCCCGTCTTCAACTTGCACAACCTTAGCAGCTGGAGCTTTCTCAGAATCAACTTCCATTGACACTGGTTCATCCTTCTTCTCTTTGACACGATATTCTTGGCGCACTAGACGAACTTGGGCCGGCCTCTGCTGAGACCGGTCTGACCGATCAGGGTAGACCAGTCTGACCAGTCCGGGGGTCTGCCCCTGACCAGATTGGTGCTGACCCAATCGGTCGTGAACCGACAGCCTCAACCTATCAAATACAGGTCCTCTGGAGCTTCCCTCCCCCTGGAAGTGTGGTGGATATGGCATCGGATAGCATTGCATCCAAAATCCCCCATTCTCCCACGCGGGAAACTGAGAATCCGACGCCGGTGGAGCCCATGGCATCGTAGCGTACATCGGCTGCATCTGTTGAGGAGGGAACAATGTAACCACATCTCCCCTGCGCTTGCTTGACTCTCCCCTAGGAGATGAAGGTGCGCCTTGACGCGGAGGTGACCTCAGTCTCATTTTTATGGGCCGATCGTTTCGAGCGGCCTTTGAGTACTTGTTCAACAGTTGGCCAAAGGTAGACTTCTGATTTGCAATCTTGCCCTGCACCTTTGGTTGGTTTGTCTTCCATGTACCCACTTCCGGACGCTTCGGCTTGAATGTCCGGGGCTGACCACCAGGGCGGTCTGACTGGCCGTCAGGATCTGTCTGACTAGTCGGAGAAACCGGTCTGACCGGTCTCAGCTGAGCAGCAGACCGGTCGCCTGAAGGAGAACCCTCTTGCCCCCGAGCGTGTGAGGTTTGAGTATGATCCTCGGATTCTTCTTTCCATCAGGAGTCTTCTCTTGAATCACCTCCCTGGCTAGAATCTTGTTATCAACAGTCAACGGTCTGTCATCACCAATGATCACGTTCTTGCCTTTTGCTCCTTCGTCTTGATCCGGCCGAATCAGCACCTTTGCATTACTGAGATCAATGGTATGCACTGAGAACGGAGTTTTGTCTATCTTCATCTCCAGAAAGGTCAATCATCCTTCATTTATGGCCGATTGTACCTGTCGATGAAACACATTACAATCATTAGTTGCATGAGATGAAGAATTATGAAATTTACAATAAGCGCGCCGCTTTAGCTCCTCAAGCGGCAGTATAACATGAGTATCCAAGTCGTAATAACTCATCGAAAATGCGATCACACTTGGACACATCGAAAGTAAACTTCATCTCTTCTTGTCGATTCTTTTGAGTCGGCTTAAGAGATGTACAAGTAGATGGTTTGGCCGAGGCGGGCCAAACAAACTCAGCAGCGTATACCTCTTTATCCTCATCGTCCGATGAATCGGAATCATATTCAACAATATGAGTGTTTGAACGATGGGACTTGTAGGTATCCTTTTCTTTCTTAAATTTGGTCTCTTGATTCAAAGCTTTAGCTTGAAGCTGATTAATAGAATAAAAACTCGAACCATCAAGATTCTCTCTATAATTAGAATATAAACCCGCAAGAGCCAAATCAACCAAATCCTTTTCGAAAAGTGACAAATTAAAGCATCGGTCCTTGTTGACACCGTTTTTTGACACGTGTCAAGGAAGGTGATTTTTGTGAAGAGAAGGTGGCCGATTTGGAAGAAACCAAAAGATGCACAGTGTTGGAATCGGCCGATGGAGTCCGTCCGATGGACCAGAGGACTATGCCATGAAGATGCTGATTTGTCCGTTCTGTTGTTCGGCCGATGGATAGTTGCCGATGAAGTCAAGGAAGGAGGAGAGGATCCGGACTCTACGAGAATCTTGATGATTCGGTTGTAACATTTAAAGTAGTTTATTTTTTAAAATTCTTTTCTTTTTAGTCAAGTAATGTTTGCCGTGATCGGCTAGGACTTGATAGTCCTAGGCTATATATATCAGTTGTAAGGGACCGGAAAAACTTGATACACATCCAATACAACAAACTTTACAATTCCTTTGCACTTTTTCAGCGACTTTGCCTTTTCTTTTTTTTCCGACGAGTTCTTTCAAGTTGATCAAGGACGCCTCATATTCGAGCGACTTGATTTGCTGGTGAGTTTTCGTTTTACCGAGTATATTTGAACTTTAGCTACCTGGCGCATCCCTGTGGCTTCGTTCAAATATATTCAAAAGTTATCGAGTTTATCTAGGCTTTGACTTCCGGGCGCATCGCTATCGTCTCGTCTAGATTTATTCACCAATTATCGATATCGACTAGATTTGTAGGTTTTTCTATGCTTTTTGGCCATTATCACATATAAAAATATACTAGATCGGCTTTAGGTTTTGGAGTAATACTTTTGTTATCTCAAGAGCCGGTTTAGATCTGTTTTTAGTTTCACATCATCTGAGTTACACATTCATAACTTAGATCTTGTCATACATACACGATCGGCTGTTCAAAGTTGATTTTATCGTTTAGTGTATCGGCTGATCCTGCCGATACGCTCGTTTACTACGCGCTTGCATTTAATATCTTTTTGTCGTCTATAGTATCGGCAAAGCTTGCCGATACGCCCATCTAAGAGATATTCGGAATCCCAGCCGATACGCTCTCGAATCTGACTTTGTTTTCTCCCTTGTCAATTTCAAGTCAAATTGACTGGCACGCTTCGTTGACTTTCTGTGACTCGGCGAACACTTGCCCTCGGATTCCAGTGTGTTGATTTTTGCGTCAACAGTTCTTAATATCTTTAAATTTCTTAAAGTACTCTTGGATAGACTCATCTCTACCCTGTCTAACCGATGTCAAATCTGTCAACTTAGTTTCGTTATCCCCATTATAAAAGTGATTATGAAACTTTTGCTCTAATTTATCCCAAGAACGAATCGAGTTAGGAGTTAGCGAAGAAAACCAAGAATCTGTCAACTTAGTTTCGTTATCCCCATTATAAAAGTGATTATGAAACTTTTGCTCTAATTTATCCCAAGAACGAATCGAGTTAGGAGTTAGCGAAGAAAACCAAGAAAAAGCCGTTCCAGTCAAAGATAAAGAAAATATGCGAACGCACAAAGACTTGCTAGAACCGACTTCTCCAAGTTGAGCAATATATTGGCTAGTGTGCTCCCAAGTGGATCGGTTATCATTACCGCTAAACTTGACAAAATTGGGAACACGCCAACCAGCGGGGTAAGGAATCAAATCAAAAGCATCAACATACGGTCTACGATATAGCCGACTCCTACCCGCAACAAAGCCCAGTTTTTCCTTAAACATATCGGCCAGATCCTTTTTCATCCTAGCAAGATCGGCCTCATAGTTACCCATGGACGTTTGGCCGAAACGATGTGTCGCAGGATCAGTAGTGGACATCGTTTGTGCGGCATACTGTAGATTGGCCCTAAGCCAATCATCCCAAACATCCTTGGGCAACGGTGGAGGGAAAGGTGGTTCACCGTATGACTTCGTCGTATACGGCGGCACAAAATTTGCCAATTCTCACTCCAGGCTATAATCAGCCGAAGCGGGAGGAGGCAAGACCTGTGGCTGTGGCGCAGAACCGAGCACCATGGCACCGGTCTGACCAGTCTGATTGACCGGTCTGACCTATCCGCCCGCCGGGGCACCGGTCTGACCGGTCGGTGCGACCGATCTGACCGATTCGGTCTTGGACGGCCGAACTGTGCCCGGCGGGGGTGTCTGTCCTGCGAAGTAATTCGTCGGCATACCATAATGATAATCTGATGGTGCAGCCGAAAGACTAGGGTTAGGGGAAAAAGTGGAATAATCATTGACAGTTTTCTTCCCCTTGTTTTGCATAGTCAAGTCGATAAGCATGTCTTGTGTAAACTTTTGTGATTGCTCGAATCGACTCAAAAAGGCATCGGCAAACTGCTTGATAGAATCGAAGGTAAAACTTATCTCGCTTGGAGTGGAAGCAGATGAAGCAGTAGCTGTAGCCATAGTAGATGGGTTCGGTGGTGGCGGTGCGAATGTGGGCATGTGGAATTCCTCCTTCTTGAACACACCTTGCCGAGTCTTCCCGAAGCATGCAAGCAATCTATTCTTGGCGTCCTCCTGTTTCTTCTGGAACGCAGCCTCGAATTGTTTGCGCGTCTCCTCAGGTATGTCTTCATACTGGATGTCGATGGGAGCCGCATCTACCTTGGAGTCGACCTTATCACCGGCCATTGCGCCCGATGAACTCAGATCTGTCCCCAGCGGAGTCGCCAAAAAGTATGTTGACGCAGAATTGGCCAACACACAAGCGCTAGAATGCGCAGGATCGCAACGATCGCAACCGGACGAAGCTCGCCGGCGACCGGTCAGACCGGTCGCGCCAACCGATCAGACCGGTTGGGCGCAGAAAGCTTCACGAAGACCTAGAACCTCAAGCTCGGGAGGGACCCCGTCGGAGCTCGAAGATCTAGGGTTGTCTTGAGGTCGGCAGGCCACCCAAGACGCCCTTGAACGCCGTAAAGATGAGCAAAGAACAGCACGAGATTGGAAAAGCTAGGGTTTGGAGAAAAATAGGAAAATTGTAAATTGATTGATTCGATTGGGTAGAAGGAATTCAATCGGTCGTGACCTTTATATTTATAGGCCGGGGAAGACATACCCCTTCCAAATTGAGTTACAAACAGATTTTATAATACAAACCCTAACTCTATTCGGACTGCGCAGGCCCGGACCGGTCTGACCGGTCGGCCTCGGTGTTGCCAATTTTGTCCTCCAACACAGGGTCGAGGAACCTGGCGTTGCTCTGTGGCTGCGCGGTTCCCGTTTCCACAGGGAGGACAACGCCGCCGTTCTGTGCGGCGCCAGCGCCGCCATTGTTTCTTTTCTTGATGAAAGCTAGCGCCATTGTTGACGTAGTTGTGGCCAGTAAGTAAAGCATCTATTGCTATATAGGGGGCTCGGGGCGTGGTAAGCTTGCAGCAAGAAGTACTGAATTGAATTGAAGTTCCCCGGCTAGATGGAGCTCGACCAGCGGCGGATCTTAAGGGGGGCTCCAGCCCCCCCAAGAGGGGTTAACTACACTCAAATTACTGTAGCAAGATCTCCAAATCATCATTAAATCTTTACACAAATCAACATTTCTATTGTTTCAGCCCCCCTTCTCTCCAATCCTGCATCCGCCACTGAGCTCGACGACGCATCAAAGGCGTCGTCCCATCATCTTTCTTTCCGCATTGCATGCACAGAGTTACAAAGTCGATCACCCCGCGGTCAGGGTAGGCGGTTCCGGCGTTTCACTGTGGTGGTAGCTGATTTTACGTGGCAAGAACAAGAACACCGTCCGTGTTAACCTCAAATTCACGGCGCAGATAGGCTAGGTAGCTGATCGATCGATCTCCATGACTCCATGTCGCATGCACTTTCATTGGAAAACCTGAACGCGGCGGGCTGCGTCCCTGGGTTCAATTCCTAGCTGCTACGTTCTTCCTCGTTCTGAAATGTAAATTAGTTTGGGAGTATTTTACTGTGTCTAGATTCATAGAATGTTCAATGAATCTAGACATACAGTTTGTCTAGATTCAGGAAATGTTCAATGAATTTGATAAAATGCCAGAATAACTTACATTTCAGAACAGAGGAAGTACGGCTCTAGGAATTAATCACAAGAGACGGTTCAACCATAGTCTCTGATGTTTGAAATATACGTATGGCTGCAGCATGCATGTGTCTGTCTTGTATTCCCAACCAACCACGTTATTGACTTTGTATGATCTTTAATTTCGAGTGTTGAGCTAGGCGGTTTTATTTGCCATCTGATCGAGGACCGACCAGCGTCAGTCATAAATAATAGCGGACACTTGAACAGTTGAACTTTTGCGACCTGAGGTACTCCATTCGTCCCTAATTATCTATCATTTTGGTTTCCCGATAAACAACTTTGAATAAATTAATATCAATATTTATCGTACATAATTGATATCATTAGGAAGATCTTTGAATCTAATTTTTTAACAAATTTGCTTAGATATATAAATATTACACGTATTTTTTACAAATTGAATCAAATTTGTGGCACGCACACCAACAATGACGGTCACTTTGGCCAATCTTAATGATGGTGTCATGAGAGTATCATGAGCATTAAATATGCTGACTTGACAGAAAAGAAAAAAGAAAAATGTCATCGAATATGAGAGAAGTGTCATCACCATTACACTCTCCCGGCTCGGTTACCTAGTTCACAGTCTTGGTAACTGTGCGATAACACTCCCCACTAAGCCTGGTCAGACCCAGGGCAGGTTAGGTGCAGAAGGATGAATAAAATATAGGATAGTTGATATAGAGGATGAGATATAAAGGATGATGGGTACGGAGAAATAGAAATAGAGAAAAGAATATAAATTATTAGAATAAAATAATTTTTTAGTGTATGGATTTAGAGTACCGGATACCCCGCGCCTTCTTCACCACGTGGGCGAGCACGGTGCGCGCGGGCAAGCACTTCAGCTTGCGATTGCGATTCAGAAAATTTCAGCGAAATTTTTGTACACAAAATGTTGTACTTTTTTCACTTCGTAAACAATTGATTTTATTTTCAAAATAAGCCCAAGAACACTAAATGACAGTATGACACTGACTGGATGAAGTAGGCAGAAAAGGGATATTTAGCTGGGCCGATTCTGTGACGCAAATGGGAGTTTTTTTATTTTTTATTTTTTATTATTTTGATTTTTCAAAAATATATACCGCAAAAAAATTACAGATCTGGCCTTCTATCGTCTGAACTGGCGGTAAGGGCATACCGCCGGATGAACCGGCGATATCTTAATCGCCGGTTCATCCGGTAGATTTTTTTTGACTTGGGTAGCTCATTTTCAAAAAATCATAACTAATTTATATGAACTCGTATGGAGATAAACTTTATATGAAAATTGTAGATATCGATGAGATCTACAACTTTGTAGTTCAAACTTTTTTCATTTGGATCCATCTTGGTGCTCAAATAATCGACACAAATTTCAGATCTAAAATTTAAATTTTAGTCTGAACACTAGACAACACAACTTCAAAAAATCATAATTAATTTATATGAACTCGTATTGAGATAAATTTTGTATAGAAATTATAGAACTCAACAAGATCTACAACTTTGTAGTTCAAAATTATTTTATTTGAAGCCATCTTGGTGTTCAAATAATTGTCACAAACTTCAGATCCAAAATTAAATTTTAGATCTGGAGCATTTATCGATTATTTGAGCACCAAGATGGCTCAAAATGAAAAAAGTTTGAACTACAAAGTTGTAGATCTCGTCGAGATCTACAATTTTCACATAAAGTTTATCTCCATCCAAATTCATATAAATTAGTTATGATTTTTTGAAAGTGAGATGCTCAGGTCAAAAAAAATTCCGCCGGATGAACCGGCGATAACATTGCTACAGTACCCCATACAGCCGCTTTATGCTCTTACCGCCAGTTGAACTGGCGACAGGAGGCCAGATCTGCAATATTTTTTTGCGGTATATATTTTTGAAAAATCAAAAAATAAATAATATAAAAATAAAAAACTCCGCAAATGGGCTGAATAGAGCGCAAGAAAGAAAAGACAAGCAACATTCGGTCCACTAGGGGCCGCTGCTTTTGGAAATGAAGAACAGACCAAGCATCCGTCGACATACGATCTTCACGGGAATACAAGGACAGGAGCGGTCGAGGTTGACATGCCAAAAGAAGACACTGGAGGAGGGGGCCCCAATTTTATTTTCAGGCAATCCTACTTCTCTTATCCAAATATATGATGAGCAGGGATTGAGGTCACGAATGATGCCTGTTTGTTATGTGTGTGAACATTCCGAAGGAGTGCCTTCCCTTTAGGAGCTCTCCTGTGTTAGCAGCATTCGTTACTCAACTAAAACTGGACCAGTAACACCAGTGATGTTCTTGCTTAAACAGTGAAGGGTAAATGGCACTCGAAAATAAAAAAATAGTGAAGGGTAAACAGCAGTCGCAAACAAAAAAAAAAGGAAATGTGAAGTGTAAAAACATGTCAGTGTGCACCATGCAAAACGAACCCCCCTAGCAAGTAGCAGAACTCAAAAACTAATTAATCAAACACATCAATTCTAAGAACGAAGACATGCGGAAGTCAACATTGCATTTCGTGCAACCAGCCGCTTCGATTATATGATACATCAAAAGTCATGATCTGTTATCAACCAATCATCAATACCATCAGCGATGGAGAAATGTGGTACAGAAACCCAATGCACCAACGCTGTCATTTGGATGCCCAAAAAAAAAGATATGTAATGCACTAACTATGAACGTCATATCAGAAAGCACATCTGGTAACCAGGCGAACCCCTAAAAAACTCTTGGCAAGAAGACTCTGCATACAACATACATATACATCTCTCTTATTCTGTAACCCCTCCATGAGAACCTATTGTCGTTCTGCACACTGTATTAAAATTTTATTCTGTAACCCCTTACATGAGAACATATAGTCAATATGCACGCTCCATTTTCAGTACCAAATATATGAACTTCACTATAGATTATGTTATTGTTTCGGTCTTTGACTAGCATGGATTGTATTTTATCTTCTTCACACATTCTTGGATGTTTGCACTTTGCAATAGAAAGTATAAACTATACAAGGGACTAATCTCTCGCAATGCTCACAAATTTTAACTCAATGAAACCTTAGAAAAAACACCTCTAAGATTTAATATACGAAGCTCACAAGTATTTCAGAGTTGTCAGCTTAAACTGTGAAAGTCCAACATCCAAGCCACCACCCTAAGTATTCTACTGGAATGAGATTGAAATAAAAAACTTCATGGAAACACATATGGAGCTCAACATTTCATCCTAGAAGCCAGACAGGTTCCATTATGCGTCAACAATCAGGATATGGCACCTAACAATCACAATCAGTACAGAGAAACATTTTCTAAAGAGGAAATGCGCAAGAGAAAATGGAATGGACGACATAACAAACAGAACCAGCCACATTCACTCATTCCGATTCGTTGAGATATAGAAATGATAATTATCAATGTCTGAACTCTGAAGTTCCTCAACCATGATATGGATAGAAGCAGGGTAGAGCCTGACGGGTGGTAACTAAGGAGAGCAGAACAATTGCATGATTGCCACTACATGACGGTCGAGGAGAGCTTGAGGCACTCGCTCTGGCACCTCTTGAGGCAGACATCGTTCCAGTTGGGCACCTGGTGCTGGTTGACGCAGACGGTGCGCGCGCAGGCGTCGGCGCAGGCGTCGAGCTCGGAGACGCCGCAGACGGTGACGCAGGTCTCCGGGATGGGGTCCTTGGAGAAGGCCCCCACCTTCTTGAGCATCCGCTTGGAGGTGCAGACGCGCTCGCAGACGAAGACCTCGTCAGAGCTCTTCTCGCGGCCGCGCGCCGCCTTGAGGCGCTGCTCCTCGTCGCGGCGGCGCTTGATGCGGATGAATTGGCCCGCCACCAGCGCCGGGACCGCCGCGCCCAGCAGGGGCCACCACGCGTCCACCATCGCCGCGCGAGCCTCCGCGGAAATCGGGGCTGCACGGATCAGATTTGGCCGAATCCCCCACAATCCTCAGAGATGTATGAGGAAATCGTGAGGCGAGAAGGGGGGAGGAAGAAGTGGAGAATTGGGGAGTGAAACCTTGGGTGGAACCGATTGCTCGGCGAGACGTCGTCGCGTGAAGGAGAGAAGGGGAACCGGGTGGAGGGAGGCGAGGGTTTTAGGCGAGGACGACGAGGTGGCGACGCACCCTTTCTCCAACTCCCATCTGTTGTGCGGAAGCGAACTGCGGGGTGGCCGGGTGGGAGATGATGGCTGGGGGAGTCGGTGTCGGGCTTGAAATGGGCCGAGAAGCCCAATTTGAAATCTAGAACTGCGAAACACCTCCTCCCCCTATTCGGATTAATAACGTAAATTCGAAAAATAGTCGTCTTTCGGCCATGAAGATGACGTTTGGTAACTTGAAACGTGCACGTAAAGCAGCATTTGGTAACTGGGAACGTGTATGTATCTTTGTATTTTGATGAAGGGAGGGACAACAAACTGTTATAACATAATACAGGTATCGGAGCACTATGACTTATCTTACATGTGGGGCAACTATATCAAAGGTAAAGACAGCTATTTACAGTCTATCCACTATGTGCAAGTAATACTGCACAGTTGGGTGCGAGCTTCATAAAACACAGCACGCCCAATATGCTTCGTCAGATCAACCACCATTCGCAGTTAGAAAAGCGTCTCCTAGTAAAAGGGAAAATGAAGCCTCTGCGGGTGCCCAAAAATTCCACAACACGCTTCCTGGGAAACGAAACCTAGGATTCTGCTCCTTTGAGACGCAATTTGAAGTTCTTCTCCAGAAATGCCAAGGTTTCTGCATAAGAAGGATCGTTCTTGTTCACTGGCTTGCATGAATTTATATGATCAGTGGACGGTAGAACCTGCAAAAAAAAAAGTAAATATATATTAGTAATAAGCCCTTTAAATTTGCAAAAGTTGGAACTACCATGGAACTAGGAATTTGTGGAGGCTTACAAGGGGGCAGAATGGTGGGGAAAATGTAGAACAATTCACATGGCTCAGTAAACAAGTAAGTTTAATAGCTGCTTGTGTAATCCAAAAAATTATCAATAACGCCCTGGCTATTTCAGTGCTATTTAGAAACTAGATATGCTTATCAACATAAGTTTATAATTGTGACATAACCAGGAATTATTTTGGACTGCACCACATGTGAACGAATGATATATTAAGCCCTCGTGATACTTCCTCTGTTTTCAAATATATGATGTTTAGGCCAAGCTAATTAGTTCACCAGTTTGTCCTAGATGGCACAAATTTAAAATGAAGAGTACAAGAAAATAATTTACTATATGATACTCTAAATAATGCAATGAACTGAGAAATACTTACAACGAGTTCCCCAAAACCAGGGTATGCGGACTCAATTGGCACTATCTCCATCCGAAGTGCCCAACCACCATAGCCTTCAACAATCGGTGTGACCTGGGTCTGTCATGGAATCAATTAGCAATATAACTTAGCACTGAGGTAGTGGAAACTTTGCAGTATGAGTAAATGAGTGCTTTCCTTTACCTCACTAAAGCTAAGAACATCGAGAAGTCCTTTGTTATGGCGCTGCCGCACAAAATCGTTTAATTCAACTAGTCTTGGAGATCCACTTCTTAATTCCCCGATCTATAAAAAAATTAGTGTCAGAACATATAGAGAAGACAAAAGAAAATCAGTTTGTAAACCAGCTTGTCATATGAAGAATTGAAGACCATACCGAAGGAGCTGGACGAAACACCAACCCCATACGCCATGGCATATCTGCAAGTTTACTGCCAAAATGCGGACAGCTATAGAAAACCTGTGATGGAGACATAGTTAGATCACTCATACGGATGATCACAAAATTCAACACACAAATACATACTAGCCCGACAGTATTATTGAGGAAATTGTCATAGTTATTCAGCTTTGCTTGATATAACAGCTGCTTAACGACCAGTCCTCCCATACTGCAAGTATGAAAATGGGGGAGAAAACAAGTTATCAGTTATTTCGTAACCAACAATTACAAAGTGGGAGAAGTTAACACAAACAAATTTAGGACCACGCCCACTGCAATTGCATGGGCGAGTAGCCTCAGAGGCTAAACAACCATCCTTACCTATGCGTCACAAAAATAACAGGCCGATTACCAATCCCAGCAGCCACCATTTTCCTCAGCAGCATAGAGCTTACCTCCTATAAAACAGATATGGGATCTTGAGTAAGAGAACAGCAAATAATCAAGTAATAGTATGAACATTGATACCAACATATACTACATCAGAAAAAATCTTGAACCATGGGGGGAAATCACTGCAGTAGCACAACACAAAAACTGCAGCAATAATGGGTATGCTGCTATAAAGTTCAAGAGCTTGGATTGTAACTTGTAATGCTGACAAGCTGGGTCCCGGACCATAAATAAGGGGTATATAAAACAAAAACTTAAGATTTTTTACTTGGCACCAGAGAGAATTTGGAGAGAGATGGGGCCATGCACAGAAGACGAAAAACTAAAGAATTCGCAGAAATTGTAACCTGAAGGGGCAAGCTGGCTCCAGTCCACTGGGTCAAATTTGTCTGCATAAATTATTTGAAACAGATAAGGACACTGAAGAATTTGAAAGCAATGATGGTATCAGCAGAAAAACTCAAATATAACAGAACAACTAAATATTAGAAGGGGACCGATACAGGTCTGTCAAAGTGAGAAGAACAGCAGGGCAAGGGGAACTGATGCGCATCAGAGAACAAACCTTGTATTTGACTGTAAAAAAACGTGCTTGAGGAAAATCTGCTGCGAGCCATTCTCTTGGCCAACATGTACCCTCTTTCCCAGCATCCTCGTCAATACTTTCTACCAAACCAGCTTTGGTAGTTGATGATTTGTCATCGGCTATTCGCCATGAATTGAATGGGCCACCACGCAGGCCATGGACAAACACAACATCCATCAAAGGGGCCTCTTTGGATGAAGCCTCCGTACCATCTACAGAGCTCCCAGTTTCACTAGCGTCTTCAATACCTTCATCATCCTTACAACTATCTCTTGGAACTGTTGAAATCCTAAAACCACTATTGTCCAAATGAACCTCAAGAGGTAACTCTGGATTTAGTAAGAATAGTGCATCTCCAAACTGAGGACAGTTTCTTTTATACTCGCTTTCTGAATCAGGATATTCATCCAAGCCTCTTCTAGTATTTGGACTCTCAGAGCAGAGTATATTCAATAATGTTAACCTGCAATAACTTTTTAACTTTATATCATTGCAGGGAATTCGCCCACTAGCACAATCCTCGAGCCACTTGCACCATACATCATCTGAAATTATTTCCTTCTTTGAATTGGGTAGAAGAGATAGAATGGTCAGCAGCCGTCCAGCATGCCTTCGGATATGAGCGGCAGGAGCAACCCGTACACTTGAGGGATCAGTGGTAGCATCAGTAGAGGAAACATTGGATGCAGAAACATTCTTGTCCTGCACTTCTCGAATACGCGATGCATCATATGCTTCAATTGCAGCAAGTTTCTCATAATCATCAGCCAGGAGGATATGCCTCAACAAGGAAAGAGTTCCTAAACCAGCTATTCTCTTTTGGCATGCACCATCCTCAGAACAAAGCTCAGCTAGAGCTTTTATTCCCTTGAGTGTAGCTGATGCTGAGTCAGCAGCATCAAATTTGGGCGGATTCTTTTTGTTCATATTCTTTAGAGCTGTAGCAAATGGTTCAAGAGATAGAAAATCGGCAAGTGGTACTTTGTCTTTGTCATCAGACCCAGGTTCATAGCCAGATTGAGCACTTGCTAATTTAACAACAGCGCTACCTAATTGATTCAGGACCTGAGTTGCAGTGGAAGCATTATGGTAATCAACCGGATTCTGTCAATAACAGTAGTTGTATTAGGATGGTAGGATGAAGAACAAGAGTGTGGATGATAAAGACCAGTACAAAGTCATTAGGCATATCAGGTAACAAGCTAAATTCCAAAATGCAAATCAAGGCTATATTTAAATTGTAACATGAAAATGTTATATCAACAGAACAAGACAGCTGCTACATGTCTGGATAATAAATGATGATACAATCAACCTTTTAACTTTGTTACAAAATGGAAAAATCAACTATTTAATCAAAGGAAATACTGATTAAGCATGAATGTTTTATGGAACTTGCCTATGAACAGAACAAACAGTCCATTCTAAATAGCTACACTGTCATGATGTATCCACTACTTACATTTTTTATAATGTATATTACCAAGCTAAGATAGAAAAAAAGCATCATCAAAGATCTTGCAAGTTGTAATAACGTTTAAAACAACATCAACATTGAGACTCCATTTTGGTGTGCTTGTGTGTATACATGCATAAGATCTTTACATTGGGCAAAACACTCATCCAAAATAAGTTTTGGATTTGAAAAAGAAATGAAATGAGTACCTGCACCCTCTCTGGTTCAGGCTGTGCGGTTCCTTTTGAATTTTGGGCCTTGTTGTCTCCAAGAATCTCAGAAAGGACAAGAGCTAACCATCCCTGAGAAATTGGCACAGAAGCTGGACCATAGTCTTCAAGTATGCATGAAAGGATTTTTACAGCTGTAAGTTGCGTTTTATCTGATACAGATTTATCAAAAATCCACCTAAGAAGAATGCCAGACCATCTTTGAGATTCCTCAAGTGATAAAGGAACTTCACCAGCATAAAGCAAACTCAGTGCGCTTGCTATTGATTCTTTCATACTGCTCTGGCCATTATGATTTTCTATCTTTTTTGCAATACTACGAAGTGGATGAAGGCCCCTCTGCCTTATCACAAATTTTGAGTCATTACACCGTGTCATGGACAGTAGGAAAGTTGATAATGACAGTTGACCCAATGGTATGTCATTGTTCTCAGTAGCCTGAGAAGCTGTAGAAAGAAGACTAGAGCACCAATCAGGAACTGATGGAGCCAAGGCCAAATTCTGGTCTTCTAAAAGAGCTCGAGCCACAAGAGCTCCATGCCACTTGACAGTTCTTTCAGATGCTTTCAGCGCTGTTGCAACTGCATGCCCGTCACTATCAAGATCTTGAATACGAGTGCGATTCAGATCTGATGCTATAGCCCAGTTTGCAAGAGCCCACGTAGCAAAAGGTACAGCTACATGCTCCCTCTGCAAGTCATCCCAGAGGCCTGGGACAGCAGACGGACTTAATTTCTCAACTAGTGGAGACTCAATAGAAGTCTGTTGCACGACTAATCTTCTACTGTTACATGAGACTTCCAGCATATCAACACCTGAGTTGTCCAACTCCAAGGAATTATTTCCTCTAGAGAATCCCAATATAGTTGTTCCACCAAGCACTTTAATCCCTATCCCTTTTAATCCTCTATCGCCATCATTGCTGTTGTCATCCTCGTGGTCATCAAAATGCATCCCTCCTTGCTCAATGACTTCAATTACTGCTGCAATATCTCTTGTATCAGCATCTGCAGGCAGCAAAGGCTGAAACGACAAGTAGTCTGCATTATCGCAGTTCGAAGTGATGATATCCATAAGTGCAGCTACAAGCATGCTCCTCCCTTTAGAATGATCTGAACCATCGAATGAAGATTTCTGTCCAAAAAATAGAAAATACATTAGGTACACCAAACTAATAAACTAGAGTATGCCTGCAAAATAACAAACATATAAAAAACTTTAGAAAATGCAGCGGTTAGCAACAAAAAAGTTATACTACACATAATCTAATCCTGGGCTTTACAGAGCGATTTTTTTTTTTGGCAAGCTTACATAGATAATTTGCAGGTTCAGAAGTTGTACCACATTCAGTTACGTTGTATAGAAGATTTATGCTCAAGCAACCTAATGCGTAAGAGCGCAGAGATTTAATAGTTAATACACATTATGACACGACATCGACATCCTAATATTGCAAAACATGAATATGATCTTATTTCCGTTATAAGCTAGGCCGCTAGCTATATTCACACAAAATCTCAAGATCTGAATAGCACAAAATGGTAAATGAATACCCTAATTCCATGCTACAAGCTAGGAAACACCAAATCAATATGCCTAGCTAGGAAACTTAACTCAAATATCAGTTGTTGCTGATGGTATATAAGAAACATTGCACCTTAATAAATTAATTCCATGGAATGGTTACAGCGACAGCGGTCAGCGACAAATTAGAGCCAGCTCACACAATCAGCAATTCCATGGAATTAAACTATCGCAAGCTTCTACCAAACCACATTATGGAAATCAGAAAAAGCCCCCCAAAAAAGGTTAAAGACCTGGAATCACCTTCTTGCCGCGCGTGGGCTGATAAGAGAAGATGAACTGGAGGAGGTAGGGCACGGCGTGCGGGCGCCCGAGAACGGCAGGAGCGACCCAGGGGTCAGCCACCAGGTGCGCGAGCGCCCTGGCAGCCTCGGCCTGCGTGGCCCCTCGCACAACGCTGTCGAGCAGCCAGTCGACGACGGCGCCGCCCCCCGCGGAGACAATGGCGGCGCGCCGGGCGGCGCTGGCGGCGGCGATGTCGGCGAGCAGCGCGGCCACCCGCAGCTCGAACCCGGACCGCACCTCCTGGTTGGCCGACGAGAGCACGGACAGGAGCGACTTCCAGAGCACTCCCGCGGCCGTCAACGTGTGCTGCATCCGCTCCAGGACGCGGCCCGCCGAATCCCTGGACCTGTGCAGCGTCTCCTCGAGGTTGTCAGCGGTGAGGTAGACCGTGCCCGCGGCGGCGAGTGAGAGCGCGGAGAAGGCGAGGAGCGGCGCCAGTCGGCGCCCGGCCCCTCGGTGGGGCGCGAGGTGGTGGGGATCGGGCGGCGTGGCGGCGATCGGGAGGGGGGAAGAGGTGGAGGGGGTGGAGGGTGCGGGGGAGGCCGGCGGAGTCGGGGTGGTGGAGAGCGGGCGGAGTCGGTGGCGGTGGTGGTGGAAACGGCGGAGGAGGAGGACGCGTCGCAGCATCGCCGGCACGGGGAAGCGCGGCGGGTGGCTTCTCCTCTTCGGGAGGACGGGATTGGGTTAATTGAGCGATGTGTTCGACGGGCGCGGCGGTTGCCGTAGGTAGGAAGGCGAGCGAGGGCACGCGGCGCGGGGAATATTCGCCGGAGAAGAGGGGGAGATAGGGGAGGCCGGTGGCGCGGCAAGGGAGGCGAGCGGAGCCGGCACGGGACGGGATGGAACGGGTGAGGGACGTTTTCCTTGTTCCTCTGGCAACACTACGACTCCTCACTATTCGCAATTGGACATTTGGACTCTTGCGATGGTGAGTGTGGCCTAGTTTGGTTACTCTCTAAAAAGTTTCTAAAACGGACTTTGACGGTGTCAAACAAAAATCAGTTTACAAAATTAACTCCAAAACCCCCGCATTAGGAATCTTGAAGAATCTAATTAGGTCTTTGACCCCGCGATTAGAGGATGGTTATCGTAGCATCACTGTAGCTAATCATTAAATAATTATCGTCATTAGATTCATCACAAAAAATTACACTCATCTCTAAAAAGATTTTGCAAATAGACTTTATTTAGTTAACCATGCGTGCACTAGAATACCCGTTCTAGAATTCCTAGAATGGGAACCAAACGGGCCGGTGTTGCTCTATGTAAGCCTAGAAGATAAGGCTGTTTCTAAGGTTCTGTTTGGTTCCAAACTTTTTTCAGAAGTCCCTATCACATCAAAAGGAATTTTACTATTTTATAATATTAAATAAAATCTGTTTATAAATATTTTTTGACAGCTGAGTGTTTTTTCGCGAGACGAATCTAATGAGCCTAATTAATTCATAATTTTCTACATTGGTGCTACAGTAACCATTCGCTGATCATGGATTATGATACCTCATTAGATTCGTCTCGCAGTTTAGCCCCAGGATTCTGCAATTAGTTTTATAATTAATATTTATTTAATACTTCTAAATACTAAAAAGTCTCTGGGAGTTTTTTAAGTCCCTATTCCAAAACACCCCCTAAATTTTGTCTGATCACTGATTAGGATCTCCGACTAACTTTCCAGTTTCCAGGGAGGCTGTGGTTGCTCATCGCAAAAAGGAAAAGAAAAAGGAGGGTTGGGATTATGGCCTAAGTTAGCCAGGACAGCCTATCGAGCTGGCTTTGCGTATGCAAACACAGCAAGGCATCCCAGACTGGCATCTGCATTATTGTCACCGATTATAGGATTAGCTAATGTTCGGTGAAGGGACCACGCTATCCGAAGAGAGGTTGTGAGGTTCTTCCGAGCAAAATGGCAATCCGGCAAGCGGCCACTCGAAGCCTTACAAACTTGTCCGCATTTTATCCCTACGTAATGCAACCTCGGGCATCAAATGTGACAACGCCAAACATTGTGCCAATTTCGACGACACGATGCCACCAATTTACTAAATTTTGTCCAAAGTAGCGCTAATAATGGAACTGGATTGAACGAAACACTCCAGCGAAACACAAGGCGTTGCCACTCTTAGCCGTTGGATTAACGTCTGACGGTTCTGATCTGCAGCCAGCCAGGCAGCGAGTTCTCAGGACTCCCTACCCCGCGTGGCTCCGGCGCGCGGCGCGCCTGCCTGTTTGCTTTCCACCCTGGGAAACACGCCTGGCGCAGGCAGCGCTCCCAGGCGTCCGATTTCGGTCGCCTGGGGCTGCGATGCATGCCTGGCGACCGTGTTGCCTGGCAGGGCACGAAGCAAACAGGAATGTTCGAGCACCACCCCGCGTGCCCCACCTCGCCGCCCGCAGCCGGCGACCGCCGCTCCGACCTCTTCGACCCCGATTCCCTCCCTGGCCTCTTCCGCTCCGCCGCCACTTCCTCGCCCGGCGCCTCTGCCCCGGCCATCTCCGCCCTCCACGCAGCGGGCCTCAAGCTCGGCGCCCTCCCCGCCTCCCTGCCGGCCTCCAACGCCCTCATCTCCGCCTACTCCCACGCCGGCCTCCTCCCATCCGCGCTCCGCGCCTTCTACCTCCTCCCCTACCCGTCCACCGCCTCCTACACCACCGTCCTCTCCGCGCTCTCCCGCCACGGCCGTCCCCACGAGGCGCTCTCCCTCTTCGCCGCCTCCGCGTCGGCGGTCGCCCCCGACGCGGAGCTCCTCTCCTGCCTCGTCTCATGCTGCCGCCGCGCGTCAGCCTTCCTCCCCGCGCGCGCGGCGCACGCTTACGGCATCAAGAACGTGCCCGTGCTGGTCTTCTATGCCTCGGCAGGTCCGGCGCTGGTCGCCCTCTATGCGAAGCAAGGGAAGGTCAGCGCTGCCCGGAGAGTGTTTGGTTGCTTGGACGCCGAGGACGTGGTGCCCTGGAATGCCATGATCGGGGGATTCGCTAGTGCCGGGAGGGATATTGAGGCCTGGAATTGCTTCCGGGGGATGCGCATGGGGGGTGTTCGAGGGAATGCCCGCACAGCTGTGGCAGTGCTGGGTGCTTGTGATTTGGAGTCCGGCAGGCAAGTCCATGGGTACATGCTGAGAAGCCATGGTGGTGGTTCCAAAACAATTTTGTGGAATGCGCTGATGAGCATGTATTCTCGTGTCGGCTCTGTCAACAATGCGGAGCAGGTGTTCATGGAGATTGAACGGAAGAATGTCATGTCATGGAACGTGATGATTGGGACATTTGCGAAGAAAGGGTATGGAGCAAAGGCTCTTGAGCATGTGGATGCCATGGCGCAGAGTGGGATGCAGCCAGACTCTGTAACATTCACAGCTGTTCTAATGGCATGCTGCCATTGTGGCATGGTCGATGAAGGGCTTGCACTATTCCAGCACTTTGTGTCAGTTGCTGGTCTCGTCCCAACTATGGAGCAGTGCGCCTGTGTTGTGGATCTGCTTGCACGTGCTGGGAGGTTTGTAGAGGCCTTGGAATTTGTCGGCCAAATGCCGATGAAACCAAATGCAATTGTCTGGGGTGCACTTCTGTCTGCAGGTAGGATGCACCACAATGTGGAATCTGCAAGGATTGCATTTGAGAAGCTAGTTCAGGTAGAGCCTGAGAATGCTGGGAATTTTGTGACTATGTCAAACATATATGCAAAGGCTGGAATGGTAGAGGATGCAAATAGAGTGAGGATGATGATTGACAGGGTAGAGTTAGTGAAACCTTCTGGACAGAGCTGTGTGGAAATAGTGTAATAAGGTATAAGAATAAGACTACATGGATTGTTGAGAGTTGCACATATTTCTAAGAGTGCAGATTTCAAATAATTGCTATGTCACTGCTCAGAAATCTTTTGTCATCCTAATCGTAGAAAAATACATATTTTAGTGACCTGGAACTGCCTTTGATTTCAGATTACCGATGGTCAATGTTAGTTTGTGATTGTGACAAACGAAAACCTACGGTTGGCGATCTGAGAGTCACTTAAAGTGCCTATACATTTTTATGGTAATTTTGCGTGGCCTCCCACAGTCTGATATTCTACTAGCAATTTTTACTCAATTTGCCATTTTCTCTTGCCTTGCCATGCCAGCAGTGCTCAGCAATCAGCAAGCTGATTGAGTATGAATGTTACCACTTACCACGACATATATAGTTTGATATCCTGATTGCTTTACAGGAAAGGAAGGCAGAATAAAGGTTCTTCAGGATGGAGTCAATGAAAAAATGAAGACTCAACTGCCCTGCAGCCTGTGTACATAATTCATCTCCCTGGCAGCCATCATCGGCAGAAGTATTAGTAGTGGAAAAACATCAAGACAAAGCCTCCACAAGAAGATGTTTCACCTTCCAATTAACTAGTAGTTGTAGTTGGTCCACTTGAAAATCTGCTCATGTTGGAGTAGTTGTCTTACAGGCAAAGATTATATCACATGACTACATGAGCATTACCAGGCTTTATCTGATCCTTCAACATACAGTGACGGTGGCTAAGAAAGTATTGATAGTTATTATGTCTTACATTCCTGCTAGGCCTGGGCCTTTCTAAGTTTATATATTGGAAACATTATGTTTGAAGTTGAGAAGAGATCGTGGCAGTGTAGCAGACAGTTTTACTTCATGAATTCTGATCTGTTGCAATTTAAAGTATATTTTACTCGGTATTTGGAGCTGAGTTCGATTTGAAGTATTATCTCAGATAGGACTCCGTGAACTTGCTTGCATTGATCATGTAACGGGCCATCAGTGCCCCGAGCACATTCTGCCAAGATAGAGGCCCAGCCCATGTAGCCATTGCCCGCGAAAAAAGGATAGAGCAGCGCGGGAAACTCCAGGCCGCCTAGCGCTAGCGGGGGAAACCGGCTGCGCGCTCCTCGGCTCTCGCCCTCTCCCACACTACATCTTTGCGGCGGCGGCGGAACCGCGTAAGCGAAAGCTAATGGCTCCCAGGGTCGCCCGCGCGGTGGCGGCAGCCAGCTCCGGCTCCGAGGATGAGGAAGAGGACGCGGGGTTCTCCAGGAGCTACTTCCTGGCCAAGGAGAAGGAACCCTCCTCCGGCAAGAAGCGCGCCCGCGCCGCTGCGGGCAAGCTCTCCGACCTCAACCTCGTCGATGAGCAGGTCTGGTGCCGTCCCACCCCGCATCCCCAGATAATATCTTCACCTCTCGCGGCACGAATCCGTGGGTACGATTGGCTAATTTGGGATCCCTCCACTCTCTGCAGGTGTTGCGTGCATCCCTTTCCGAGATCCCCCCGAAGCACGAGGAAGAGGTGGAGGCTCTTACGAGAAGCTACAAGGATCAGTACCGCAACTGGCTGTTCGAGCTAAGGTTTCTTCCGAAATTCGCAGCACTAGTGCAATTTCGAAATCGGTTTCGCTGATGTTCTTGTGGATTGGAGCGAGTAAACGATGCATCGTTCTGATATAGGTGCGGTTTTGGTCTCTTGATGTATGGGTTTGGATCTAAGAAGCAACTGCTCGAGGATTTTGCCTCCACTACCTTGACTGATTTTACTGTCATTGTGATCAATGGCTATCTTCCGTCCATCAACTTGAAGCAGGTATAACCTTGTATGTCCAATATTTTCTTTAAAGGGAAAACTGTGGGGGGAGTTCTCCACGTCACTTTGTCTGGCCAATATTGGTCTCTAAGTATTGCTTGCCCTATGCCCCTATCCTGCTAGTGTTCAAATGCTTTGAATCTATTAAGCATGTTCATGGATTGCTCTGAAGTCCAATCCATGTGGAAATGGTAAATTAAACAGTGAAGTGTAAAGTCATGAATTTGTTATGGAAAGTTTATTATGCAGCTTTAGCTTCTGTTTGTGTTTTTTGATGCTCGAATCAGCTTTAAGTTTTGTTGGAATATAAGTTTTAAAAGATGGAATAAGAGAAAACAATTAAAGTAGGCCTTATTAGTTTCGCACTGGAAGCCCCTGTGTGCCCTGCGTTTTCATTTCCTTGACTTCAATTGCCATTTAAAAGCTGGGCTTTATTTACATGTCCAAGGCAGGAACATTTAGTGGGTTATATTGTTTGATTTTTCAAATTTGACACCTTGAACATGCACCTGATTTGGATTTCTTATGAATTTTGAGTCAGGAATTGCTTCCGTAGTTCCATTTCATGTACTATTTTAAACAATTTATAGATTTCTACATGTATGCTTTGAAAAGGACTCATTAGTTCTGCTTAATTACATTTCCAGGTTATAGCAACAATAGCTGAAATGTTCTGGGATCAAGCAAAATCTAAGCGCAAACGTCAACCTGGAACAAGGTCTCAGTTATCACAGCCTTTTCCTTCACAATCATTCGATGACATCATTTCATTTCTAAAGAGACAGACATCAGATGACGTGGATGATCAGGTGTGCCTTCTTATACACAATATTGATGGACCTGCCTTGCGTGATGCTGAATCACAGCAATGTCTAGCACAAGTTTCTTGCTGCCCACAAGTCCGTGTTGTTGCATCAACCGACCATGTTAATGCACCTTTATGTAAGTTTGTTGCACATTTTTAGTTTCATCCTTCACTAATCCATTCATTGTAAAAGACATCTTAAACTGGAAACTATTGCAGTATGGGACAAGAAAATGGTGCACACTCAGTACAGGTGGAGCTGGTACCACGTCCCAACATTTGCACCTTACAAAGTCGAATGTGTTTTCTACCCATTGATTCTTGCTAGTGGTGGTCACGCCCAAACCACAAAAACGGCTCTAGTCGTTCTGCAGAGTCTGACACCAAATGCACAAAGTGTTTTCAGAGTTCTTGCTGAATATCAGTTGGCAAATGAAAAGGAGGAAGGTGAGTTCATTGTAGACTTAGATTCCTGGAAGAGTTCAGATGGTTGTAAACTGATGCTTCACTGGTTTTGTTTCTCAGGTATGCCTGTCAGTAGCTTGTATACAAAATGCCGCGAGCGCTTTCTGGTAAGCAGTCAAGTGACACTGAACTCCCACCTGACGGAGTTTAAAGATCATGATCTGGTTAAGATTAGAAAGCACTCTGATGGCCAAGATTGCCTCCGGATTCCTCTTGTTTCTGATGCACTGGAGAAATTGCTGCAAGAATTGGGTTGACACCCTGCTCTTGGGCATTGTTCCATCAGTCAGCTGGCTCCAAAGCTTAAGGATTTTCTGCTGCATGTAACTGAAGAATGTGCTACCAATCAACGGAAAACATATCACTTTGGATAGAACTCAGATGAGCATTACAGTCTGTAATTGTACATGGATTATCTATTACCTCTCTCTTAATTGGCAGCATGTTGCATGAATTGCTCTGCTATGCTTGGCTTTTTTTGTTTCTTTGTCTTGAAAATTTTGCCATGTACTGTGATTTGGCCATTGGCAGTTGGCCGCTACCCAATTTATCGGTATATCTATTTGGCACAATGGTACGGAAAGTGCTAGGCATACTTCCTCCATCCCAAAAAATAAGTCATCCTACGAATTTTAGGACAAATTAGCAAGCATGTAAAATTATCATGTTTGTCCCTATTTATTACCCATATTTGACACTAATTGATTTTTGCATACACATGCATTTTTTAAATAGAGTAAAATGACTTGTTTTTTGGAATAAATTTTGAATCCTAGAATGATTTGTTTTTGGGACGGAGGGAGTAGCATGCAGTGTGCTAAAAGATCTGCAAATGCAGCTCAAGCCGCAAGCAGAAACAGTGGATTTTCAGTTTTTCACCATGTATTTGTAGTGATGGCTAGTTCAACATTAGAAATTACAGCAAGCAAAATGGTGACAGATACTGCTAACTTTTGGTTTCATCCTTGTCATTTTTCCAAGCACTTTGTTGTGGGCTGTGCTCACCGCATAAATTTCATTCCTGGCACTGAATAACCAATGCAAAACCGTGGGAATGCCCTCCATCATCTGTATTCTCACAATCTGATGCAAGACCTCATATGTCTGTAAAACTAAATAGGTTCACAATTGCACATGAATGGCACAACATCTTATCAAGTTTCAGAGTGTCTTTCAATGTAGAGCACAGCAATGCATACTTTTGCCTTATTCTTTGATGTTTCCATGCTTCTGAGATGTGTTTCTGGAAGGATCTACTCTGCCATATCTGGAGATCTTGTTGGCAGCCTGCTGATCAAAATTCTGTTAGGTTTGTTCACAAGAATTGTTGCAATCTTCATCTAAGCATGGCTGTTAGCTATCACTACCCTATTGCAGGCAGCGGGGAATGACAATCCTTGTGAGCAGCTCTATAGGAAGATCAAGCTGTGCGGTTGTTGGCCGAGGTCTTTCACGGGTCCGGCCAACTTTTTCACCGGAGGGCCGCGGTAGAGATCATAATCTTCTGCATGGATTCCTTCCCATTTGGTTCCTTCTACAGTTGTGGAGCCGCACGAGTAGTGTAGTGCTAAAGGGTACATAGGATCAAATTAACAAATGCTCATCTGAAAATTGCATTTGTTCTTCCTTTATTGCACAATACAGCATTACATGATTACTTCTGGTTGATATGATAAACCATAATGCAACATCAAAGTACGCAGCAAATAAACAGTATATCTAAAGATACATGTCAGTGTATGTGAAATGTTACAGGTGAGAAGTAGAAAAAAAGGTGGATCATTAAAATTTTATCTGTTTTTCATCCTTGAGCCACAAGAGCACTTCCGATAGACCCTCAGTTAAGTTCCTTGGACTACCCAATTCCATCTTTGCTTTGTCACATGAGTACGACCATTGATGTCTAAGAACATGCACAGCCTGCAACACATGTTAAGGACAAAATTTTAACCCAAACTCCTAAACCATGACATATGTGCAAATAATAAACTTAATTGTATAAAGCAGAGAATAATGGGCTTACCGGGTAACTGATAAGTGGGAGCTTTCCGGTGATGCGAGAAACAAAAACTGAAATCCAGCCATATACTTCAATCAACCAGAGCGGTACATGGAATAGGGGTGCCTTTGTGTTTGTGATATTAGCAGCCATATTGAAAATTTGCTTGAATGACATATTTTCTCCAGTGAGGAGATATCGTTCGCCCACTCTGCCCTTCTCCATAGCTGCTATGAGCCCACTAACAACATCATCAACATGGCAGAATGATTGTCTATCATACCCATCTCCTATGTAACCAGGCAAACGCCCATTAAACCTCTCGATTAACTGCAAGAAACTTTGAGGTTTAGGTTTTGCTCATGACTATGTTCATAACAAACTGCAAGTGGATATTCCTACAATTTATAATTCAAATAATTTCAGAATAAATAGCAGATCTTTAACATATCAATGTGGAAGAAAGATCGCTTACAATGCGGGAGACAAGGTTTCCAGTTGAAAGTTTTCCAGGGCCATAGATGACGCCTGGATAGACAATGGTGATCGGCACACCCTCTGTTGCTGCCTGCAGTGCAATCCTATCTGCAAGAAACTTTGATTTCTCATACTCAGTGCAAAAGGCTTTCCCTGGATGCATCTGCAATTTAGAACTATGTTATAATTTGTAGATGTAAGTCTTTCTATATACACATGTATAATTAAAGAGCTCGGTTGGAACTGATCACTAAAAGATACTAGATCTCAAGAATAAGGTTTTACCTGTGTCTCATCTGCAACATAACCATCAGTTGGTCCAATTGCAAAGAATGACGATGTGTAAACTATCTTCTTCACAGTTGGTGTTCTCTTGGCAGCCTTCAACACATTCTCCAGTCCTCTCACATTAACCTGTACTAGAGCAGAAAATGTAGATGTATTATACCGATCCTATTTAATACTATATATGTTTTCCAGTTTCATACACCGTCTCCTGAAGTTCTCATACCTTATGTTTTGCATAAGAAACAGTACTAAGATGAGGAGTTAGTAGGCATAAGTAACACAGAGATCAACTTGAGTATGGCAGCACAGTGCCATGAATTGCCAAGAGAACAGTTTGGCAGATCACATGTACGGGCTGGCAATAAATGTGCCCTTTATGCTACGAAGTGAAACTGGAGGAATCTATGAAACTCCGACCATATCCTAATTGAATGGATCATACTTATATCTTAATTGAACAATTGCCAACAGATATCATTCCAATTTGGCGTCTCCCCTCAATTCCAGACAGCTAGAGGAAATATAACTAGTGGCCCAAAAAATGCTGTATCCATACGCTGAACAGAAAAATCAGGCGAACAGCAGGATTTTTGTGTTACTTTGTGGAAAACGGAGGGGTCGGGGAGCCACGGCTCAACGGCCGCGGCGACGTGGAACACGGCGTCGCAGCCGTCGAAGGCGGCGGCGAGGGAGTCCGCGTCGGTGACGTTGCCGTACGCAATGTCAACGCCGGGGGCCAGGCCGGAGACGTCGCTGGAGCGGCGGGCGAGCGCGCGCACGGCGTGCCCAGCGTCGGCCAGCGCCGCGCAAAGGCGGCCGCCCAGGTACCCCGTCGCGCCCGTCACCAGCACCCTCATGCCGCCGCCGCCGCCGCCGGCAACCGCAGCAGCAGCCGATCCGATCCAGCTAGCACTACACACTCTCTCTCCTGCTCGAGCCTCGAAGCCAACCCAACAACTCGGGGGAAGTCCCACGCGGGGCGACTGGCGACAAGAAGTCAAGAATGGTGGGATTGAAACTAGTTTGGTGGGATTTGGTGGGAGATTATCAGCATTTTTTAAAAAACTGGATCAGGATTTGCTGCCGAGCTGCCAGAGTGTCTGCTACTGTAAGTCAACTCCTCAACCCACCCACAAGACCACGGCGAGTGACTAACGAAAGTTTAGGCCACTGGGCTGGCAAATTGTAGTAGTCCTTTGCTGGGTCGGCCCATCTCTGCTCCTCTTTTCTTCCGGGCCTTGTCTCCACGCTACTGGGGTCCAACCGTCCAAGTCTGCAGAGTACAAAATTATTCTTCTTTCCCCTGCCATGGCATCCTGCGTTTACTGTTAACTTCCTAAGCTAGGCTTACAAAATTAAGGTGCACCTTATTATTTTGTCATTTCAGTTCTAATTCACAGCCTGTGTGGCCGAATAGCATCCAAAATTCATTACGAGCTCACGGTTCCTGTTTACCATCAGGAAGAGGGCTAGCCCCGAGACCGTGCATTTTGCTCAAGGGTGGTGTGGAATACCACCAGTCATGCACCATGAGATGAAGAGCACCAGCAACCTAATCGCGAGTTCCATCAGGACCTGTCAATGCTAGCTTTTGATGTGGGTTCGGCCGGCAGCACGTCGTGCCCAGCGCCCGGCCACAACCGCGCACAGGCGGCCTCCCAGGTACCCATCGCCCGTGCCCGGCTATGGTCATGTGCTCATGGCCGAGGCAACTTGGTTGCGCTTGGCTTCACCTCGCTGCGCATTGCTGTCCTGCTGCTGCTTGAAGGCAACTAGAGCTTATGATTTGGAAAGATGCTGCTCGATGAGTTGCATTGTGTCCGGATACAGAGATCGGATTGATTGGTGGCTCTTGGCCACAATTGATAGAGATCAGTCAGACTCTGACAAAACGTAACGCCGGTTCAGACATTGTGCATGGCTAGAAGATTTCGTGGTGATGGTGACAAATTTGACTTGCAGTTAGATCAGTGTGTGATCAATCACGATTAGAAATCAGAGCGATTGTCGCGGGCTCAAGGTGGAGGCGTGACAAACTTTTTTCTTAGTGTTGTGCGAGTTTCAGCAGCGTTGAATCACATATCCTTCGCGTCGGCTGCCCGCTACTGACGAGTTTTGGTGACTTGTGCCTGGAGGCTATGGTGTAGGCGCCAAGGCTTCTGTCGTGGCTCAGTAAACTTTCTCACGGTAAGCTGGACATGTAACATTCATAGAGATAGCAGCAGCCAGCAGATAATGCAAAGAGAATAAAATCGTTATGGTATTGCACTAGCCTGCCAGTTTGAAATTGTACTTCGTCTGTTCAGACATTCAGTATATAGTCATGTGGTTCGCTTGTTCGTATTCTTTTGTAGGACTCCCTGGACAACCAGTTTTCTTGGCAAGCTGTGGAACAATTTCGTGGGAAACTAGGTGGCGGCAGCAAGAAAAGCAACCACAACTTCGACCCTGCATAGTGCATTTCCATCCAATATGAAGCCAGAGCTACATTCACATGGTGTCCTGGTTTTGGTTGGTAAGTATACCCTACGTACCTATGCCCCTATCATTTGTTCTTATCAGACTTCTCAGCAACTTCTTTATTTATGTCTTCTATACTAGTTCTGTTGCATACTTGCATGACATGATAAAAAGATTCAAAATGGACTCGAATGAAAACAGATGGGGTCCCAAATGGATACAGCTTTAGAATTCGATCAGTTTCTCATTCTTCAGCCACAAGAGCGTCTCTGCTAATCCTTCAGTTAAGCTTCTAGGACTATAGCCCAGCTCCTTCTTGGCCTTGTCACACGAGTATGCCCATTGATGTCTGATACAATCCACTCCCTGCAGTGTATAAATTATGGACAAACACAAAAGCATCATTATTATGTGATAATGAACCAAAACATTAAAATGGAAAATAATACACATACAGGATAGCTGATAAGTGGGGGCTTTCCAGTTATGCGAGCAAATAAAACTGAAATCCGCCCATAGATTTCAAGCACCCAGAGAGGTATGTGGAATTTGGGTGGTTTTGTGTTCGTAATATTCGCAGCCAGATTGAAAATCTGCGCGAATGACACGTTCTCTCCGGTGAGGAGGTATCTTTCACCCACTCTGCCCTTCTCCAATGCTGCTATGTGGCCGCTAACCACGTCGTCAACATGGCTGAACGACTCTCTGTCGTACCCGTCTCCGATGTAACCAGGTAAACGCCCATTGAACCTTTCAATTAACTGCAAGAAGATCTTTATTTGATCAGGTTCTGCCAATTATTAGTACTTTGACAACATATTCACGGTCAATAAATTTTTTGCACTGTAACAAAGGAAAGTTCTCTTACAACACGGCAAACAAGATTTCCAGATGTAAGCGTTCCAGGGCCATACATGACGCTTGGATAGACTATGGTGATTGGCACCCCCTCTGCGGCTGCCTGCAGCGCAATCCTGTCTGCTAGAAACTTTGATTTCTCATATTCTGTGCAAAATGCTTTCCCTTGATGGACCTGATATTTAAAAGCAACTCAACAATTTGATAATTTGCAGCAACGAGCAGGGATTCACAATTCCCGTAAGTAAAATTTATCGAACCCTACCAATAAATGCCAAATATCAGGAATATAGGACAAAAAAATTCTCATTTTTTTTGTATGATCTCACTAGAAACAATCTCTAAAACTCCATACATCGTAACAATAAAGAAGTATATCGATATATCACAAGTTTAGCACATTAGATGATTCATTATACGAAATTTCAGTACAAAAATTATCCCTCCCCACCAATAAACATGATATATTGGAAATTTTGCAGAAATTTTGGCGAATGTAAAAGCACTTATGAATGAACATGAAAATTTCAAATAGCATGCGCGACCCAAATTCGGTATTAGGATCCTAGGTATGAAATGTTAGTCGGCTGGGTGCTAGTGTATGAAAGCAGGGTTGTTCTACAAAGGATGGATAATCCCTTTATCCCAAATAAGTTATTTTGACTTTTTTAGATACATAAATTTTGTTATGCATCTAGACGTAACATATATTTAGATGCATAGAAAAACTATGCACCTAGAAAAATCAAAATGACTAATAATTTGATACAGTGAGAGTAGATTAAAATACATTCAAATAATTAGGCCTATAACTAGAGCGCAAAATTTATGCTCATTAAAGAAATTCCACTCAGAAAATCAATTAATCATGTACAGGTAAATAGACGAGCATACACATATGCTCATTATTATATTCATGAAGAGCCACTACTATCAAAGTTTGGGAAACAAAAATTCTGGAAAGAGTTTGTATACCTGTTTCTCATCAGCGACATAACCATCCGTTGGGCCAATTGCAAAGTATGACGATGTGTAAACTATCTTCTTCACTGTTGGCGTTCTCTTGGCAGCCTTCAACACATTCTCAAGTCCCCCTACATTGACCTGTTAATTGAAGCAGTAAATGCACGTGCCTCTCGAAGGGGACTCCTAGTCGTCCTAGCAGTGTGTTTTTCACTTTCTCGACGGGAAAATTGCACAGGTTTACAATGCACGTTTATCATACCAAGTCGGTTTGGTAATTGGTATGCGTCACATCTCCCATTGAACTCTCGCCAGTTCTTTTTTTATTTATATAAAATACATTAGCAAGATGATGCAGTAATGCGTAATAAAGACAACAGCCACCAATAAGTTTTATTTTGTCATAAAGACGAGGAACATCAATCATGTGCCAAGTACTCATAGTATTTAATTGATGGGTCACATCAGCTCATATGTGACGTAACAAAAAAATTATGAGGAAATAGATGCGAGCAGTTTCATCTGGATGAAATAGGTGCTCACTGTTTCCATGCATTATTAGGGATCTAGTTTCATTTATCAATTGAAATATCAAAGATGACGCCTCATAGAAACCGTGCAATGAAATGTCCTGATCATGATGTAGCACGTCAAGATACAGTGGCACGTCGGAGTCAAAGGAGGAAAGAAAATTAAAATGTCATAAAATAGCGTGAAACGGACAAAGCAACTTCATAGAAAGAGACAGCGGGGCAACCAACCGACTGTGAGGTCGCTATGACGCCACTAGTCACTAGTCAGCATGCCAAGAACTTGAAATTATTGCGTATAAGCATGACGCAAGATTCAATAAAAAATTATTGAGCATGAACTTCTGGCGCTTCTATATTTACTGAAGCTCAGGCTCTCCTGCCGGTTAGTTTTTTTTTTGTAGGAAAAAAAAGACAGAACAGTTGTGTAATAGTACAAGACTACTAGGACCTAATGTACTGTGTTTGTCAACTAGGAAAAAAAATTCGTCGGTGTATGATGCATGGGTACGTGTCGAGAATGTGGAAAAACACGTTACGAAGTAGGTCATCTTACGGTGTGGAAAACGAAGGCGTCGGGGAGCCACGCCTCGACGGCCGCGGCGGTGTGGAACACGGCGTCGCGCCCGCGGAAGGCGGCGGCGAGCGACTCCTCGTCGGTGACGTCGCCGTAGACCACCTCGACGGAGGGAGGGAGGCCGGAGGCGTCGACGCCGCGGAGCGCGAACGCGCGCACGTCGTGGCCGGCGTCGGCCAGCGCCGCGCACAGGCGGCCGCCCATGAACCCCGTCGCGCCCGACACCACCACCCTCATGGCCGGTCGACAAGACAAAGCTCGGGTCGTATAGGATAGCAAGCTAGTGCCGCAACGCGCGCAGCCGGCGGCGGCCGGTTGGATCCCAGATCGCAGCACACGGCACGGCGCGCTCTCCACTGCCCTCCCTTCCTGCTGCTCCAAGGCAACACACACGCAGCACGCCCACGCGTTCACGCCAGCAGCCAGCTTGAGCTCTTTATTTATAGAAGAAGGGGTCGATGCTCGCGTCCACTCGAGCCGGTATTGCGAATTAATCTTGATAGCGGGCCATCCAACCCCCAACCAATAGGGAGCCCACACGGCGGCGGCAATTTGTTTAGTGTTTTTTTTTCATGGAAGGGACAGCTGGATAAGTGAGCCTAGCCATGGCGACCCTAGAAGCAGATGGCGATCCTGAATCCTGATCCGATGCAATCACGCAAGTAGGAGTACCGCAAGCCTGCAACTAGAAACAGACTAGCAAGTAGCAACTACTCCCTTCTTAGACCGTCCACAGCGATAGGAGGAAATGGAGGAGTAAATCTACTGTTTGGCACTGTAGATACACTGTTTGGCACTGTAGACAGAGAGGACGTGGGAAACGAGGCAAGAGCAAATTTGCTCTTGCTCTTGACATTGTGGACAGCCTTACCTAAAAAAAAGCAACCACTCCCTTCTCATCCTATAATAAATATATTTTTAGAGTTTAAATTTATTTCAAAATATAAGTGCACATCTAGAAATGGAAACCACCTAATTTTAGTTGTCTTTGTCGACTCTCTCCTCCCAAAGTGCAATGATTATATCTTTATAGCGGGGTATATGTAATTTCTCGGCGAGCTTTAATCTCTTCACCCAACCTTCAGAAGTGAAGGTATTTTAGGATGGAGTGAGCAGGTTATTACTAGTATCGAAAAAAAAATTCAGATAGAAAGCTTCAGTTTTATAGAAAATCTATGACAATACTTGCGGTCTGCTATATTACACAGATTTTAAGCACATGGCCGCAAAAGTTTTGGTGTTGATATCACCCTTTTTACGCTCCTAGAAAACAATTCCGATGCCACCACTGTGAGAAGACGCAACTCACCAACTCGAAAACAATAGATTTTCTCGCAAACGGTAGGCTAGCGTAGATTTTCTAGCAGCACACCCCGTTAATGTTGGCATCAAAGGAATAGAGACAGATCAAAGGAGACGCAGAGAATCGTACAGAACAAACGAAGCTAGTCGTCAAGATAGATAAGGGACGCCGTCAGCATCATCCAAACAAAGACATCCACCACATACACACGCAATCCAGGGGACCAAAGGACAAAACCCTAGATGCCTTGCAATGACACTCTCTGCTCCATTTTTTCTTTCTCCTTTCCCCCGTTCTCTCTCTCCGTGAGATCCCGGGCGGCGGCGGCGCGGGCGAGGCACGACGCTGCGGCGGGCTCCCCTAGGGCTGGCGACGCAGGCGGCGGCGAGGAGCGGGGGCGGGGCCGGCGGCAGCGCGACGAAGCTCCAGCAACCTCCCCGGGCGGAGCGGGCGAGGCACGGCGCTGCGCGCGGGCTCCCCCAGGGCCGGCGACGCAGGCGGAGGCGGGAAGCGGGGGCGGGGTCGGCGGTAGCGCGACGGAGCTCCAGCAACCTCCCCGGGCGGAGCGGGCGAGGCATGGCGCTGTGCACGGGCTCCCCCAGGGCCGGCGACGCAGGCGGAGGCGGGAAGCGGGGGCGGGGCCGGCGGCGGGGCGGCAGAGCTCCAGCGACCTCCCCGGGAGCCGGGCGAGGCACAGCGCTGCACGCGGGCTCTCCCCCAGGGCCGGCGGGGAGCGGGGCCGGGGCCGCCGGCGGGGCGGAGTGGGGTCGATGGCGGCGCGACGCGGCTGGGTGGGGTTGGGCGGCGCGGCGCGGCGGGACCGGCGGTGGGGCGGCACGGCGGGCTGGGGGGCGGGGCCCGGTAGGTTTTTTCTTTTTCTTTTTTTTTTGTTTGGTACAAAAAAATTTAACAAATTTTTTTATCTGTTTTTTTTTATTTTGGATGTAAAATTTTTCCTCTTCAAATGTTTTTTCAATTGATTTTGTAAAACTTTGTCTTTCAAATTTTTTCTCTTCAATTTTTTTTCTTATCTCCAAAAGTTTTCTTGAAAAAATTTTCTGTCTCTCCAATTTTTTCTTTAAAATATTTTCTGCGGCCTACAAATTTTTTGTTGAAATCTTTTTGTATATTTTTTTTTCAGAAAACGACAAAAGAATTATAAAAAAGAAGAAGAAGAAAACAGTTAGATCGACCGTAGGGAACCCCTCCCTACGGTCAACCGTAAATTAGCGAGCCCACGAATGGTGTGTAGGTAAAACAAAATTTGCGTGATGGTATACAAGGTGCGAGAAAATTTTTTAGTAGTACACAAATAACTGCCATCTTTTATAATGGTATAGAGGTAAAAGACTATTTTTAGACTTCTTCACATGTCACGTACTAGTAATATTCAGCAAATCAATAACATCCATCCAGAAGGACCTCAAAAGTCAAAACTCGGCAACTTTCCTTAAAGGAGAAAATGCCAACCTTTCTGGAGGAAAAAAAAAAGGGTTACATGGCAGGCCGTGAAAAATTTCCGTGCAAAAACAGCAGGGGATTTCGAATCACGCCTTGGCCCTGCATTTTTTTATGGATGGCATAGACAACAGGGACTCTCACATAAACAAATAAGAATCATATATACTAGTATAGAGCTCTAAAATTTGATCAGATTATCATTCTTCAGCCACAAGAGCGTCTCCGTCAAACCTTCAGCTAAACTTCTTGGACTGTAGCCCAGCTCCCTCTTGGCCTTGTCACATGAGTATGCCCATTGGTGCTTGAGATAATGCACAAATATATCAACCCGGCCGAAAGCATGGTTATGTGCAAACAAACTGATGAAATTTAAAAAAAAATGGTTAAAAAATGGGACATACAGGATAGCTAATAAGTGGGGGTTTCTCGGTGATTTGAGCAACAAAAACTGAAACCCACCCGTAGATTTCAAGCAACCAGAGAGGCAAGTGGAACCTGGGTGGGTTTGTGTTGGTAATATTGGCAGCCAGGTTGAACATGTGCAGGAGCGACACGTTCTCTCCTGTGAGGAGATATCTCTCGCCCACTCTGCCCTTCTCCATAGCTGCAATGTGCCCGCTAACCACATCATCGACATGGCTGAAGGACTGTACGTCATTCCCATCTCCTATGTGACAAGGAAGGCGCCCATTGAACCTTTCAATCAACTGCAAGAAGCATCTTCTCTTTTTTTTCAGGTTCTGCTCATGACTGTTTTATATATTGGATGTGTAGTCATGTGTCGTTTGAAATCAAATATAAATTCAAAATAAAATAACCAGGTCTTTGGCATGTTCTTGGGGGCAAAAAACTAGGTTCTCTTACAAGGTGAGAACACAAAATTTCCAGTTGTAAGCTCTCCTGCACCATACATAACGCCGGGGTAGACAAGTGTGATGGGCGCCTCCTCTGCCGCTGCCTGCAATGCAATTCTGTCGGCGAGAAACTTTGATTTCTCATACTCTGTGCAGAATGCGTTCTCGTGATGCATCTGTTGTCAAAAGCAATCCGGTCATGTCAGAAGTTGCAGCGCTATCTACTTGGTAAAAAGCATTTCTTTATATAAATGATACAAATTCAAACAGCATAAGTATTCCAATTGAATACTAGGAGCCGGAGTTCGAATTTTCTAAATGGACGCTGGAGGCGGCCTGGGTGTCATTCAAACAAGTCAAGGAAAAGCATAATTCAAGAAATAATATCCTGGAATTTAAAAAAAATCAAATGGAAAAAATGAAAAACATAATTCAAGAAATAATATGGACATATATACCAACATGTGTCTCGTCCGCGACATAACCATCGGTTGGGCCAATCGCAAGGTACGACGACGTGTAAACTATCTTCTTCACCGTTGGCGTTCTCTGGGCAGCCTTTAGCACATTCTTAAGCCCCCCCCCCCCCCCCCACTGACCTACAGTAGATCGCAGCAGGAAATGCATTTTTCCCCAATAAATACACATGTTAAGAAAAAAAATCAATAGTTGTATAGTGAGGAGGTGGTTATATATATCACTAGTAGGATCAAACCCTCGTATACTCTCTGTGTTTGTCTCATTAATAATTATTTATTTTCATCTTCTTACGGTGTAGAAAGCCATTGTATACATATTAAAACCCTGGTAGAATTAAAAAAAATATGTCTATGTTGTAGCAGTCTCATCTTCTTAAAGTAAATCTAGCAGAGACCCTATTTGAATGTCTACTTTTAAATTAGAGACTGAAAGTCAAAAAATCATCTCCAAGAGCCCTTTACATGGGTGCTAGAGTAAGGAGGCACCAAATCTCACCGCCCTGAGCCTTCTCCCACGGGTGGCCCCTACTCGCGTCGCCCCGAGCTCGGGCACCCCGGCGCTGCCGTCCCCGTGCGTGGCCATCCCCACCCCGAGCTGCAGCAGCTCCAGCGCTGCCGTCCCCGAGCGCGGGCACCTCCGCCACCCCGAGCTGCAGCACCCCCGCCGCCGTCGTCCCCGAGCGCGGGCACCTTCGCTGCCTCCAAGTTCCAGCACCCCCACTCCCCTCCCCCACCCCGAGTTGCAGCATGTGACAGACCCGCCGAGTTAAAACGCTTAATTAAGTGTAATCGCCGTCCTTTGACGCATTAGCTTAATTAAGTGTAATTTGACAGACTGCTTCCAACCCACAGGCCGATCGAAACACACCAGAAGCCCCGCACGAAGGCGAGCGCAGAAGGTACTAGCAAAATAACAATATTACAAAAATGGAAAATATTAGCAAGACTTTTACAAAGCAGCTTAAATTTAAAATTTACAAATGAAATGATAGCAGTGGACGAGAATTTAGCTTACAGAGCATTTTTACTCGAAAGTAAACAAAACGAACTAAATAAGCCGAGGACTACCGAGACGGGAAGACGAGGCGCCACATCGAGCCCACCGATGTGAGACCTAGTTAGCTTCTATACATGAAATAGGGTAAACAACAAACCCTGAGTATACTAATACTCAGCAAGACTTACCCGACCAGTGAGTATAATTTTGCCCACATATCTAGACATGCACGGCCTTTGGCTGGTGATTTGTTTTGCAGAAAAAACAACTAGAGGTGTATCCTTACTTTCCATGTTTTAGCCGCATATTTTAGATAGATAAACTCTTACTAATGTTTGCCTATCTAAACACTCAAGTTAGGGCATCCAAATTGAGATTTAGAATAATATCCATTTTTATGTTTCTAATATCCTATCTCATTTGCTACGGTGTGACAAAGAGACCAAGGCCCTCATAACCGCGAGACACGGCGAATCGATCCGATTTAACCTTGCAAGGTGGACATAACCAACACGGCACGTATTTGCCCCGTCGGACTATACATGCCAACCATTCTCCTCCCCGCCTCGAACTACAGAACCATCCCACCTTCATATAGTCAGCCGAGCTCAACGTGAGACCACCAAAAGTAAACATGTGCATCCCGTTTCTCCGCGACTACTCGACTCGCCCTACGGGGTGGTGATGCAGTTCTGTACTTTCGAAGTGAGGCAGTACTAGACTTACCGGTTTCGACTACCTCCTACTCCCGGCATGCGGTTAGTACAATTCAATCCCCGATCAGCACTGCCACAACGACCGGTCCTTAATCGACACGGACGGGGCTAAGACACCCAGGAACCCTGTCCTGCTGCCATACCTATCCATCATCCCCGCCCGGTCTCACATCTCCATATCCATTACAATCCATTTCACAAACACTGAAGTATAAAGATAGTAATGTATCTCGCGAGTAACCGGCAATTACTCGGCTTCTAAAGTTTCCTGTGTCTCGCGAGTGACACGAAGCCACCCGACTTTTACCGGACTTATTTAGCCTAGCACCGCTATCGACCTAGGCTTACTAGTAAAAATTCAGGGAAACCTGGGGATCATGCAGCTAGGGTTCCAATCAATTCCTAATACGTAATGCACAAGTAATGGATAGAACATATACATAGTGAAACATAATTTAAAATAATAGGACCTGCATCGGGGCTTGCCTGAGGGTAACACTAAGTTAGTGTTAATTTTTGTAAGGCCTTGGACCCTTCCGACCATTGGGCCAGGTCTTCGGTTGCTTCAGCGGTCCTCCCAGCTTCTGGAGATACCCCCGAACGCCGTCTTGTGGTCTGGCTCCACACCGCGCACTTCATGTCCACACACGTGCCCCTAGCATATCTAACTGAGGTGCAACGATGCATATGCATGAATGCACGAATAATACAGTAAAAAGTAAAGCAATACAAGCACAAGGTCGATATTGCCTAACTATAAACACTACATCTACGGAGGTTGATTAAACCTTACATGAGTCTACACGAAGTTAACCCAACCGGTTTTATATTTTTAGTATTCTCCTATCTCCAACTATGCATTTATAAACTACAAAAATCACTTTGTCAAGCACAACTAAAAGTACGTAGTAAACATTTAGCATGGAGAAATAAAGCTAATAAACCTAACCTTACATTTACCACCGCTCAGACTCGAGACCAAAGATCCGAAAAAATTCCCGGAGTATCCGGACAAATGGCCGGACTGCCCGGACCCCGACCAGTCAGACCGGTATCTACCTGTCCTGGCCACACTACCGGTCAGACCGGTCCATTCGACCGGTCAGACCGGTCCTACCGAACTAAACCCCAGCTAAGCTACAGAACACTGGTACAACTCCCTAACATAATTTTTAACATGATTTATCTTAATTGTAAACTACTTCTTAACCTCTAAATATACTAACACATGAAGAACCCACTAACACCTCCAACTATGTTTTCTAGGTGGAAAACTTTTATAGTGGGCTATCTAATTACCTAAGTTTCATAAATTTTAGACTAATAGATTTCCCGAAACTAATTAAACGAGTCTAAGAACCAATTGAAGTCTAGTAAGGCAAAAAGGGTCATTTCATGAGATCTAATATTTTTCCCCTGAAGATTTAAATCTAAACATTCAAACAAAATTGACTTTGTATTTTTTGGATTTTTCTTTGATTTGTTACGCAATCTGCAAGTTTCGTAAATTGAATAAAATATGACCACCGGTCAGACCGGTCCTAACTGAGCCATGGCACAGGGCCATGGCCGGCGGCGGTTCGAGGCCAAAATCCGACGAGCGAGCTCGCCGATGGCGAGGGCTAGGTGGGGGAAGAGCAAGAGGGAGACACGGGCTACCTTGGGAGGTGCTCGGCGCGACCGAGGGGGGGGGGGGGGATCCGGAGACGTGCTGTCCATGGTGGCAGGGGCCGAGCGGCCATGGCGGCGGCGCACCGGCGAAGAAGCTCGTCGGTGGGGAGGCCGGTGATCTTCAGGAGGTCGGGGGAAGCCATTTAGGGGCTTGGCTAGGGCAGGGGGCCGAAGGTGAGGGCGCTGCGTGCAGAGCCAGCGGCGGCCATGGCGAGCGGCGGCGCTGCGCAGGCGCAGGCACACGGGGCCGGCCGGCAGCGAGGCTGGCAGCGCAAGCAGGCAGGCAGCAAGCACGCGACGACGGCATGCACTAGAGCGGGGCGGCGACGGCACGGCTCGAGCCCTAGCACGAACGGGAGGAAAAAGAAAGGGAAGGAAGGAAGAAGCGATGGCTGGGAAAAACTTCGGAAGGTGGATAACAACGCGGCGTTGGTGCCCAGGATGGCCGACACGTGGCCACGGCGCACACTCCGGTGAGGATGCTCGACGTGTGGCCGCCGTGACACGTGCTGCCGATACCGGTCTGACCGGCCGGTCATACCGGTCAGAGTTTGGGGTGTTAGGCTGTCCACAATGGCAAGAGCAAGAGCAAATTTGCTCTTGCCTCGTTTCCCACGCCCTCTCTATCTACAGTGCCAAACAGTACATCTACAGTGCCAAACAGTAGATTTACTCCTCCATTTCCTCCGATCGCTGTGGACGCACCTAGTGGCGAGCTCGAGCAAAACACCGCCAGGTCGAGCTTGAGCTGCTTGCCGGCGGATCTAGCTCCACGGAGGGCCAACAGCACGCGGCGGAGCTCCCGTCCGCGCGGCCGGCCGGAGCCGCACGCGCCCGCGGCGGAGCTCCCGCCCGCGCGGCCGGCCGGAGCCTCACGCGCACACGGCGGATCTCCTGCCCGCGCGGCCGACCGCTGTGGACCCCGAGCTCGGGCACCCCCGCCGCCCCCGAGCTACGGCAGCATCCGCGGGTGTTCTTGCCCCGCCCGGCCTTGCTCCCGCCGCCGCCCGCCGGCGAGTCCACTCCAACGAATCGGACCTTGTCCCGCAGTCGCCGTCCATGGCGGAGGCGCGCCGCCTGGATCCGTCCATGGCAGAGGCCAGGATCCGTCCGCACCCGCGCCGCCGGCGGGGGCGCCGCCGCCGCGGCCACCAAGCTCTGGGTGGTGTTCCAGGGCTCAGCGCTCCCGTGCCGGGCCTTCGCGGACGCGCTAGCGGCCGTGGAGCGGGGCGCCGCCGACCGCGCCATCTTCGTCGTGGAGTACACCATGGGCGGGGCCGCGGCGGCGGCGGCCTTCGGATCAGGGGCGTTCCTGCGGCGGCGGAGCAATGCGGGAGAGGGAGAGAGAGAAAAGCAAGGGAACGGACAGGATAATTAGGAAGAAAATAAAAGGAGAAAAGATGTAGTCTATGACAAGTGGGTCCTATTTTTTATTATGAATCTAGGGGCTGCAAAGTAGGGACTCTTGTTGGAGTTGAGAGAAAAATTAAAAGTCCTCAAAAGTAGGAGAGCCCCTACTAAAAAAATATAATCTTAGGTTATTGTTAGAGTTGCTCTTACGGTGTGGAACACGGAGGTGTGGAACACGGAGGGGTCGGCTCGACGGCCGCGGCGGCGTGGAACACGGCGTCGCACCCGTGGAACGCGGCAACGAGCGACTCCACGTTGGTGACGTCGCCGTAGGCCACCTCGACGGCGGGAGGGAGGCCGGAGGCGTCGAGGCCACGGAGCACGAACGCGCGCACCCCGTGGTCGCCGGCGCCGGCCAGCGCCGCGCACAGGCGGCCCCCCATGAACCCCGTCGCGCCCGTCACCAACACCTTCATGCCCGGACTCGTACGGCTCGGTCGTCGACTATTCGTATTTCCTAGCCGCACCGCGCGCGCTCCCTGCTGTGCACCGGCCTCCTGCTGCTCGTCGAGCCAACCGGCCGGCCGGCCAGCTTCGAGCTCATCATTTATACTAGAGGGGTGGCCGCAGGCCGCTGCATGTGTTCCATCCGTTCCGAGCCGATCCAAGCCTCCAAGGCTCCAAGCACATCCAACCAACAGGACAGGGTTGGACAGGAAGTGAGCATGGCATGGGCCGGGGATGGGGCGCTGCCCAACATCCAACCAAGAGGCCCCGCGCCCCACGCCTGCGCCGCCTGATCGAAAGACTCTTGTCCTCCATGCGCACGACCGCAAAACGTGGCACCTACCACCTAGTAGTACAATTCCAATTCTTTCTCGTAGAATGGAATTAGTGGTTCATTTGGCCCTTATCAGGTTGATGTGCTAATGATCGCGAGAGGAGTACAATATGATATAGTTTCACTGACTTCTCTTTTCAGGATAATTTCTCTAACTTTTACTCAATACTGGTAAAGATCCAAGCGATATTACGAGCACACAATTTTTAAACAAAATAAAATAATTTTAATAAAATAGGGTAAGAAGAAATAGACATATTATCTAAGCTATAAATTTCTGTAGCAAAATATATGTTAACGATGATGGAAAGAAAGTGTATCCAACATGCTAAATGTATTAAAGTTCTGAAACAAATTTTCTAACAGTCATCTAGCTAGAGAATGGTATAACCATTCATATCTTTCCAGATCACCCGACCTCTTTTCTTACCCTTCCGCCTTTCTCGCTCCACCCGCACCTCTTCTGTCCTCCCTCTGCCTTTCTCGCTCCACCCATACCGGCTGCGACCCCTCCCAACCCCAGCACCTCCCCCGCGACGTGACAGCGGCAACCCCTCCCAACCCTCCTGCCACCGAGTGAATTCTGTTGCGCCAGCCGCCAGTTGACTCGTCAGCCCTGAACTTGGCAGCGGCACAGCAATTGGACCATGACGACATCGGCTAGCTCCAGCGGCATACGTAGGATTCGCGCATTTTTTGGGATTTCAAAAGTTGGTTGCTACCGAGTTATTCCTCTTCTTATTTCCCTTATTTTTAATCAAATTTGTTACCATTGTTGCAGGTAAAAAGCACACTTACTCGCGGTGGTACTTTTTAATTTTACCAAAAGGTAAAGACTCTGTTATAGCTGATCGTGCGTTTGTCTTGTTGTACGGGCGTAAAGTCAGGTCCTATATAGAAACCCCTCATACTTCTCCCAGCAATTTTCGCGAGGGAGATAGGACGAGTGGGCGATAAGCCCATACCGCGGCCCGCCGGTCACGCTGCCTCCCGACTTTTACCGTTTTACCCTCGGCGTCTCCAACGGTCAGTTCCCCTCGCCTCCTTCAAAACCCGCTCGCCGCCGCCCCCTCCCCTTAAACCCTCCCAAAGCCCGCGGCCGTGCTGCTCCCCAATCCTCTCTCTCCCTACGCGTACGGCACAACTCGCACTTCATTGAAGCCGGGAGATCGAGAGAGATGGAGGTGGTCGTGAAGCAGGGGATGTCGGCGTACGAGGCGGCGCGGGAGCGGACGGTGCTGGAGAACAAGCGCAAGATGGAAGCGCTCAACCTGCGCCACCTCGCCGCCGCCATCAAGGAAGGCCCCAAGACGCCTTCCCCCATGGTGATACCTGCCGCACCCCCGGCCGCCTCTGTTTGTGCCGACCATCCACGCGCCGCCGTTTGTCTGACCCTTTGTTCCGTTTGCGGCTGAGCAGAAGAGGCGCAGGCTCATCGAGTACGCAGTCGTGGTTCCCTCGCCTCCGAGGAGGTCCCGCCGGCTTGCCAACCTCCCTGAGGTCAAGTACGCAGAGGTCTCTGTCCCCCCCCCCCCCCCCCCCCACCATCTTTTACCTGCTCTGTTTTCTATTTGGGCTCAAACTCAAATAAATGAACCTGTTTGGCTATTTTTGTTAGTTATTTCCATAAGTGCAGTGTCGCCGTGTGGGTGGTCAGCATGGTAGAAGTAGTTAATAATGTCGATCTCAAGGCTGCCCATTTTTTTTCCATGTGAAACAGGGCAACCCTTTATTTTGCTCAGCTCTTGAAATGGAACATTCTGTATATCAACAGATGTTGTGTAGCACAAAAATGTGTTCACATTTCGATCAATTCATTCACTATACTCATGATATTTTGGTAAAGGCAACTGAGATTTTGAAGATTCGTATGGCACTAATGCTTCTTCTGAAAAGCATCCTGTAATTTAACATGGAAAAATAAATACTAACATATTACATCGCCCCATTTCGCCAAGCGTCCATGTCATTATCAACTCGAATCCATATGCTTTTACTGACAAGTAGTAATATTTTTCAACAGACAGCACCACACAGTGCAGATAGAATGATAAGGTATGTGAATATCTGCTAGCAGCCTAGCATGGCATAGGAGCTGTAAACATGTTCTTCCCCCATTAAGTGAAACCATGCTTTTCCATTACTTCCGTAGGTCTCCTAGAAGACCAACTGCCCGCATCTACTTGGCAAGCCGTGGATCAATTTCCATGAAAGCTAGGATGGAGGCAGAAAGAAAGGCCGAGGAGCTAGAATCGCAACTTGACCCTGAATTCCCATCCTTTGTGAAGGCAATGCTGCATTCACATGTGGTTCGAGGTTTTTGGCTGGTGAGTGATATACCATTTTCTCTCCCCAGCAATTTTTTAGCTCATGTTGGAGGCATGTACTAATTTTTCTGTATCACATGATTGAAAGGGTCTCCCGAGCCATTTCTGTGACACTTACATGCCAAAGCAAGACTCCATTATCACGTTGGTGGATGAGAAAGATGAAGAGTTCGATACCAACTACCTTGCCTACAAGAAGGGGTTAAGTGGTGGCTGGGCTGGTTTTGCAATATGTCATGGGTTGCAGGATGGAGATGCAGTTGTTTTTCAGCTGATTAAGCCCACGACCTTCAAGGTACAATATACTTTTCAGCACAAAGCTAAATAATGTTGAGCTCAAAGCATGTTTTCCCCCCCTGAATAATGCTCAACGCTCATTCACCCATGAATCTTTCTCCCAGGTGCATATAATCCGAGCGGCTTCTGATGACCACAGTGAGGAGGATGAATGACTGCATCTCGCAACAGCCATACTAGTAGTACTAACTTATCAGGAGGTGGAAAGTCGGATTTTGGGTAGGTTTTAGGTGGGTAGATTTTAGGCTTTACCTCTCAGAATTGGCCTAGTAATGTATTTTGTTTTCTATGTCTGTCGGTACTACTAGTGACATCCCTAAGTTGCAGAAATCATAACTCGCAAAATGCCTAGTGAGCTGTTTCCTGGCTTCTGCTTGTTGCTGTCCTAATGAAAGTTTCAGAATATGTATGTTTTGCGACTTTTTAAATAGATTTAGGAATGATTCCTTCACCTAACACCTATCCCTAAATCGATGCTTTCTGATGCAACATGCCAGCATGTACAACAAAACTCTAAGAACAGGACAGACATCGCTCAAAGGAATGCTAGATATAACATCAATCTTCAGCTATCATACATCAGAGTCAGACACCAATATCACCCAATAACTTTTCCAGCCTTCAGTCCTCTCCCTTCATCATTGACTGTGATCTTCTGTGTGCATGGGTGAAGCATCAGATTGAGAACTAGCAATTTAGCATCAGCGTATTTCCTCCTTGCCCAACTCATTCAAATCTGTTCCCCTCAGTTCTGTAAATTATTCATGCAAACCATATCATCACAAGGTTCATTGACAAAAGAAGGAACCAAACCAAGTGGCTCTCATTCTTCATACCTCAAATCAAGTCCAGCTTTGTTTTTCAGACCATCTGGTATCTTGCCCGTGAGATTATTGTTGTTCAGGTATCTGTCATGGCCCAGGAAAAAAAAGCATTAGGCTCCGAATGTGTTGGGATAATACATTACGGAAATGAGAAATCGAGTACTAACAACTCCTTAAGATTGATGAGCGTTTCCATTGATGGTTTGATTGTTCCGCTGAACTGATTGCCATCAAGATGCCTTTTATGAAGAAAAGTTTAGCATGGTTAGTAAAACTGTAGGATGAATGGTTCATCACAGGTCAAGTATGCTTGAGCTTACAAGACAGTTAAGGTGCGCATGCCGCCCAAGTCAGGTATGGATCCTGAGAGTTTGTTGCCACTGAGATTGCTGTAGTCAAAAGCTCCCAGTCATAATGAGAAGGGGATTGCCCATCCATTTTGTCCATAATACTATTCACGGAGATTAGTTTTTGTGTATATCTTACATGGTTTGCATCGCCGTCAAATTTCCAATGCTGTCGGGAAGTGATCCCGAAAGACCACGATTTTTTAGATCCCTGTAGTGCAGAAGACAGGTCATATTAACGCAGTAATGACCAATAGTTATAATGCCGTTCTTCCATCAGTACAGGAAGTAGAACACCAATGCATCGGCCGAATTTGACCAAAAAATTTTACGGTTTGAACACTACTGCCAAGTGATGAATACAAAATGCATTTGCCGAATTTAACAAAAAAAAAATCGGTTTGAACACCATTGACAACCAATTGGATAGTGTCAGTGTAATGTGATGAGTACTTACAGTGACAAGACGCGCACGGGTGATCCCGGGGAGCATACAACCCCGGTCCATGAGAGTTGCGGCGGCAGGCAAGGGTCTCCAGCCCAGTCCGGAGGTGGGTTCTTGAGGCTCCTTGCAAGATCACCCATCGCAACGACTGCACAAGACAAAGGCCTGGAGGTTTTCGTCACCCAGACATTTTACTTCACAGACACTGGTAACTAAATGAGGTCTGTCTTCCTTTCCTTCAATCTGAAACTGCGTTGCGTACCATCTCTGGTGGCCGTCTTGCCGCCGAGCGGGACGATCTGGTAGATCTCTCCGGCGTTGATGAGCGGGCCGACGGGGGACGTGGCGTTGGGCGTGAGCAGGACCTCCGTCTTCCCGGACAGCTGCATCATGTTGGAGTAGACCATGACGCCGGCGGCGGAGGCATTGAGCCCCCGGAAGAACGGCTGCCCGTTGACGGCCACGTCGAAGACGCGCCAGCTGTAGGCGCTCGCGGTGCGCGGGTCCTGGAAGTAGAGCGCCACGTAGTAGGTGGCCGCGGGCAGCTCCGCCGGCGGCCACTGCACGGTGAGATTCTTCCCCCGGCTGGTGGTGACCCCGGCCTTGAGCGCCTTGGCCGGCGGCTGGTTCCAGAAGTCGTCGGGCGAGATGGAGGAGTGGCTCTCCACGGCGGGGTTGGCGTCCGCGAACGGCGCCCAGTACCGGTTGTACTGGTCATCTGGATAGCTAGAATGCATTGCCAGCCACGTGACGTCACGTCAGCTACTGGGAGTGGGAGACGACGTTCGATACGACGACGGGCGGGGCGGAGCGTACCTGACGATCTCGCCCTTGCTGCCGAAGCGGCTGCGCGCCACGGTGCTCATGGCGTACCTCTCGTAGTCGGTGGTGTTGTACATGGAGTCGTCGAGGTCGATGACCTCGAGCGCGGAGATGAAGGGGCTGGACGCCGTGTCGGGGCGGCGCGCCAGGCACACGCTCATGGTCCTGCCCTGCCCCTCCGCCACGATCTCGAAGTAGGTGGACATGCCGCGGCGGTAGTTGTCGGTGGTGTTGACGGCGCTCCAGCGGGTGCCGTCGATGATCTGGTCGAACACGGGCGGGTCCTTGCCGCCGTCGAAGCCGCCGTAGAAGTAGGTGGTCCGGACGAGGTAGCGCGTGCCCTTGACGACGGGGAGCTGGTAGCAGTACTTGCGCGCCGTCGCGTCGGGGAAGAAGCGCAGGGAGGCGAGCACCGGGAGGAGGTCGGGCTTGTCGATGGTGGAGGCGTTGCCGACGGCGGTGAAGCCCTCATCCCGGACCCACTTGATGCTGCCTGCCTGCAGATCCTTGGCCGACCCGCAGCTTATGTAGAACCCTGCTGCCGTATCGATCGATCAGATCGTTGTGGTCTCATCAAACGAGCTGAGGGCAACAAGCAAGACGACGATCGAGATCATCTTGCGATCCATCGTCGTCTTCATGCATCCAGACATATTACCTCTGGGTTGTGGCGCGGCCGGCGCGCCGGCCGGTTGTTGGGAGGACGAGGTGGGGAACAAGGCGACGGCGGCGAGGGCGAGGAAGGGGAACGTGATGCGGCTTGGCATCGTATTGACATGCTAGGATCGGGAGGAAAGGGGAGGCGAAGAAAGGGGGCCCAGCCAGGGAGGAGGGGAATGTTTATGGGCTGGACGACGGGCGCCGCATGCATGGCATGGCAGCTGAGCTGCTCATTTGGATGGTTTGGGTTTCTGCCCTCAAATATAGCATGGCAGCTGTTTGTTCGGTGCATGGCAGAATTAGTACGGGCGGCGTCCTTTGACCGGGCGGCGACGCGCGGAGAAGGGAGACGTACGATCGACGAACCGACGAGCTAGTCACCCAGCTGGACCGTCCCAGCCAACAGCCCAACAGGTTACATTTGCCAACAATTAAGTGAGACAGTAATGAACTGGAACTCAAGTTATTCTTCTTTATTCAATCGATCCGAGTACGGCCTGCATCCCTTATGTATATATGTATATGTATGTATATGAATGAACAAAGGAAAAAGAAAAAGAAACCCAGGAATTTATCGAAATGTGGCGACCCATCGATCGAGCTCGATCAGCAGCGGCGGCCTAGCTTCCTGAGCAGCAGCTAGCAGTGATTATTTATTTATATATTCTATTCCCATTTCCGCGGGTCGGTGATGTTGATCCTCCAGTGCTGGTCGGCGAAGGCCCTCTCCTGGGCGACGTGCCTGTCCCACGCGATCTCCACCTTCCTCCGCTCCGAGAGCCTGCAGGGCCCGCGCATGGGCTCCCCCATCCGGTCGTACACCTGCCACCACCGCGCGTGCGCCTCGTCGCTGGCGTACACCCGCTGGTCCGCCACGTTCCAGTTGCAGTCGTAGTCCCGGTAGCACGTCCAGGGCTTCATCCCCAGGTAGTGGATGGCCCACACCTCCGCGGGGTCCGCCCGGAACAGCCGCTCCTTGAGCGCGCGCTCCCCGGTGGTGTTGGCCCAGAAGTTCTTGAGGTAGTTGACGCGCCGCGGCAGCCGGTGCCACCACACGAACACCTCGTTCAGGAACCCCTGGTCGCCGCCGTTGTACGACCGCACCGTGCGCCGCTGCCGGACCAGCGCCTCGAACGTGCACGCCGACGGCTCGACCACCATCACGCCCGAGTTGAAGAGCGGCCCGTCGTTGCCCACCGCGGCGAGCTGCGGGAGCCCGAACAGCGCGTCCAGGTTGCGGAGCACCAGGATGTCGGCGTCCACGAACACCACGCGCTCGTACTCGGTCAGCTGCCACAGCCGGAACTTGCTGTAGTTGTACTCGTTGTAGGCGCCCCGCGCCGCGCGCGGGTTGCGGATGCGCTTGATCCGGCGCGGGCTCCACCCCGCCGCCGACAGCGCCCGGAGCGCCGGCTTGGACACCGTGTGGTCGTGGAGGAGGACCAGGTCGCGGGTCGACCCCGACCGCCGGATGCTCTGCGCCAGCACGATCGCGCCGCACAGGTACGTGTCCGACGAGTGCAGCACCGTCGCGTACGCCTCGCGGCGGGGACGCCGCCGCCCCGTCGTCGTTGGAGACGGCGCCGCCGCCGCCGCCTGCTCCTCCGACACGTTGTTCAACAACACCTCGTGGATGCCTGCTGCCGCACGTACACATGCATCATGTGTTCTTTTTTTTTATTATCACTATATATACGTTCATATAATTAATTACCACTATATCATTATAAGTTAAATCGCGTTTAATTAATTAATTACTAGATTATTCGTCGATCCGTCTAGCGATCGAAGCCTGCTGGCAACAAAAAGAAAAAGAAAACGAAAGCGCTAGCTAGATTCAAGTGTTCGTCAAGTCAAAACCAAAGAGCTAGCTAGTAACCACCTGGTAGAATGCAGTAGCTTGCAAGTATCACTTGGTGTGCAGTGCCGCCGTGGACAATGCAAGCTGGTGGCGAGCCAGGGTCTGCGTGCAGAGGGCAGCAGCTCACCAACCGTATCCAGTTTAGTCAATCAGTCGCCAATCGTGTCGGCGTACTCGCCGTGCCATGGTTGATCAGACGGGTGGGAACGAAAGGCCTCCAACCACGTTAGGTAAAGCCCCAGTAGTCTCTTCTAGCTGCCGGTGTTCTTCTAGCTAGTTTCTTTTTTTTTTCTTACCAAGTTTATTTGCTACTTCATTTTTACATGTGCAAATTGGACTTGAACACTTGTTATTTGTGGCCTGTTACCTGGCTTGCCTCCTGTCAGGTTCTTGCAGGAGCTGAAATTGGTGGATGGGAGGGCTCACACCTAGTAGCTCTATCTGTCTGCTTCTTGTTGCAAAGGACAGGTTAATTTGGGCTCTGTTTCTGATAACAACAATGACACTGATGGATCCATCGATCATTACCGGTAGATTTCTTCCTAGCCTATTAGCCTTAATCGTGGCCTTTTAGCTCCAGCGTTATCGACTAAATTCTTCAAGTTGGGTAAGAATGCATGGGGCGCTAGCTACTGGTTCTATTTTTTTTTCTAAAAAAGAAAGATAGAGCGTTGAGTGCTGGTGAGAATAAACCGTTGGTGCATTATAAGCTTTGATCGATCGTGGCCTTTTGCCACATCTCCCGATCAGATTCCCCCATTTTGTTCTTGACGGCTTGCCCTACACACCCCATCATACCGGTCGCCCCTACTGATAAGAATCTTAGCTCGATGATTATGTGCTTTAATCCATTAGGTAGTATGTTATGTTATGTCCCTAACACAGTGCTAGTAGCACATGTTTCGGACATTATTTGTTCCAGGCCGATGTGCTAATGCTCTTATCCTCTCTAAAACTTTTTCCCCTGCAAGGTATTGGGATTTCAATTTGGCCTATTTTTGTTAACACACGGACTCTTTTTATGACACCATTATTGTTCACACAAATAAAAGCACAGCGCAAATGAAAAGGTCGCCTAAAAAGAAATTTATTAGCCTTACATTTACCATGTAAAATTCAGCGACCATTCATTATAGGTTCACCATTAAAGAACAAATTAAGATGATAGTGGAAGTTCAAATCAAGTAAATCTAGTATACCGTACCCTGATTTGTTCATAGTTTCTGGCTGTCTCGACTCTCAATCTTGTTTTAATTCCCTTTCAGAAAAAAAATGTTTTGATTCTACTTTTTTTTTAAAAAATTCTACTAGGAGCACCACATAGGCCAGTGAATAATCCTGATGTCGATCATGCACCCATTCATGCACATCAACGATACATCATCTATCTTGTTCGTATACTGCCTGCTGCCTTTTTCCTGTTAGTTAGCGTAGGTGCAGCTAGATAAGCTTGGCATGACTTGCATGCATGGGGGGCGTTGCAGAAAGATGAAGCAGACAACAGATCGAGATCGATGTGGAAACAAAATCAGAGACGTGTGCGCGCGGACATACACATACCTCCTGATCCCCAGAGCGGGAGCGCGAGGTTGCAGGACCCGACGGGCAGCCGGAGCTTCTCCTCGAGGCGCTCCACGTCGACCCTGTACATCCACCAGTCCCCCTCCCGGCCCGCCGCCTCGTCGCACCGGAACAGGTCCATCATGGGCTCGCACTCGCTCCGCAGCACGACGCGCACGGCCCCGCCGCCGTCGCGCCGGCCCTTGCGCGCCGCCATCCGCGCCGCCGCCAGGTGCACCTGCAGCCTGAACACGTCGCGGTTCCACCCGCCGGGCGCGGTGCGGTTGCACGGCAGGGACGCCACCACCACGTCCACCTCGCCGTCGTACCGGGAGAAGTCCGGCATCGGGAGCTCCGGGCAGGACGGCCCCTCGTCCTCCTCCTCCTCGTCGATCCACTCCGGGAACAGGTCCGACCACCGGAACACGTCGGAGACGCGCTCCAGGTCCACGCGCACCGCCTCGCCCTCCACGCCCAGCGCCAGCACGTCCTCGCGGCCGATGTTCACCAGGCCCATCCGCAGCCGGCCCCGGAGCTCGTCGAACATGGCCGGCGCGCGCCCCGTGTTCACGATCCGCTCCGCCGCCACCTTGTTCGCCGCCACGCCTCCCAGCTGCACACATGCACGCGACGCGCGCGGCGAGCTGTATGTCAGCAAGCTATATCTAGCTCAAGGCCGGAAGACCAAGTCGATCTTCTGGTTTCCGACGGCGGCGGCATGCCGGCGGCCGGAGCGAGAAGCCGAGAACGCCATACACAAGTAAGTACGTACCCGGTGGACGTACTCACCTTACCTTCGGTGAGAGCTGCTGGGTCGACGACGGGCAGGCGTCGTCGCTGAAGGTGCAGCGGACGAGGGAGGTGGCGCCGCGGTCGAGGAGGTACGAGTACCTGGGGTGGAGGAGGAGCGCCATGTACGCGAGGAGGAACAGGGCGAGGAACGCCGCGTTGAGCTTGACGATGACGCCCGCCCGCACCGGGGACTTCACCGCTTCCCCGGTCGTGGTCACCCCCATGCCGCGCCGCGCTATATATTTGTACGGCGGCCGCTCACTCACCGGCGTCTGCTCCGGGCGCGTCGTCGCCGTCGGGCCGTGGGTGCGCGGTGCGCTCGGTGGTGGCAATGATCCAGCTGATGGCTAAGCCGAGGCGCGTTGCATGCGAGGGGTTATATAGCCAGCCGGTGGTCTAGGCGACGGGTCGGGTGAAGCTGTGAGCGCGCGGCGAGGGGTGAGCTTGAAAGGACGGCTGTAACGAATTGAACGAGGGTCCACGTGTCACAGTTCATTCGGCCTCAAGGACGACTGGCCTCACTACTACAGAACAGGCCTTTGATCTAGGTCATTTGTCCCGACTGTTTTTGGGCCCGGGGCCAAAGGTGGCTTTTGTCCCGAGTCCAACGGCTAGCCAGGCCAGCGTGGAGGGGGAGGGGGGACATGGGCCTTTTGTCCCGGTTGGAGGCACCAACCGGGACCAAAGGTCCCCCTTTTGTCCCGGTTGGCGGCTCCACCCGGGACAAAATGCATAATTCTTTTGTCCCGGTTGGTAACACCAACCCGGACTAAAGGGTGACCCTTTTGTCCCGGTTGGTGGCACCAACCCGAACAAAAGGCCCCTCCACGTGATAGTTCAAAAGAAAGTTATTCTATACTAAGTCACATGTACTACTTAGCTGAGTTGGCAAGAAAATCATGCGCTAAACAAGAGGTCTTGAGATCGAATCTCGCGGGGCGCAAAATTTTTTTTAGCGTGTGGGACATTTAGTCCCGGTTCTGCCACCCGGGACAAAAGGCTTCAGACTTTTGTCCCGAAAGGCGAATGCCGATTCCAAAACCGGGATAAATGACCCTATGGAACCGGGACAACAAGCCGGATTTGTAGTAGTGCCTGTCGCTTTGGTGATTCAGCCCAAGCTTCAGGCCAGCTAGCTTAATTAGCTCATTGTCAGGAATGATCAGCTAGCCCAAGCACTGTAGCACCTGTAAGAGCTCTTTCTCCATTTATGCGTACCTGGTGATGTGCTGTTGCAGTCATGGTTTTTCACCATCCTAGAACACGTACTGTTTCTGACTAAGTACACTCCTAGTAAGTCCTAGTATTATGACAGTTGAGCTTAACTTCACCAGCATGCTATATAGCTAGATAGATACCTTTAATTTGCCTGCACGACTAATGAGGAGTGCTTTATGGTTCTTCTAAGAAATGTTGTTTGTGTGCCTTTACTTGGATGCAGGATGCTTAATTTTGTGAGTTCTCAATTTGTACGGAAAAAACAAGGGACCTGCTATTTTCAATCCACATCCTGTAGCTGTCCTGATGAATAGTCGATCTTCTTCTCCCTCTGATCGATCTATTTTCTTCAGTTGTAGTGCACCTCCCTCCCTCTCCCTGCCTCTCTTGTCATGAAGCTCCCCGTCATGATTTGCGTCAGCAAGTTAGGCTATTGAGGTGTATAGGGGTTATGGAAGTATATGTGTCAGTGTAGCTCATTAGTTTTACTGCCATTGTAGCAACTCATTACTTAATTCAGTATCAGTCGAAACGTAGCTAGTTAGCTGCATTGCAACTTTGCAAGTAGCAGTGTCTCTGACATACCCTTCCTACCTTATTATGGTGGGAGCATCAGTTCCATCGATAGGCAAGCTTCACGCATAAGTACTATACCCCCATTATAATACACCGTTTCTTCATATACAATTCCGTCAGGTTGGCCACAGCCACACAAAACCGGTTACAGGCGCCGCGATGCGATGGGTTGGTGCATCCTCCACAAGCCACTGCTTGATCTGCATGCTCATGGATGATGCCTCTGAGCTGAATTAGTTTATCTGTGATTTGGTCAGGGTTTCATTTCCTTGCTACTGTTCCTGACAGCAGCAGCTCGTCAGGTTTCCGAAATGATCGCTGATGCCGCGTCCCTGTTGGCCCCTGCACACCAGGTACGGTTCGGTTGCCCGGGCTCGATCAGGACCAGCAAGGACACCTGCAGCCCCGCTTCCTCGTCGGCCGCCTTGCTCGAGTCGGTGCGATCCTGGGCGTTCCTTCCTGCTCCAACGCCCCCAGATCAAGCGGCATCAGGAACTGGCGTCCGCACCGCACTGTGTAGGTTTCTTAAATGCAATGACCCATAGAATTGGGGATTGGCATGAGCTCATAGAACAGGGAAGTGAAAAGGAGGGGCAAGCTGCTGCTGATGCAGATCGAAATGGGGTCGGCAGCGACCCTGGTACTACTGGTACTGTACATTCTGCGCATTATTCAGGAATGAACAAAAAGCAACCGTGTTGATCATTAGCCATCCAACTACCTAGCGCCCTTGATTTTTAACATCTCGATCGCCGTCGATGTGCACGCCTACAACTGATCCAAGAGTGGAACTTATGTCTAGGCATCTCACATCTGTAGGCATCACAATTAAAGTGGAAATTCACTGGTCCTGAAGTGTTGTTGCATCTGAATCAATGCACACCACAGAGTAGTATAACTGTATACAAATCCTAGATGATCGATCCATCTAGCATTGGAGCAGATCACTTCGGAATTGAACAGTTCAGCTTAACCCTAATGCACACAAGCCAAGCCAACACAATCCTACTGCATACCAACCTGATGACTTATATCCCTTGCCGTCCAAGAATGCCATGAAGCAGATGATCTACACGCGCATAGACCACCGTTGCTGATGCAGTCTGATCTTATCTTCGCATCAACAATAGCTAATAATTAGAGATATATTATTTCATCCTGACGGGGTATTCCTGGCAAACTGATGTTTTCTTTGCCGGTGCAATGAATGAACGAGGAGCAATAATGACTGGCGAAGTGTGTCAAACACAGAACTGAATTAAAAATGACGTTCATTCCATAGAAAATGCGTGCCCAAATCGCATCAGATCAGGTGCTCCCGTCAATGCTACAGGCGTCTTTGATCTGTTTCATAGTGATGATTCGGGTCGCCTCGTACATGCCCGTCGTGCTCGAGCTCCTCCGTCGTGATTTTCATACGTGGAAAGGCGACGACACCCGGGTGTTGGAAGGAATACCCACTTAGCAATGAACAAAAGCAACCAGTTAGTTGAACCCAATGCTTCAAAGAATCCTTTTTTCCACTTTGGTTTCTGCTCCTTTTCCACTTTGGTTTCTCCTTCGTCTTCTCCTTTTCTCCTTTCCTTTCCGTATCCAGTGACAATTTCAGTAACTTTACTCCACTGTAATGTCAGGGGATTTGCCAGAGGACGGATCTGCTGAACGTTCAACAGCCGCTTGGGGGATCAGAAATTGTGACGTTACGTCTCACCTGAATTATAGAAAAAAAAAGGTTTAAGCATAAGACAAGCACACTGAAATCTGAAGTGCTAACTCGGTCTTGTAAAAAATTGCTTACACACCACTCCTGACTCTTACCATATAGTACTATCTTTTCACCAAAGAAACCACCGTAACTGTTTGGTGAAAAATATGATCTTCTTTAGTGGTCTTTGTAAATTTGAAAGAAAAATATTGTGCTTTGCTTGCACTTTATTAATGATGTTACCCTACTCCATCCCCTGCTGGTTCCATACTTCTCTTTTAGCTTGGATGTACGACTGCGCAATGGTTCTTATTGGTAAATGGCCGACAATATCTTTTTGAAAAGCTTCGAAGAAAAGGAACAGATGTTATACCAGGTGATTTTCAGAGCAGCTAGCGCTTGTTAAAAACTAACAGGTCTAATCTTATTGGCTTTGTTGATTATATTAGTAAGCTCAACAAAGGCGAAAATCATCTTTCTTTAATCATGTGTCGCTGAAGAAATCATCTTCAAAGATCTCTTTTTGAACGCAATGTACGAGAAAATAAAAGGCGATCGGACACCATCGGTTGGCCGATCCGATCCGACTCATCAGATCAGAGTGCCTCTAGCTAGAGCTCACACGATTTGAACGCAAAAGGAGAGATAAAAAGGTGAGAGTGAGGCCTCCTACAGTCTACAGGAAAGCAAGTGCCGGGTGGCAGTGGGGTTACAGAGCCTTGAAGACAACTCCATGGGCCATGGAACCTACCCTAACGGCCTAACCCCCTAGCCTTTTCTCCGTTTCCTTTTACTGATCAAGGGCATTCTTCTTCGTCTTCCACGTCGGTGCTCGATCGCCAGAAGGCCCAGAACATCGATCGGTTTCTCTTTCTCACCAAAATTCTGATGGTTTTCTTTGTCTTTCAGTTAAGAAACTTTAGATGCAAAGATTACTGGTTCTTGTTCCATCATTCCAGTCCATGGGAAAGAAAAATATATGGATGAGGGACTTGACCTGCTGTGTCCGGCTCAAAGGTTATCTTTGTCACAGGCCAGTGGAATCTAGTTGCTAGCTGACCCATCTTTTCTTGAAGAAATGATGTGCACATGGCGCCAAATTCACACAGGGCTTCTGTTTGCCACTCCTCATACATTGCAGTGCGTATATCTGCCGATAATCAGAGGAAGAAGATGGATTCCTCAGTGTAAACTACAAGCCGTGCTGCCTCATCAGCCCCAATTTAGTTCCGTAGCGCGAGAAGAACAGTGGTCACCACCCTATCTGGTTTTTGTCCATGGCGGCGAGGGCCTAGATCGATGCTAATGGTAACCGACGAAGCGTGACTCCAAGCGCGCACGAGAGCCTCTTCACATGCACGGCGCGCAACCTGCAGTACGGAGGTCGGTGTCAGGCCAACGAGGCGGCGGCGGTCTCACCGCGGGCGAGAACGCGCCGGCGCGGCGAGGCCATTCTCGCACGGGCACGGGCAGCCTGGAGACGCGCCACCGTCTGTGTGCTGCACGTTGCGGAGATGCCAGCCAGAGCCACGTAGATCGAAGGATACTGAAGCGCTCGCGGCGGGAGTATCCTGATGTGCGCGTAGCGCCGCTCCACAGCCGGCGGACGGCGGCGGAAAGGCGGTGACCGCGGCCGCGACGGGGAACAGGGGGGTGGACCGGACGGCATCTCAGAATCTCAGATACCGACCGGGTGGATGGTATTTCATTTACCGTCCGCCCCGGAGGTCATGCAGGCCGTCGGATTGGGAACGAGCGGCCGGATCGGAAGCGGCGGAGGCACGCGAGAGCATCGGGTGGGCCGAAAGACGGCCAGCACGGCCCAGTTTACTGCCGAGGCCCAGGAAATGAGTAGCAGGTGGACTCCGTCGTCATCGCGCGCGCAAGTAACAGGGGCCAGCCGGGTCGTCAGGCCGCCGTGCGGGGAACTCGCGCCGCCGCCTGCCGGAAAGGGAGGAGATGATGGCCATGGAGGAGCTGTCCTTCAAGTCAGGCGCAGGAGGCGGCCAGATTACTAGAGCCTGTTGGGGCGACTGCGATCGCCGCCGCGCGCGAAACAGAGCTCCGCCGAGGGGTCAACGGTGAAGTCACCCCTCCGGTGAGCTACCGCCTAGGATTTTGTGCGCAATTGACGCACAATCTCACACTCAAGCTCACCAAACCACTTGCTTGGAGAATTCGCTCACACACACACAACGAATTTCACTCGGCGGGAGGTGGAAGATTAACAGTACTCGAGGACGAGTTTTGCGCACGAACGCATGGCGCCGGACACCGCTCTCCAATTCAACTCGCGAGGATCATCACTAGAGTACAACGGGGTTTTATAGCCCAAAGGACGCACCCACACCCCACCACCTAGCCTAGAACTCCAGCACGAGCCGCCAGCCTCGCCACGGCGCGGATGACGCGCTCTGCGCGCACCCACCGCGTGCTAGAGATGCTCCCGCCCAATGCGCCCGCTCCAACGGTCTTCAACGTCCGCGCGCCTAACGCGGATCGCCTCCCACGATCGCACCGACGATCGCTCCTACGTGATCGGCGCTCGATCACGCCGTTCCTGCGCGCGCACGCACACGCACACTTCGCGACGCCCGCGCGCCCACACACGCGACACGCCACGGACCGACGGCTCCACGCACTCACGCGATGCCGCACACAACACACGCACACGCCCAGCTGCGCACACGCGCGCTGGGTTTATTCCTAACAGAGCCGCTGACGAATGCCGATGCTTCAACCTTTGCCTGAGGAGAAGAGAGTAGCTCGGCGGCAGCCATGCCAGCGTGGCCTTGAGTCCTCGACAAACCACGATGACAACGAGGCTGAGGCAAGGGGGTTTGCAGCATCGATGGTGTGTGGAGGGAGCAGGCCTCGAGGAACGATGACACCTTCTTCTGCGCTGCGCCTTGATGGCACAGGATCGTGTAGTTTAGGCTGATACCATGAAAGTAGACAGAATTTGGGAGAAGCGGACAGACAAATTCTCCATTGATGCGGCCAATACATATACACAGGAGGGAGTGTACAAATATGGAAGGAGATAATCTCCTGTAATCTAGCCTAATCAACTCTAGCTAGCTGTCAGGCTACAAATCTCTTCCTGGAATGCAGTGCTTTTAAGGCCATAAATGGCTGAGATATTGCCATATATTCTAACAGAAATAATTCAGCTCCACGTGAATTTAAGCAAATTCCTACGCAACATAGAACTAGTAGAAACTAAACGGGTAGCAATTATTTTATATATGGAGGGAAACGTTATGAACTGAATTTGAAATATTATACACTACATGAGTTTTGAGCCTCTAGGGTGAACTCCCGAATATCATTTGATTTGGATCTCGAGCACATAATTGTCTTGCTGTCTTGTACTGCAGTGCCTTTGTCAAACATATTCACTGTGGATTGAAGAAGGAACAGTAATGGGGACGTGGGTTCCCGATCTTCCGTCAGGTTCTGGATAACTCTCGTTGTAGGCGGAGCGAGACACACCGATCCGGCTTCAGATCCTAAGACCCGAATCCAGCAATCTTAGCACCACAACTCCTCTGGTTATCAACCGTGTCACAACCCGGTTGACCTCGCCAAGAAGGCTAATCCCTGCAAGCGCAACGAAGAACACAAGCAAGAACTCGAAAGAACGCAGCTCAATTGAAGTGACTCTGCAGATGAAAGATTAATCTCAAGTTGGGGTCTCACAAACCGACACGGCGGCGAAACTGTTCTCGACAGAATAATCTAAGAAAAACCCCAGTAACCTAATGGCGGCTGCTGTGTATATAGAAGAGAGAGGCTAGGGGGCGGCCAAGGGGGTGGCCGGGCAACCCTAGGGAGTACAAGGCCTTCGGGCCCAAAAACTGGCGTCGCTGCATCCAGGCAGATTCTGGTCGTCATGTTGTTTCGACGATTCCCATCGACTCCGAGCTTATTTTGATATGGGATCAGTTGGGTTGGAAAGCTTATCTCCTTATCTTTCCAACGATATATACAACGCCCAAAACGGAGCCCGTATGTGGCCTGGGCGTCCGTTTTTGTGAGGTCTGCTCCTGCAGTCCGAACCGGACTCGCGAATAAATCGGACTTCAATGTGGATTGGGCTTTGAACTCTATCTTTGTTTGGGCCTTGGTCATATGCATATTGGTCATGTCCTCATCAAACAGCCTGCAAAAGTATATAAACTAAGAATGAAACAAGGGCCATGATTCAGTTGATTACACTAAAAACATCTCTGAGAAACAGATGTGGCTAATTTACTCCTTATCTCCAAGGACTCACATGGATGTATCGTGAAAGAAGGCAAAAATAAAATTGTCAAACAGGTCACGGTATGAAAAGGAGTCTCAAAGAATTTTACCTAATGGCATTCACCTAACAAGTTGTTGTCCACTAAATATTGCTCTATTATAGCATGAGTGGTGGACAATTTCAGCACATCAAGAGAGCTCTTACCTGAGACAATTACATGTTCATTCTCTATCACCTTGTCTTCTGTTTTAGATACATGCTGCAAAATATTAGGTCCAACAGAAGACAAAGCGATATCTTTAATTTGTACAAAATCAGATTTAGAGGAAGGCACTGTAACATCTGAAATAATCCATTCTTTTCTAAAAGGCTCGTTCTTTCTTCTCTCTGCTCGTTCAAGATCGGCTTCTAAAATTTCAGTTGCGGTCATAGATTTAAGTGTAATTTTTCTACCATTGTAGTTGAAAGAATATCTATTTGCAACATTTTTATGTACCACATTATTTATATTAATCCATGGTGTTCCTAGCAATAAATGACATACTTGCATGGGTACTATATCAAAATCAGCACTACTCTTGTAAAAACCAATGCTAAATTCAATATGTGCAAATTCAGTTACCTTAATCTTATCGTAAGAATTTACCCATTGCATGTAGTATGGATGTGGATGTGGCTTTGTGGTCAGACCAAACTTCTCGACCAGCTCTAAACTTGCAAGGTTGTTGCAAGTCTCACCATCAATGATGACTCGGCAACGTCGTTCCATCACGGCAAAGAAAGTCTGGAACAAATTGTTGAATTGATTTTGCTCTACTTTCTCCATTTGAGAACTCAGCACTCGTTGAGCAATCTCAGTGTTTCCTGACATTGTTAGTAAGTAGACAAGAGAAAACACAAAAGGTTATTCCTATCAACTACTATATGTGGATGTGGATGGTGGAAACACAATCTCGCACGTCTTACCAAGCTCTTACAAGTGTTCTTACCAATGCAAAGCAGTGGATGGTATAACCGGTGGCTGGTTCGTGATGTCTGTGAGGAAGTGGTACCAAGATTGCAATATCCTCTGGGTGTACTGATCTGAAGTAATATGTGGAGCTTCGAGAGGCTTTATTTAGTAGCAAGGATTAGCACAATTGAAAATCAGATAGCAAAAATTGAATAAATATCCAAAGTGCTTATCAATGTTGCTGGCCTAAACATGTTTCTAGAACTAGTTCAAGCAAATAAGCGACATATACCAAGCACAAAGGACACAAAAGGATGCAAGCACTTCTGATTTTTTTCTTCTTTTTTTTTGTGCGGCTCTTTTTTATGCACTTGCCTTTTTCTTTCTTTCTTTTTCTATTCAAAAGTGCCACAAGAGCAAGAGACAACTCCACACTATTACAAAATTATTGTCTGTAAATTACAGATTTGCTACACAAACTTATACAGGTTGTTTGACAACTTTAGAGACCTCAAACACGAAAACTTACAACACGAAAGTTGTAGATCCTCCTTTTCTCTTTCTTTGCAATATATGGAAAGTCTCTTTTGGATAAAGGAAGTAGAAGATATTGACCCCGAAATACAGACTACTCAGAAATTTCTGGGTCACCAACAGATTGACTTCCAAAACAGATTAGGCGCAGATAACTACGTTTTCTGGAATTCTCACAATTGATAAAGTTGTAGATAATTTCACAAGCTTTCTAGAAAGTACTAGAACACAAAAATCTGAGTTCGTATGCGAGAGATATCAACAAAATACCGAACTGGACAGAGACAAGTCCGAACCGGACGTGATGACGGGATGGAAAAGGACACGGTGACACGATGCAAAACTCAAACCAATCTAAGAACTCGATCTAAACCAGCAACAAGACCACGACTATGGACAAACTCAATGATGCGGACTCCGATATCAAAATATGCAATGGCTTAAAAGGGCTAATGGGATGGGAAAACAGCACGAACACAAAATTTTCTAGAGCTTTTTGGTGGACTGTGGGACAATGGCGAAATTGATGAAACTAAAGATAGATGTGAAACTTGACAGTAAACCTGAGTCTCTGAATACCAAAATAATGGGGACGTGGGTTCCCGATCTTCCGTCAGGTTCTGGATAACTCTCGTTGTAGGCGGAGCGAGACACACCGATCCGGCTTCAGATCCTAAGACCCGAATCCAGAAATTTTAGCACCACAACTCCTCTGGTTATCAACCGTGTCACAACCCGGTTGACCTCGCCAAGAAGGCTAATCCCTGCAAGCGCAACGAAGAACACAAGCAAGAACTCGAAAGAACGCAGCTCAATTGAAGTGACTCTGCAGATGAAAGATTAATCTCAAGTTGGGGTCGATCAGTGCCAAGGCATGGATGGTGTCATTGAACAGCTCGGCAAGGTTCTGGTGCAAGGTGCCGTTGCTATTCTCGTCAGCATTCCTTGTGAGGTTGAAATCGCCCGCCACGAGCCAGTTGCTATCAACATGGCTGGCAACTTCACTCCAATCCTCAAGGAAATGCTGAGAGTCATGGTGGTCGGCCGGAGCGTAAACATTCGTGACGGCGAAGGTAGCATCAGAGGCTCTACTCATGAAGAAAAGTGTTAGAGAGTGGCGCCTAGTAAAGAAGGAAGTCATGGCCAAGGCGCGATCATCCCATGCAGTGAGGATGCCACCCCGCGTCCCGGCCGCGTCAACGCAGTGGAAATTGGAGAGGTTTGGAGGGAGAAAAAATCTAGCTTTGGCAGGCGACACAGAGCGGAGCTTAGTTTCTTGGATGCAAGCAATAGTGATATTACGTGCACTGAGAGTGTCACGCACAATTTTGCACTTATCGTCATCACCCAGACCGCGCACATTCCAGGAGAGGAGGCCGTAAGTAGTAGTGCTAGCATTCATTGGACCCACAATCCACACCCGGATACAAATCGTGTTGTCCACGATAGGTGACAAGGACGCAGGTTACAAAGAGTAGCGTTAGAACAAGCAGCGCGACAGACAGACCCGAAGAGCCAGCATAGCCTGACAGCGACAAACCAGCACAACCTAAGAGCAGCAAGGTTCAGAGGGAGTACAACAACGGAAACAGGGGCGTGTAAATTGCAGCCAGCGTGCGTCCAAAGATAACAACGAGAAGTAGTGACGATTAGAGCGCTATTGCTAACAGATAACGGCAAAGCAATCCGCGCGAGGTCACCATGGAGTTCGATCATGTCTGACCGGCAAGCGCCCGGTCCAAAGTGCTCGCAGTTTCAGCTCCAATGGCGAGGACACGATCAAGAGCACGAGCTGTTTCAGCTCCCAGCCCAACAGCTTCAGCTAGCTTTTTCAAATCATCACTGCCAATTGGTTTTTTGGTTTTCTTCAGCAGATTCTTCTTGGCAACATGCAGCTGAACATTTTTGGAGCACAGAGCGAGATTATCCTTGAGAGCCCTTAGCTGAGTAGCCTTGCTTGCCATGGACTCGAACTTCCCTCTTCTTGATCGCTTATTTACGTGGTCAAACCACCGTGCTGAGCCCACTCTTGCGCGGCTTGATCGCGTTTTCTTTAATAATTCGATGAGCCTAGCCTTTCCCAACTCCTCCCTCTGCTCACTGCCAAAACCAACCTCCGATCATACCCCGCTCCTTCTGAATATTTCTACCACTATCCCAAAATCCAACGTTTTTCGCTTTGAAAATGCCTGGCTGAAACACCGTGACTTCCTCCCCACTGTGCTTCCTGCCTGGTCGGATGGTTTGTCCCAGGACGCGGCCGGCAGTTTAGCCCGATCGTTGAAAGCAGTCCGGTGCGCTGCAAAGGTATGGGCACGGGGTAAGCGCGCTCCTCCAGTTCTCATTCAAAATTGCAAGTTTGTGATCTACCTTTTTGACGTGCTCGAGGAAGAACGTTCTCTGTCTGCAGGGGAACGCACGCTGCGCCTCCAATGCCAAGACCGCCTGGCGCTTACATTGCGTGAGCGAGCCGCCTACTGGAAACAACGGGGCAAGCAACGTGCAGTCTGCGAAGGGGACGCAAATACACAGTTTTTCCACGCTCATGCAAGCCACCGCCTACGCCAGAACCAGATCCGGGCTCTTGAGATCGACGGTGTGATGGTGTCCGCCCACGATGCCAAGACGAGTGTTCTAACAAACCATCTTAAGCAGCTTCTCGGTGTGGAGCAACAAGCAGTCTGGTCCTTCGATCTTGACCTGCTGTACGCAACTAAAGCCCGTGTCAGTGCAAAGCCGCTGGTGGCGGAGTTTTCTGAGGTTGAAGCTCGAGCAGCAATCCGTGCAATGAACAAGAGCAGCTCACCCGGTCCGGATGGTTTTGGGCCAGGTTTCTACTGTGCAGCTTGGGCGATGGTTTCCAACTCAGTGATGGCCCTAGCGCATGCTTTCCATGGCGAAACAGCAGAGCTTGAGCGCCTCAACCGCTCATATGTGGTGATGCTCCCAAAACACAATGCAGCGGTGAAACCAGGTGATTACCGCCCAATCTGCCTCCAGAACTGCCCGTTGAAAATCATAGCTAAAATGCTCACCTCCCGCCTGCAAAATGAGATACCAAAGATCATTGATATGGACCAGACAGGGTTCATCAGAGGTCGCTCCATCTCAGAAAATTTCATATACGCCATGGAACTGGTGCAATGTTGCAACAAACGGAAGCTCGCGACACTTGTTCTAAAACTGGATTTTGCCAAGGCCTTCGACTCAGTAAATTGGGACAGCTTACACAAGATCATGGCAGTAAGAGGTTTCCCCCCGCTCTGGTGTCGCTGGATTGCCAGTTTCCTCACCACATCCAAGTCCGCGGTACTGGTCAATGGCACGCCTGGTCCCTGGTTCAGTTGCAAACGTGGGGTGCGGCAGGGTGATCCCCTCTCTCCGTACCTGTTCTTGATTATGGCTGACGTTCTCCAGCAGATGGTGAAGAGTTGCTCAGAGATCAAACACCCCGCTGATGACAACTTACCGTGTCCCGTCCTGCAATACGCGGACGACACACTGATTGTCCTTCAGCGGACACCGGTAGTGCGCGGAAGCTGAAAGAAATCCTTGACTCCTTCTCGGCGGCAACAGGGCTCAAGATCAATTACAACAAGAGCACCATTGTGCCTATGCACACCTCTGCTCGTCATGTGACAAGGCTGACCAACATACTGGAGTGCCAAGAAGGTTCCTTCCCTCAAACCTATCTTGGGCTGCCGCTTTCTTGTGACAAGCTGCGACTCAGTGCATTCACTCCGCTGATTTGCAAGTCTGATCGTTACCTGGCGGGATGGCAATGCACTCTCCTGAACCCAATGGGGCGTACAGTACTGGTAAACAGTGTCCTGGACAGCCAACTTATCTATGCCATGTCCTCCCTGCTACTACCCCAGGGTACACTGGATGCCTTGGACAAGAGACGTCGTGCATTCCTCTGGGCGGGGGACGACCACGTTTCTGGTGCACAATGCCTGGTTGCTTGGGAGCTGGCGTGTCAGCCAAAGGAATTGGGTGGTCTTGGGATCAAAGATCTTGCAGCCCAGAACAAGTGTCTGCTACTGAAACTTCTCCACCGCCTGCACAACCCCGGGGGATCGGCGTGGGCATGCTGGGTGCGCAGCAAAATCGATATGATATCGATGCATAGGGACATAGCCGGAGCGCACTGGCGCGACCTTGAGGAGCTGCTGCCTATGTACCGTGCAGTAACCGTGAGCAAAGTGGAGAACGGGGAGACAACCAGCTTCTGGCAGGATAAATGGCTGTCTCAGGGCCGACTCATGAATAAATTCCCGCTCCTATACAGCCATGCTACCACAACGGAGGCCTCGGTGGCTGAGGTGCACCGCAATGGGATCGAGCCTTTCCTGGCATCACGATTTTCTGCCGGTGCCAGGGAAGAACTGGCTGCAGTCAAGGCGATCCTCGAACACCTTGAGCTGACTGACGCCGACGACCAGCATTTCTCGCCGCTTTCAGAGATGAAGACCGAACTGAAAACAGGGCCTATCTACCGGCTAACCATGCTTGCGACCGGAGCACCAGAATGCACTTTTGCAGATTTTGTGTGGAAGAACAAGGCACCACCACGGGTACAGTTCTTTGGATGGCTACTGGTGCTGCAACGCCTCAACTGCCGTGCTAACCTGAAGCACAAGCACTGGAAGAAGCTTCATGCGAGCTATGCAAGAGTGGAGATGAGGACTGCGATCATCTCTTCCTGACATGTTCCTTTGCAGCTCAGGCTTGGAGCAAACTAGGCGTGGATACTCAAGGGTGCGCCGTGCAGGAAGTCTGGAAGGTGCCGCGCCCAGCAACAATCCCGGCCAAGCACTACGACAGCTTTCTTCTGCTAGTATGCTGGAACCTGTGGAAGCACCGCAACGAGGTGGTGTTCAACAGCCTCCCCCCTTCGCATGAGAGACTCTGGTGTGCCTGCAAAACTGATGCTCGAGAATGGAGCTATAGGTGGAAGTCAGCAGACTACGCAGTGAACGAAGCCTGGTGTTTTCTCTTTTCGAATATGTAATCCCTTTCCAGTTTTTTGGCCCCCTGTTTTTCCCTAAATTTGCTGAAGACCAAGTGTAAAACTTTTGGCTTGCAAAAAGCCCGTTAATCAAAATTCAGGTGGGGGATGCTCTCCCCCCCGGTGACCATCAAAAAAAAAATCTCAAGTTGGGGCCTCACAAACCGACACGGCGGTGAAATTGTTCTCGACAGAATAATCTAAGCAAAACCCCAGTAACCTAATGGCGGCTGCTGTGTATATAGAAGAGAGAGGCTAGGGGGCGGCCAAGGGGGTGGCCGGGCAACCCTAGGGAGTACAAGGCCTTCGGGCCCAAAAACTGGCGTCGCTGCATCCAGACAGATTCTGTTCTTCATGTTTTTTCGACGATTCCCATCGACTCCGAGCGTATTTTGATATGGGATCAGTTGGGTTGGAAAGCTTATCTCCTTATCTTTCCAACGATATATAGAACGCCCAAAACGGAGCCCGTATGTGGCCTGGGCGTCCATTTTCGTGAGGCCTGCTCCTGCAGTCCGAACCGGACTCGCGAATAAATCGGACTTCAATGTGGATTGGGCTTTGAACTCTATCTTCGCTTGGGCCTTGGTCATATGCATATTGGTCATGTCCTCATCAAACAGCCTGCTTCAGTTGATTACACTAAAAACATCTCTGAGAAACAGATGTGGCTAATTTACTCCTTATCTCCAAGGACTCACATGGATGTATCGTGAAAGAAGGCAAAAATAAAATTGTCAAACAGGTCACGGTATGAAAAGGAGTCTCAAAGAATTTTACCTAATGGCATTCACCTAACAAGTTGTTGTTAAGAAGTTCTTGATGTAGGCTTCTGCAAGCATGTTACCAAGCTTTACTTGTGACTCAGTGGTAAGATGCATGTTATCTTCGTTCAACGCAAGACCCATTGCATCAACAGTTACAACATTGGGCAGGTTAACGCTAAATTGAGCACTTCTCACTTTGTCAATGTTCCTTTTATCGCCGGATGCAAGAGCAACCTGTTGATATCATATACAATCTTTATTAAGATCAGTACCAGATACTGCACTTGATATCTAGGGTCATAAAGGGTGATTTCCTAAGATGAAGAGCTGAGAAAACAATTTCGAAATCAACCTCTGTACTTACTTAAACAATAAAGGCAACGTCAAGGTTATTTTTTTTAGATAATGGATAATAAAATCCGGCCTCTACATCCGAGGATGTACCCAGCCAAGTAATACAGAGTTCGAAAAAATAAACAGCAAGCCGATAGTCTTTAACATAGACAAGAGATCTAAAGCAAACGTAAAAAATGCTTCCACCCTCTATTGGTAATTTCTAAAGCAATCATCTCTAATTTCTTGCTCATCTCAACGAGGGTGTCCTTGGCCTGCTCATCACGCTGCAACTGGGCCCAGAAGCGTAGTCAATAAGCTCCCCTGAAAATAACCTGCATAATAGAATTAGATTTCATTCTTTTAAAAATTATGTCATTCCGGCATCTCCAGATAGCCCAGCATAAGGCAGCCAAACCAACCCAAATCAAGGGCTTAATTTTTTTGTGTTGATTATTAAGCCAAGTACCGAACATGTGGTCAATAGATCTAGGTTGGTCCAGGTTAGTAGCATAGAAAATAATCCTCCAAATCATTTTCGCAAAAGGACAGTCAAAAAAGAGGTGTTGTATTGTTTCATTCATGTTACAACACAAGCATTTCTCACTCCCTTTCCAGTTTTTCCTAGCAAGGTTGTCTTTTGTCAGAATGACACCCCTTTGCAGAAACCAGAGAAAGATTTTAATTTTTAGAGGTATTTTCCATTTCCAAATCCTCCTATGTCGGAAAGGTGGATTTGTATCTATAGCATCAAGATACATAGACCGGACTGAGAAAAGTCCAGAATTTATTAAAAGCCATTTAAAATAGTCCATACCATCCACCAAGACAACATTGGAGACCTGGGCTACAAGGTTTAGCCACTCCATTAAGTTATTGTCCACTAAAGACCTCCTGAAGGAAATATTAAGAGGTCTAGAGGACATAACTTTGGAAACAGTTACATGACGATCCCGTGCTATATTATATAAGCTCGGGTATCTATGTTTGAGGGGCTTATCACCGACCCAAGTATCGTCCCAGAATCTCGTATTGGTTCCATCTTTAATTATGAAACAACCTCTAGTGAGTACTTCCTCTTTAATATGCATGAGGCCTCTCCAAAAATGAGAATCTGTGGGTTTGGCTGATACCTGGGTTAGGGTCTTGGATCTCAAATATTTATTCCTTAGCAAGGATTGCCAGGTGCCATCTGTGTTCATAAGATTAACTATCCATTTGGCCAATAAACATTTGTTTTGTAGATATAAATCTAAGATGCCAAGACCACCTTGATCCTTAGGGCGACAAAGGATGTCCCACCTCGCAAGTCTATATTTGTGTTTATCAGTAGACCCTTGCCAGAAAAACCTTGATCTGAAGTGATCGAGATTTTTGAGAACTCCTTTTGGAATCTCAAAGAAGGACATCATAAACATTGGGAGACTGCTCAAGACAGAGTTGAGCAAAACAAGTCTTCCCCCATAGGATAGGTATTTAGCTTTCCAGCAAGAGAGCTTTTGTTCAAAGCGTTCTTCTACTTTTCTCCAATCAGAATTCAGGAGTTGTCTATGGTGCATTGGGATCCCTAAATATCTGAATGGATAAACCCCTGCATTACATCCAAAGAGTGTAGTATAATATTGTTCCATCTCTTTGGCTGTACCATAGCAAAAAATTTCACTCTTGTGAAAATTTATCTTAAGACCCGATAATTGCTCAAAATCGCAAAGTAAAAGTTTGAGATTTTTTGCTTGCTCCGGGTCATGGTCCAGAAAGATAATAGTGTCATCTGCATATTGTAATATTGATAGACCATCATCCACTAGATGGGGGATAACCCCTCTTATTTGTCCATCAGCTTTTGCTCTATCAATAAGGAGAGCTAGCATATCAGCGACGATGTTAAATAAGATAGGCGACATGGGATCCCCCTGCCTGAGTCCACGTCTTGTTTGGAAGAATGGCCCAACGTCATCATTGACTTTGATTCCGACACTTCCTCCTGTAACCATATTTTGAACCCAACGGCACCACTTCGGGGAGAAACCTTTCATTCGTAAAGTTTGCTGCAGGAAAGACCACTTAACCTTATCATATGCTTTTTCAAAGTCAATTTTGAAAATGACACTTCTTTTTTTGGTATGTAACTCATGGATAGTTTCATGTAGAATAACTACTCCCTCCATGATATTCCTCCCCGGCATAAAAGCCGTCTGAGTTGGACTCACGACTGACTTAGCTACTTTATTCAGTCTGTTAGTTCCCACTTTCGTGAAAATTTTGAAACTAACATTAAGGACACAAATCGGTCTATATTGCTGAATTGTAGTAGCATTTTGAGTTTTTGGAATTAAAGAAATAATTCCAAAGTTGAGACTAAAAAGATCTAGAGCCTCCTTATGGAATTCGTAAAAGAGAGGCAAAAGATCATCCTTAATCACTCCCCAAAAAACCTGATAGAATTCAGCAGGAAAGCCATCAGGACCTGGAGCTTTATTATGCTCCATTTGGAAGATTGCTTCCCTCACTTCAGATTCAGTGAAGTTAGCTACGAGGATATCATTTTCCTCTGGGGATACTTGTGGAATATCTAAAATTTGATCTTCCATCAGAGAGATCTCAGATTGTTCTGGTGATACAAAAAGACTTTTATAATAGTTTGTAATGTGTCTTTTGAGACGATCATCACCAACAACAACACCTTGATCATCTTCAAGTCTATAAATATGTTGTTTTCGATGTTTACCATTAGCCACTAAATGAAAGAACCTAGTGTTTGCATCACCCTCTAATAAGGATTTGACTTTGGCTCTCTCATACCATTTTAGTTCCTCTTCTCTCAAAAGAGTAACTAAACGCTCCTTTAGGTATTGCTTGAGATTGATCTCTTGATCAGATAGACAAACAATCTCTGCTTTTTTATCAAGATCATGTAAAAGAGCTAAAAGAGTCTTTTTCTCTTTCTTATAAGACCCAGCAGTACTTGCAGCCCAACCTCTGAGATACTGTCTGAGCCTACGAATTTTGGCTTGCCAACGTTCTAGAGGGTTGGACCCCGAGGTTTCAGATTGCCAAACATTTGCAACCAAGTCATAAAAACCATCCCTTATAAGCCAGCCCCTTTCAAATTTGAAGGGTCTATTCCTGATCTGGTGGGTAGAGGTACCAGTGCTAACCACAAGGGGAGTATGGTCGGAAATATTCCGATCTCTCGGTTCAACCAACATTCGGGGGAATTGATTTTCCCACTCCGTACTAACTAAAACTCTATCAAGTTTTTCGAAAGTTGGATTATCACCAGGTCCTGCCCAAGTAAACTGGCGGCCTGACATGACAATCTCTCTAAGATCAAGAGATTCAATAACAGCATTAAAGAGGGATGGCCATTTAGGGTCAAAATCCCCAGAACTTTTATCCTCTGGGTTTCGCATTATGTTAAAATCCCCACCAATAAGATAAGGAAGGTGTTCTTTAGAGCAAGTGTTAGCTAGCTCAGAGAGGAAAGCACTCTTGTTTTGAGGTTGTGCAGGTCCATATATTGAATATAGGACGAATTTGAAGTCATTTAATTTATATCTTAGGGTGAATTTCACATAGAAATCTCCTTCGTCAATGGCTCCAATGTCAAAAATGGTAAGATCGACCCCTAGTAAAATACCCCCTGATCTTCCATGAGGAGCCATAGCATGCCAAATAAAGTCACGCCCTCCACATAGATTTTTGAGAACATGATCAGGGAAAGAGTCACGACCAGTTTCAGAGAGAGCAATAAAATTAATCTGCTCCTCCTTAACTAATTCAGCCAAAAATCTGTGTTTAGCCAAGTCCGCAAGACCTCTGCTATTCCAGAAAACTCCTTTCATTTTATAACTATCTTTGAGGGAGTTTTTGGCTTTTTGGGAAGCTTGCCATGTTTTGCATTTTTGGCTTTATTATATTTTTTCTTACGATGGATAGGAGAGAGATCTATAATTTGATCATTCTCCGCCTCTAGCACGTTCTCATTTAAATTTCCACAAACGTGGTCGAGAACTGCTTCCAGTCGTTCTTCCCTTTCATCGTCGCTAGCAAAATTATTACCAACAGATTTTGGCTTCTTTAAATTAGTACCAAGGACCAATCTATCAACCTCTAAATTTTTAATAACAACTACATCAGAAGAAGCTATGTTGATGCCTATCCTACCAAGGTTTGAAATAATAACAGAATCTGGAAAGTTGGAGAAAGAGGTACCTGAAGATTCAAGGTTCTTTTTCAACGCCAATCGTTCTACCTTGTGTAGGGTGTGCTCATCCGCCTTTCCCACATTCCTGCTACTTCGGCGGAGTTTGGTAAACGCAGGAGCAGTGGCCTTCCCCATAGCTGCCACCTCATCCTCGGCTGCTGGCGGTGGCAATGGTCCAGTACCCCCGCCGATGGTCTGCTGCCCCTCCAACAGCAAGGCGTGCGTGGCCGGCCGCTCAGGCAGCCCCGCGGGTAGCGGACCAGCCCCGATGGACTGTTCCCCGAGCGTCCCTGGCTGCCCCATCAGCAGCGAGGGCAGCGGCGCAGCCCCGATCGGCTGCCCTACCATGGGCAGCGGTCCGCTGACCCCACCCAACCCCTCCTCAACCGAAAGTGATGGCGGTGTTGGAGGGTGAAGTGTGACATCTTCTTCAACATCTGCAACTGGCGACGCGGGGTAAGAGAGCAAAGGAAACCCCCCGTCAAACCCAAGAGAGGGGTTCAATTCCCCTCCCGCTTCGACAACTTCATCTGCAAACATGAAAGGATGAGGTTTGATGGGAGGTGTTATCATAGAATTATATGTTGCTAGCTCTTCCTCTGTCAAGGGTGAGTATCGTTTCCATTCTTCTCCACCCTCCTTCTCAACCATGACTTTAATACTTATTTCCTCAAAAAGCTGCTCACAAGCCAAGTCTATAGCTTCTTGAATTAAAGCCGCCTGTTTATGATAAGCCCCACTTTGAGAATGAGAAGGTAAAGTGCCATCCGAAGCAGAAGTAGATTTGCCCTTCTCAAAGTCCTGTGGTTTTGGAGCATCATCTGCTTCTTCCATCTCCCTGTCACCATCACCATCAAGGTCTTTTTCCTCATTGTCAAGGTTATTTACCAGTACAGAATCAAGTTTTTTTTTTCTTTACTGAAGGATGAAACAAAACTTGATGGCACACTACAAAATATGAGGAAAAATCATGTCTTGAGTCGAAATGATGAGGAAATTATTTATTCTAAAAAAATGTTTAAAGGTTACTAAAATTCAGAGATGAATATGGCACCATACAAGCTGCTTTGATCCTATACTGACTGATGTGCACAGTTTCGCTGCATTTTATCAATTCAATGTTTTGAGCGGCATTCTGTTAAGTGTCATCCTTTTAAGAGCAATTTTATAATTTTGCTAATAACTATTATGCGGTTGGGAACAGGTTCACTTGTTATTACTCCCTCAACTCACGAAGCCATTGGAAGAACCTCAAACCACGACATTGACTACTAATTCCTACTAAATTTCCAAACCATAGCAAAAAATACTTTATTGTGGAAAACAAAAGTTAGACAAACCTATATGTACTATTTTCAAAAGTTCAAGGTACACAAAGTATTTGACTGCTCGCAACCCAAAATGTTGGCTAGAGCTTTACAGTTATAGTTACAGAAAACCCCACAATTCAAACACCATGTGGTCAGGGTCACAGCAATGCGCACATTTCGTTATGTTGAACCATGGAGAATGTCTGCTCAGTTCTAAGCAACAATAACGATGACAAATGGTACAGAGTATAAAAACTTCAGCACTATGAGCACTTATCAGAAATTGTGGCAAACAACTAATCGCTCCTCAAGCCCTAAACCAGTCCCCCACTTTCCTCTACTTTATCAGCTACCAGCCTACCTCTTTGGTGCGAATTGTAAACTTATTTCTCTAGGGGGCGTGCGTGAGTGTGTGTGGGTGGGTGGCTGTGTGCGCTAAACCTTTGTTGGGGCTGTTGTATTGTTTTCATTCTCCTTAATATAATGACAGGTGACTCTCTAGCTGGTTTGAGAAAAGAAGCTCGCAGCCTAGCAAGAGTTAGTTGAAAGCATCTAGACGAAAGATGATAAAAGACTGTGAAAGTAAAATTGAGAACTTTTCCTCTTTTATGTCTTCCGTACCATGTCTGTCAATCAAACTGGGTTCAATCAGCACAATAATTTCTACCACAAATTTGAGAGGAATACAAGAAGTTCAATTTCATCCGAATTTGGCAAATGCAGAACAAATGAACCCAGGTAAACCAAACTGAAGTGGCAGTAGGAACTAAGGCCATCACCTGAATAAAAGGCAACTGCGGCATCCCAAGATCCGCTCTGACATTGGCGATGAGCCCCTCGATATTCCGGCGGTACGCCGCCGTTGCGGCGTCAGACTCCGCGTCGCTCTCCCCCTGGTACCACAGCACGGCCTCGATCTCGCCGTACCCGGCCGCGACGCGCGCCCGGCACACCATCTGCTCGTACAGGCGCTCCCCGCGAGCCCACTCCCGGATAGCCGTCCCGCCGACGGCGCACGGCACGAGCCCGATCCCGGTCCGGGCCCCCTCGCCGAGGGCGTCCTCCTGCAGGCACGGGAGCACAGCGCGGGCGAAGACCATCCCGGGCCCGACGCCGCAGGTCTTCGTGGTGTCGATGTCGGCGTGGAGCGGCTCCCGGGCCTCCTCCCAGTCCAGCGAGGCGGAGAGGCGCTGGATGGACGGGTCCGGCGTGCCCTCCGGCGGCACCACGCCGTCCCAGCGCCGATGATGCACGCCGCCGCGGCCGGCCATGTTGCTCTGGCCGGAGAGCACGAAGATACGCATGACTGGCTCGGCGACGCGGCTTGCAGAGCCTGTACCCTGGCCTTGTTTGGTTGGTGCTAGTAATCTAGCACCAATGAATAGTAAAAATTTTTAACCGCAAATTACGGTGTTAAACAATGTCAATTTATAAAACCAACTTCAGAACCCTGCGCTAGTGACTATAAAGAATCTAACGAGGCCTTTGACCACGCGATTAGAGGAAGATTACTGTAGCATCACTGTAGCAAATCATCGATTAATTACCGTCATTAGATTCTTCGCGAAAAGTTACACCCATCCCTAAAAAGGTTTTGCAAATAGACTTCATTTAGTGCTTCATGCATGCGAGATTCTTTTTTCGGGAATTGTGCGTGCTAGAATTCTAGCACACCCAAACAGGGCCCCTGTAGAGGAGGCCAAACATTCTGATAAGCGTAGCGGGAGCGAGCTACCACCCCCTACGATGGGCGGAGATGGATTCAGTGACTTGCCTTGGGTAAGTCACGGCGTGACTGGCGGCTGCCTGTCTACCGTCCAAAAATGATCCAACGGAGAGGATAGCTTTACATTTTTTTTAATCAAAGGAACACGGGATGGACACGGGATTCACCCAGCCCAAGCTGGCAGGTGGCGGGAGCAGAGCCCTCGCGCGCGGCGCGCGCACTGCCCCTTCTCCCGCGCTGCGCTGCCCTTGGCGCCATCCCGGAGCAGTGGTTAAGTTATTTGTTTAGGTTATTTGTTTCGTTTACTGTAATTAATTGAATAGAGTTGTCAATTAGTAGGAAATTCTCGTACACTTTATTCTTTGTGCAGAATTTGACAAAGCAATTATAAGTAATGTGAGGAGCAAGAAAATGTCAACCCAAATAAGTAGAAGTGGAGAATGGTTACAGCAACAAAGAAACAAATATGGAGCTTCAAGAGTACAATGTTCTAGTATTGTTAAGTTGGTGGATAGTATTTTGGACAGGTCTAATATAGTATTTTGTGGTCTAACTGTACAAGTGAAAATGACCTATACTTGTACTCATTGTTCACTGGTAGCACTTGTTGCTACAGACCAAGATCTGGTGCTGCAGTAGCACATTCTGTTATACGAATGATTTAAAAATGCTATATATTGGTTTAAATGTAATATCAGGTACTCCTATTTGAAATTTTGTATTGAAGTACTGGATCTATTGGAGCAGCATGTTTGAAGTCCCTGCTATTATTTTCTGAATGTGTGAATGAGCTTATGCTGTCTGAATATATGAGTCATAGCTTTGGAACATTTGCAGCCATGGATTGTGTTTGGACGGTGGATATAGGGGCAAGTTACGTTGTGACTTGCTCAAGGTAAGTCATTCAAACTGGATCTGTGCGTTCTGTCGGGGTGGTAGATCCCGCTGTGCTTATAAAATCCGCGTTGAGGAGAGGAGACAGGAAAAGTGAAAAGTGCCGATGATGTAGATGGCGGTTGCGAGTTGGCGTTGGCTTGCTTGATGGCAAATCAAAAGCTACCGAAAGTCACCGCGGCTTCTGATTACACACCGGACGGTGACAAGCCCATCAGCTACAGCCGCGAGGATCCTCTGCAGTCCTGCTGCAGTTGAGTCCCTGACGTGTGGGACCGGCCCCACACGTCAGTGAGGCCGTTCTCGCTACAGGGTGCGGTGATTTGTGAACCTGCTTGCAGTGCGTCTGAGTCTGAAGCTAATCAGAGAGAGAAGATAGATTCTTCAGTGTGACCTGCAAGTTCTCGCTGTCTCTCCCTCTGCCGTTTACCCATGAGCAGTGCTACGCGCGGAGCCTGATCCGCTGACGGCGACACCGCGGATCTCGGTGCGCCGGCCGGTTGCTTTCAGAGTCTTTGATCTGCCGCGGGCTCGAGGGGACGCGTGAGACGATATGATGGTAGCCGCGCTAGCCTTTTGTCCGGTTCGTTTTCCTGATCAAAGGCATTCTTCTCCGTCTTGCCTGTCGGTGCTCGATCGGTAGAGTATCAATCGGTTTCTCACCAAATCTCTGATGGTTTTGTTTGTTTGTATTTCAGTTAAGAAAGTTTGGATGCAAACCTTACTAGTTGTTGCTAATACGTCATCAATCCTGTGGGGGGAAAAAGAATGGATTGGGGGCTTGACCTGCTGTGCATTGGGTGGACACCGGGCGCACGGGCGCCTCCGTGCGACCCCCCGCCCGATGCCGGCCTGCCTTTTCCAATCGGACATCTGCTGCCGTTCGGCTCCCGCTTGCTCCTGCGCAACGCAAGGTGCCCGCTCGGCTCGCCTCCTTTTCCTAGCCTCGGCTCGCCTCCCGATCGTAACGCAAGGTCTGAAGCCCTAACTGGCGTTCGTTGCGGCGACAGTTAGGCGACGGACGGCGAAAGCCCTACCAGGCGACGGTGACGGACGGAGGGCAAGCGGCTGGTGTGCTGGATGAAGTTGAGGTCCCTGGGCAGCCCGACGAACGCCTCCATCATGTCTGCAAGCAAGCTTCACCAGCTTTTTATAGAATCGAATCCAAAACAAGTAGCGGCCGCACAAATGAAATTAGTGTCCTAGGTGACGAGCGGGTGCCGGGTAGTCGGATGAGCTGAGGTTGACGAATCAGTCCCACCGGCGGCTCATCTGCAGCAGCATATCCTGCCAACAGGGAGGGTAGCTTAGGCGCGCGGTGGCGGGGGCACCGTCGGGAGCAGGGGACACGACGGCTCCGGCGACGGGGATCCGCGACGGCTCCACGACGAGATTCGCGGCGCGGCCTGGTGGGGAGGCGGCGGCAGTGGCAAGCGATGGGGAGGGTGGTCCGCGGACGGGGAAGCTGAGCCACTCCGAAACGATGAGACGGAGGCGAGCCAAGCCAAACGGAGCTGGCAACGGAGCCGTTGCGCCGTAGGAAGCTTCGCCACCAGATTTCACACGGGGTACGTGGTGGGCATCGGGTGGGGGTCGCACGGAGGCGCCCGTGCGCCCGGTGTCCACCCAATTTTTTTCCGCTGTGCTTGGCTTAGAGGTTATCTTTGGTCTGGCCAATGGAATATACAGCCGGTTCGGATGGCCATTAAGCGCTGGCTGGGGTTGATTTTGGCTCAGTCAAGCCGATCCAGTCGAACGGCTGGCAAGCCCAGCGCCGGCAGCCGCAAGAGCTTCAGCCAGCCTCCAGCCCAACCGCAAGAGCTCCAGCCAGCCTTCAGTCCAGCCGCAAGACTCCATCCGAACAGGCTGATAGTTGCGAGATGTGAGCTGAGTCACTCACTTGAAGTTAAAGGAAATGATGTGCATATGACGCCAAATTCAGACAAGCCTTTTGTTTGCCTCTCCTCCTGCCTTACCGTGCGTAGGTAATCAGAGGAGGAAGATGGATTCTTCAGTGTAAACAGTGGTGACCATGTCTGGTTTGTCCATGCCGGTGAGTGCCTAGATGCTAACCGTCACCAACGAGGCGTGACTCCACGCGCGCACGATAGCCTCTTCTTTCAGCTCCACGGACCGCAACCTTCGGCACGGCGGCAGGTGGCAGGCCAACCAGGCGATTCATCGCGGCACTGGCAGATGGCCGGCCGCCGTCTTGACGCCCATCGTAAGCCGCCGCCGCGGCGCCTCCCATCATCCATAGAACTGAAAACCCTGAGATTAACCGCAGACCGATTTAGGTTCTGAAGTAGGACGAATGGAGCGAAGCTCACCTGTGGCTTGTCCTGCCTGATCAGCATACAGCCCCTGCTTTTTTGCGCCGTGCATGCAGGCTCGGCAAGTTCACCGCACCGCAGGGTGAACCTGCACGTGCTAGGAGTCTCCTGGAATCTTTCTTGCGACAGCAAAGGCGACGGCGGCGGTTTCACCTGCGGGCGAGAACGCGCCGGCGCGGCGAGTCCACCCTCAGCAGTCAGCATGGACAGTCCACAGACGCGCCACCGCCTGTGGGTTGGCGTGGCGGCATTGCCAACCGGAGCCGCTGGAGGCGCATAGCTTGAAGGATCATGAAGTGCTTGCGGCGGCAGGACCGGGTTCCATCGCCGCAGCGCCGCTCGACAGCCGGCGGAAAGGCGGTGACCACGGCGGCGACAGGGAACAGGTCGGGGACGGTATTCCGTTTCCCGACCGGGTGGACGGTATTTCATTTGCCGTCCACCCGGAGGTCACCGAGGCCGTTAGATTGGGAACGAGCGGCAGGATCCGAGCCGGCGATGGTGTCCGGGAGCGTCACGTGGGCCGATAGGAGGCCCAATCAACAGGGCCCAGCTTAATGCCCGGGTCCAGAAAATCACCAACACCCGCACGCAAGTAACGCCGTAACGGGGCCGGTCGTCAGGCCGCCGTGCAGGAACTGCAGATGGAGGTGAGGTGAGCGCGCAGCCGGCTGCCGCCTGTGCCGGAGAGGGAGCAGATGATGGCCATGGAGGAGCTATCCTTCGATTCTGGCGCTAGGACGAGGCCAGGTTCGACAGAATGCCGACGCTTCAAGTTGAAGCCCAGGGAAGGGATCAGCTCGGGTGGCGCCCACGCAGCCACGCTGGCGCGACAAGGAGGCTTTGCAGTATGGATGGATGGTGTGCCCGTGTGCCCGTGTATCTGCAGCTAATCAGAGAGAGAAGACGGTCTCGCTGCTTCTGCCGCTGCCGTTTACCAATGAGCAGTGAGACGCGCGGAACTTGATCCGCCGACGGCGACGCCGTGGATCTCGCCGCGCGGGGCCGTTGCTTTCGGCGGCGTCTTTTGATCTGCCGGGCTCGCGGGGACGCGTGAGACGACGGCAGCCGCGCTGGCAACCGATCCAGCTTGCCCGGCCCGAGCCGCCCGGCCGCTCGCCGCGCGCTTCTCGCGCCGACGGTGCACCTGCCGCGGCGGCCAGCCAGTCAGCCACCGACCGATCAGATAAGGCGGCTGAAAACTACCCGCGACTCAAAACGTGTCGTTTCGTGGGGTTGAAAGCGTGCGACCGACGGCTTGGTTCGATGGATCTCGCCGAGGCCGGAGACGAGACGTCGCGCGGTGGCGCATAGCCTACGAACTCGGTTGGGTGGACCGACCGGTGGCAGCTTCCAGGCCATGCGTCGGGCTTGGGGGTGTGCGGTTGCGCCGGTTGCTCCACGGGTCACCACGCCAACTCGTGCTCCTCTCCTCCTGAGTCCGGCAACAGTAGAGAGTAGTAGCCGACTGGCGAGTGCTGGGCACGTTGCGGAAAGGGCTAAACTGGGCCTAGAGTAATGTTGGGCCCTTGTCTCAGATCGGCCCAGTCGAGTGGCATTTGGGCTCACATTATATTTTCTATTGTCTACGGGTCCGATGGACTCAGTCAGTTTGGGATCCACCCACCAGCTTGCACATCGTGCGTGCATGCACACCGTGGCGGCAAGCTGGGCCAGCTTCATCCCACGCGGTGGGCCCAGGTCAACGCTGCAGCTCTTGTACAGTTGTACTCCGTATTGTACATCTGCTCTACCAAATGCTGCGAGCACGTCGCCCTGTTCCAGCGATCATGCGGATCCTGTTTCCTTCAGCTGAGATCGTGCAGCGACATCGAAGCCCAGCTAGAAGAAGCATCTTGCGCTGTCTGTTCACAGCATCAGGAAGACAAGATAAAATACGGAGTACAAATCTTTTAGTTCCAAAAAAAAAGAGAGGAATACTCTGCACTGAAAACAAACTGCACGCGTATATTGTATACTCCATCGTAGTGCTCCCAGAATCAGGAACAGAAGAACCGGATACGATTGTGTTACAGAAGCATTCTTGTACAGCAAACCGAAATACATTCACCAGCAATCTCACAACTTTCAACACATACAACACAGTCAACGTAACATCGGCAGCAACCACTGCGAATTTACACACTCCCGGCACTGACAAACATCGCAGAAAAGAGAGAAAGGAAAGAGCATTCTGTTACCTGGCAGCTTTGAGCCGCCTCCTGCCCAGGAAAATGATGATGCGCGGGAAGAGCGACAGCTTCTTTGCCTTCTTCGTCTTCGCTTGCAGGGCCAGATCGTTGGGGCTGCTCCTCCCGGACGCGTCCGACAGAGGATGAACTGACGAGGCGGCACAACTGTCATCTTTGATCGTGCATTTCGTGTCTCCACGGATGATCTCTGCAGTGTTTGAAGGTTTGGCTTTAGATTTTGGAGCCTGGTCACCAGCCCTGCGCCGCCTGCCGTTTTCCTCCCTCCATTTCCTCAGCTCCTGCTCCATGGCCAGCTTGCCCTCTGTGGCCCTGTCGGCCCGCTCTGTGTCGGCGAGCAATGCCTGCTTTCGTTCTTCCAAGGCCTTGTATGTTTCGCTCAGTCTTGATAAGGTGCGTGATTCAGACTCCTTGGCTGCCTCGACCTGTGCAGTAGCAGCAGCTGTCTTCTCGTGGACAAGCTCTTCTGCCCGATGGGACCTCTCGACTAGAGATGCGTACTCATCCACATCAAGCGTGATCATCTGAGAAGAACCCTGTTGTTTGATGTTTGCTGAAACCTTAGTGCCCTCCAGAGCATTAAGCGCTAGCCGCTGAGACTCTTTGGCCACTTCTACGTCCCTCAGAACTGCTTCAAGCCTGAATTCCATAGTGCTCAGAGCAGCCTTCGCTAGCTCCACTTCTTCCTTGGCCTTTCTTAGCTCCTCCTGTGTCTTGGCAGCGACGGACTTAGCCTCATTGGCTTCCTTGGCTGCGTCTTGCAGAACCCTGCGCAACTCGACTGCTTTATCTCCGCACTCTTTCCCCTTGGCATGAACTGCTTCAAATTCCTGCTGAGATAATTTAATCTCCACCTTGACAGATTGCATGGTTATGGATGCCATCGCTTCCCTCTGCTGAATGGCGGCAAGCGCTGCTTTCTCTCTGTTCAACTCCGATTTGAGTGATGCAGCAGTTGTTTTCAGAGCGCATAATTCATCTGTCACCTTAGCAATGCTTTTCCTGTGCTCCTCGAGCTCATTCCTTGACAGAATGATGGCTTCTTCTTGCATGGATTTATGAGTTCCACTTTCTTGTTCCTGTGCTTCCTCGATTAACTTCGCCTCCATATAAGTGGCTACCTCATTCTTGAGATCCAGCAACAAGCTGGATGATGTATCAACCTTTGACTGCAATTCTTGAACAGAAGAAAGCTTCATGCTGATTTGATTCAGCTCTTGCTCTGCTTGTCTGAGATCCTTTTGCCATGCCAGGCAATCCTCATCACGCGCCATCAATGTGCCTTTCTTGTTTTCTTCAGCATCATGGCATGTGGACTGAGCCAAATCAAACACCTCCTTCAGTCTTTGGAGCTCTATGGTGAGCTCCTCCACTTGTTTCTCAGCATCTTTGGACATTGCGAAGGCTGTCTGAGCTTTTCTAACAGAAATATCTGTTTCGATCAACAGAGAATCATAATCCTCCTGAACTTTTCTGAAGTCATCTTTCACTAACAAAACTTTGGCAACCAATGATTTGCGCCGTTCTTGAATATTATTCAACTTCTCAGTTACAGTACTATTGTCAAAGTCAACTCCCTCCATCTCTTGTAAAATAAATTGAAACAACTCCAAGTCCTCCTTGGCATCCACCTCTATGGCTTGTTGCTTCTCCAGGACGTGTGTCATCTCGTCAATAATGTTCTTTGTTCTCCCAAGCTCATTGAATACTGATAACTTTGCAGCCTCTGCAGCTTCTGCTTGATGTTTACATTCTGAAATTTCATTCTTCAGCTTATCAAGCTCAAGTATGGTATGGTCACTCTCCTGCTTATTAAAACAAACGAGAGTATTTCACAGAGTTGTAACAGATACAATCCATACAAAAATAATAATAATAAAATGGAGAAAGAAATTCTCAGTTACCCGTGCTGTCTGTGATCTACGAGTTTTCCAGTTGATGCTACCACCAAACTTTGATGCAGCAACCTTTACTGATTCAATAGGGGTCGTAGTATCAACAGTGGTTTTATCCATTCTCAAGTACTTGCTGGTGCTTGATCTGCTCACAGGTGTAGGGACCTTTTGCAGTGTGTCTCCTAGGTCCATTTGGTGCTCTTGAAATCTGTTGACAGTCAGTGGTCTATCTTCTTTCACCTTTTTCAGGATGGCAGGTGGTGTTCCACAAGTAAACATACCAGAATCAATACAAGAAGCATCATCTTGGACCCCTTCATTTAATCTAAGCAAAGACTGTGAATCTGCACAGACATTTACTTCAGAAGCTTCCATTTTGATAGAATCATCTTGGGCTTCCTTTGATTCATAAGCATCACTACAGGAAGTTGGAAAGCTATCAGGTATTTTGTTGGTGGACAGTAATTCACAACTGCCTGCTTTTGGTGACAGAGCAACATAATCACCAATAGGAACTTTTTGTTCAACTGAAACTTCTTGCAAATCGCCTTTCCCGTCAATCAATATGAGGCTCATAGGAAATTCTTGCTGCATTGATGCCTCAAGCATGGAAATAGCTGTGTTTGATCTCATATTCTCATTGTGTTAGAATCACCATGGGCTCCACTAGAGGAAGATGGAATACCATCATGAACTTCATTAGAATCACCATGGGCTCCACTAGAGGAAGATGGAATACCATCATGAACTTCATTGGTAAATGTCATTTCGCTGCTGTCCACTTTCGGTGAAAGGTTTGAGTCACCAGTAGGAGCCTTTTGTTCAACTGAAGTTTCTTGCAAATTGTGTTTGTTCTCAGCTAATACAAGGCTAATAGTATACTCTTGCTGCAATGGTGCCTCAAAATTAGCACTTGCTGTCTCCAGAAGGTTATTATGATAATCTTCATCAGTACCTTCAATTAGCTTAGGCTCTATTGAACTTTGCGAAGATTTTGGTGAAGATACAATGCGAGATGAATCGGCCTCTTCAATTTTCTTGTCTGCCATCGAAGCCGCAACTCAACAAATTTGTTACTAACTGAAAAAGAGACATTGAAGATGTCATCAAGGATGGACAACAAAATAGTCAAAGCCTAGACCTGGAGTTACAATTGATTTTACCAAAAGAAATAATAGATATATACACAACAAGAGGCATGCATTTCATCAATGTAAATATGAAATGACAAATTACTGATCAAATTGATGCAGATCCTAAATCATAATACTGTATTACTGAATAAGGATCCTTCATCTATGAAGTAGCTCAAAAAAGAACATTCAGGAATGATCAGAATTCAGAACTAGATAAAACTAGGTCCATGGTGCATCATCTTATATAAGCCACAAACAATTGACCCGAATATTAGTCAGGACAAAGCTCCTTTGACCTAATTATCATGGCTCAAAAATGAGTATCTGATTACTGGGAACATATGAATACCCCCACAGTAAATTTTGTCATGACGTGCAAGCATATCCCATATCGAACACAAGAACCAAAAGAACATCACAAAAGAACTCAAGAACTTATGAAGCAAATACTGAGAACAATCAATAAGGGAAGGTCATCTAAAACAACACATGGAAGGAAAGTATACAAAAGACTACATGAATTAGAAATAAATCAGAATATAAATACAAAAGCAGAATCCGAACCTTACCCAAGACACTCTTACGTGTACGCTTTTATCGCAGGAGAATACTAAAGGTACGGTAAAGGATTTTGGGCAATCTATGCATGATGTTTCAGGAAGAAAACTGGAGGCAGGGAATAGACTGGAAGCAGTGGAGAGCCATTTTGGAGGTGGGAAAACCCATACAAATAGCTACAGGAGAAGACTTGGACCCATTCCCTAATCTAATAGTTGTTTTGATTTGTTTCTGTAGTTTATTCTTTATAGTTACTTCTGGTGCTATTGGCACAAGCTGGATAGCCTAAAGAAATTGTGTGCCACCATGAAGCAGGAACAGCTGTATTGGCAAATATTCACATATAACCTCATGATAGTTGGAAATTGCAAAGAAGATTGTGCATCAAACTGAGCGTTCACCTGACTATATTCCAGAATTGCACGTGTCTGCACTATAAAATCTTCAATTGTCTGCTCAATCCTCTGCATATTTTGCTGTGCTCATGTAACTGATATCCGATTTGGATATGACTGGATCTCCTTGAGTCAGTCTGTGCACCATATTAAAAAAGAAGTATCAGGTCAAATAATTTCTTATAGTTACCAATATGATAGTAATCAGCACAACAGTAAAACCATGAAGTGCCTTACCATTTGCATGCCCCACAATCTTGTATGGAAACTGTAATCGTAGATTTTAAAGGCAATGTTCCTTATTGCACATAGGTGGGCATATTTCGATTTTATGCAATAATTAGCCACTCTAAAATGTTAAGCCATGGGTGATGGAATGTTTTCTTGTGCACAAACAAAAATAAGTGCTCTGGCGACTACCTGTAAGAAAAGTTAACTAGATATGGGCATAGTTTCAAGACATCACCCAAAACTGTAATGTGTGACATAAAACATGTCAAACTCTAAACCTGTGTTTCATCAGGGCTACTATACCATCCCAATTAAGCTAACCCCCACATCTTTTCGCAATCCTTTTGCTTCCATGTCTGATCTCAGCTGCTCACATTCACTCCATTTGCCAGCTGAAGCGTAGATATTCGAGAGCATGACATAAGATCTTGACTTGCCATGCTCAGATTCAATGAGCAATTTCCCTACAGACTCGCCAATTTTAGAATTACCATGGAATCTGCATGCTCCAAGCAACGATTCAAGCAAATTATCTGATGGCCTAAATGGCATTGACCTAACAATATCAAATGCTTCATCCAAGTGGCCAGTTCGGCCCAAAAGATCCACCATGCATGCATAATGCTCCATTCGTGGTGTAATGCCATAGACCGCCTGTAGTGATTTGAACAATGTTCTTCCTTGCTCTACGAAGCCGCTATGACCGCAGGCCGACAAGATACTAACAAAAGTTATGTCATCTGGAACCACTCCTGAATCTATCATCACCGAGAAAAGATCAAGTGCAGCCTCACCATTCCCATGCATACTGTATGCGTTGATCATTGCACCCCAAGTGACTGAATCTTTCTCCACTGAGCTATCAAAGAGCTCCCTCGCAAATGATATGCTTCCGCATCTTGAATGCATGTCAATAAGAGCATTGAGAACCACAACCTTTGCACCAAAACCCCTCTGAAGAATGAGAGCCGTAACACATGCAGCAAAATCTGCATCTCCAAGCTGTGAACAAGCTGAGATGAGTGACAGCATGGTTACTGCATCAGGTTTGACATTAAGGAAGAGCATATGCTTGAACAAATGAACTAGGACATCAGCCTGCTTGCATTGGACACATGCAGATAAGAAGGCATTCCATAATATAATGTTTCTGTCACCAACCAAACTGAAAATTTTGCTGCAGTATTCTATATTGTTGAACCTACTATACATACACATCGCTGATGTGAAGAGGGCTGTTTCCAGCCTGGTGAAATTTCGTACTGCATAGCTGTGTATAGACTTCCCTTGCAACTGGCTCTGACAAACAGGCAATAAATTCAGTAATGTTACAAGATTTGGTTTCACATCATTCTTGACCATATGGTAAAACAAAGGCAATATCCTTTCAGATAAGTTGTTTTTGCGATATCCACTCATCAGAGCATTGTAAGTGATTGTATTCGCAGAGCAACTGTCAAAAAGTTTCTGACCTGCTTCAACAATACCACAGTTGGTGTACATGGTAATGAGGGCATTTGTAAGAGAAACATCAGAATTACATCCACTTTTGACTGCTAGAGAATGAACTGATTCTCCAACTATAACATCCTCGGACACTGAAAGGGCGCTAATAACACCAATCAGAGTTACTAAATCAAACTGCACTTCTTCGTGGCACATCTGGCAGAATAACATTAGAGAAGCCTCTGAATCCCCTATTTCAGCAAAACCAGATATCATAGTGTTCCAGGATACTAACATCCGTATTCCCATTTTCTGGAATAATGTATAGGAAGCTGATATATCTCCGCAGTCGGCATACATAGCTAGGAGTGCATTCATTACAATCTGGTTTGATTCAAATTTATTTCTAACAGCATATGCATGTATCGACTTCGCCATGTGCAAATCTTTTGTGTGTCTACATCCAGAGATCACATTAATGATACCTGTTGCATCTGGAGCCACACCCTCAATCTGCATCTTGCAGAACGCATCAAGAGCCTTGCTCCATTCATTGTTCACAAGGTATCCAGAAATCATAGAGTTCCACACAAGATTGTTCTTCTCGGTGAAACAACAGAAAAGGAGCAAAGCTGAGTGCAATTTCCCAAGCTTCGAATACATGGAAACAAGAGCACTGACAACAGAAACCTGCTCTGAAAGGCCAGACTTGATAATCATACCATGCACAGACTCGCCTTGGTTTATACCAAAGAATTCATTGCAACATGGAAGGACAGAAACCACAGTGACTAGATTAGGTCCTAGGCCTGCACAATGCATCAATCTGAAGACCTCAAAAGCTTCCTTCCAGTTGCAGTGCTGCATGTACGCTGATATCATGGAATTGAAAGCTACCAAATCTTTCATAGGTTGCATATTAAAAACCAATCGAGATGAGGAAAGATTGTCAAATGCAGAATACATTGAGATGAACGCAGATGTAAGGGACTCATCAGCTATCACCCCATATTTCATTGCCAATGCGTGGAGCGAACTACCAACATCCTTTGCTTCAACACCACCGCACATACCAATGATACCAACAAGTGTGCTTGCATTCAACCTAATGCCACCCTGCTGCATCTCCTGCAACGCCTCAACAGCTTCTTGGAAGCACCCATTGAGTGAGTACCCTGAGACCATAGCGTTCCAAGAAATCAAGTCCCTCTCCACCATGGCATCAAAGACTCTCCTTGACACATCAATCAGGCCAGCCTTAGCGTACAAATCAAGGAGCGCAGTCTGCACACCAACATTGCCCCCATGCCCAGTCCGCAGAACCCTGCAATGCACCTCCCTCCCCAGTCGAAGGCAAGACACAGCCGTGCAAGCCTTGATGACCGGCGGGAAAGTGAAGTTGTCGGACCCAAAGCCACACAGCTCCCTGTAAAGATCAAGAAGCTCTCGGTGGAACCCATGGTCCGAGAAGCAACGGACGGCGAGATTCAGTGAATACACCATGGGGCGGCTGTTGTAGGCTTCGGCAAAAAGGGACGCCGCGGGCGCGGGCTTTCCTAAAGAAAGATACCTCTCGACGAGGCCCGTGACGACAGAGTTGTCCCGGATCGATCCCGTGACGGCGAACCGCGCGTGCAGCGCTTTGAGACATTTGAACGAACAAGTGTTGGGCATGAGCACGGTGAGGGCCTCGAGGTGCCGAGCCTCACCCGTCGGAGCTGGGGAGGCGAAGGACTTGATGAGATTTTGCTTCGGTTGGTGCCGGACCCATGTGACATTGAAGAATTTGGAGAGATTGACGCAGTGGGCGGCCATGCCATGGAGGAGCGCAGAGAAGGGCGTGCTTTGCCTCGCAGGCGGGAGGAGTATTTGGGCCCTGTTTGGTTACTGGGCTCTAAATTCTAGTCTAGACAGAAATGATCCAAACTTCCAAACGCGGGGGGCATGCAAAGTTTTGGATCCAAACGGGAGGGGCATCTAATATTTTTTGTTGAAACTGTCTAGAATTTTGAATCAATCAAACACACATCATCTAAAATTCTAGATTGGGCATCCAAAATTTTGTATCCAAAGTTTTGGAACCCAGTAACCAAACAGGGCCTTGTTTCTGGGTTGCCCGGTAAAGAGGATTACTAGTAGCACGAAGGATGAATATGTCATTAATACTTATACTACCTCGTTTTTTTAAAAAGATTATACTACCTTGTTTGAAATGCTAGGTTTGTATCGCCTATCTGCTCTGTAACTTTTTCATGAATTTTATATTTTTAAAATATTTCTAAAAATAGTGAGAAAAATTAAGGTGGTGTAAACTGTGCCATCCTTATGCGTACGAGAAAGTGTTAAAAAGATTCAAATCCAACAGTTCCATCAATTAAATATGAAGGCAAACGACTCATGATTATTCTAGTTTTATTCTTCAATTATCGGGTTTCTTAAACCGTGCTGGCTCCCCATCGCCTGAGAGGGTTTCACGCGTCCGGCGCCTCATCGGCATGCTTCCACGTGTCTAGCTGGGATTCCTCAATGTATAGGAGTTTTCTGGTGGAGGGACTGCACTGCGTGCCTCTGCAGCTGGGCCCTGCTCAGAGCGGGCGGCCGCTGCGGGGTGCCCGGGCCTCGGAGCGCAAAGTCAACATGGTTTCCCACGCCGAAAAAGCCTGCCCTCGCTGACTGGCTGCCGTGGAACCCGCTGGTGTGCCCATCCCTTGCGCGCACCGCTCGCCCTCCTCCACCAATTATTCATCTGTGCTTATCTCCTGTGTGCCTGAAACGTGGGCCTCAGCTCAACATAGACCCACAACAAGTGTGATGGCTGCAGCTTAGCAAGGTGCACGGGGAGAGAAAAAAAACAGAGAGAGGGGGTCACCCCTGCAGATCCAATCGGCCGCCGATTCTGGGATTCGTCTCCCTGCCTCGCGGCCTCACCGGTGCGTCGCGTCCCGTCGGAGTGGGCAGGCGGCGCCGCTCCGCACGCGCGTGCCGCTCCTCCTCCCTCTCTCTCTGCGGATGTTGGTCCTGTCGCATCGGAGGCATCGCGGGAGCCCGGCCGTGCCGTCCCGTCGGAGCACGGGCCGTGCTTGCCACCGGTCCTACGACTGCTGCCTCGCACAGATAAGTTCTCCCCCCTTCTTGTGTGCTTGGGTGCCCTCTCACAGTCTCGCTCCAGCGCCAAACCCTAGCGGCATCTGTGATTTCGCTTGCTCCTCCCTTTGTCTAGCTGCCTGTCCAAGAACAAAGTGCGAATTGTGAGCTTCGGTTCTCTATTGTGCTGTGCTGTCTTTTTCGTGCTACATCAGATATGCTATCTCTTGATCTGATTTCCGATTCTTTGTTGTGGTTGTGTAGGTGCAGAGTTCTCATGCCGGCGGTGACATGAGGTATGGAAGTGGTCCCTAAAGAAGAAAGGTGAGGCGCCTGCTGCATTTTGGGGTTTAAAGCACGTTTCTCTTTCGTCTTGTGTGGTTGATCTAAACCTGCTTCTCCTTTTGCTTCTGCTTGCAGTGAGCAGTCAGTTGCATAGGAGAATATCAAGGTGAGTTTGTGCCTTCAGCTTTGATTTTTTTGGGGCATCCAAGTTTTTTATCCGTGCCTTAATAATGACTCTTTTAGTCAGTTGATATAAGTGGGTTTTGAAAATGTAATCTTTAATAGCAAACGCACCCAGCTAGCTCTTTGTTTCCTGTTACTCGCCTAGGTTTGTTGCTGCCTAAAACATGGGTTCTAGGCTTAGAGCAATATGCTTACCGTATCTTGCTAATGATAGTGTTTTCTTGAGTCTAGCTTCAGAGGTTAGTGCATATTTCACAGGTCAGTGCTTCGGTCAGATAAGGGACCTTGTCTTCCTTAACTTTCTTTGGTGGAAACAAATATTTAAGTGATTCCATTTGCTAATGCGTAATTTGCTATTGTTGCTTGCTAATGCTTCCTATAACACCTACTAACTCAAATATATTATGAGAGAATATTTCTTTTCCTCATAGAGCAAATTTGCTTATTCAGACTACTATCTTCGTTCGTTCACTCATGAACAGAAATAATATCCTCTTCGTTAGACCATGTTTGTAGATTAGATTGTTGTATAATTAAGATGAGATGTTTAAATAAGACAGCTTGTCTGACTTCAATTCCTTTTAGTGGAAAGAACTGCTTTCTTATTTCTCATAGAATAAAACTGGTCATCTAGACTTCAGCCTTTCTCCATTCATAAGCAGGAACAATACCTTCTTCCTAACATATATTTGTAGATTAGATAATTATATAGTTTCTGTACATCGCGTGAATGCGTATTTTCTCACTAAATTGCACTTACAAACTGTTTGTTCCTGCTGCAAGGTGAATAATACATACTTGATGACTTCTGAAGCTTAAGACTGTTGTTGTCTCCCGTGTAGTCAGAAAATTGCAAAGGTGAGTTCAGCCTCAAAAAGGGTGCAGAGTTCTGTTTCTTCCTGGTTTTGTTCTGCTACTGCTGCTCTGCCTATATTTATGATGTTTGATGCTTCTTTTCCAGATCATTTCTTGCTAAAGTAAGAGAGGTTCATTGGTGTCAAGTTGCTGCGGCTTTTACCCATTTGTTCTCCAAGGATTTGCAAGGGTGAGTTCACTCCTGCTACTTCAGTATTTGTGTTTTACTTTGTTGTGCTGCATTTTTATATTGCACAAAAAGGGCCCTATGTAGCATGCTTCTTTTCTTATCTTTCTAGGTCTTATCTATAGGCATTGTTTCTCTTATCTACTCATCTTTTCTTCACTTATCCCACTCTCTGTGCTGGTCACATCTTCTCTTTACCTTTCTCTAGCTCTATTTTTTTTCAAGTCTATTACCTATGGGTGCTGGAAGGGTGGTACCTTCTCTATTACCCTCTCTGTAGATGCACCTTTACTTATTCTGGTGCATGCTTTGACCCGGCTTATTCTGATAGTTGTCATAGGAAGCCATAGTATCTTTTTCTTTGTTTTATCTACACTAGGGCCTGTTCTGGTGCATACATATATTTGTTTTGCAGTTCTATAACATTTCATTTTGCCTACCTCTTATCTACGTACTACAGGTTGTACTTTATTTTGCAAGTTGTGCTTCAACAATTGCTCTTTACAAGCTGCCCAATCATAGCTGTTGATTGTCATTTTTAGGTATTGTTTGAGAGGGTTCAGTTTAAATGGCTGGTACCTCGTGTGAGAGGGTTGCAAGGTGTCGTGAAAAGAGAAAAAAGAGACATCTTGCGATTGCGCAAGGTCTGAACTACATCCCATAATTTCATTAAGCCAAAGTGACTGACCTACCATTACTAATCGTATTGCTATTCAAAACATGGATACAATGATTAGGTTTCTTCAGACGATCGGTTTTTGGTAACACTACCCAAGGTCTGTGTTGGCGCTCCTTAAGTATCCATTTTATCTCCTGTTTAACTTTGATAATGGCATGAATTTAATATCAGAATCACTAACCATCCTAACCTCGGCCCAATTATTGGTCGTTTTCGCGTTTGCACATATATTTTGGAGGTACTTTTTTTTTGCAGGTTTTCGACCAATTTTAGAGCATGAAATGGCGAGGCGCACGATCACGCGATGACACGAAGAAAGACAAAGGCCAAAGCCCGAACAAAGGATCGAAGGCCATGATGATTAGAGGCCCGTTCATGCACATCCACCCTCCAATGAAGCCCAAAAGATAAAGCCCACAAGATAAGATCAAGATACTTCGGGGCTAAGCAAAGCAAAGAGATATTTAAGAAAGAATTTTCTATCCTATCCTTCTCCTCGAAGAAATCTCGAAGATAACGACGTCTAATGGGGTGCAATCGTGAAAGACATAAACTCTAGAAGATTTCAGGAGACTTGGAGAGAAAGATGAATACGAGCCGGCGAAGGAAAGAGCCGGGCCGGCCGGCCTAGGCTCATTGGGCCGGCCGGCCCAGCCCTTTTTTAGGTCGGTTCGACCTCCCCTTTGACCGAGGGTTCCCTGAGGCTATTTAAAGACCCCTCCCCAAGGTTCACGGGGAGATCAATTCGGGAGACGACGCCAAGGAGCAGAGAAGATAGAGGGACACCTCTCGGAGAGCCGAGGGTCGTGCTAGTTGTCTAGGGTTTGCCCTAGCCGACGTGGGAACCTTGCAAGGAAGACCACGTCGGAGTTCTGGAGCTAGGATCATCAAGATCAAGGTAGGGCCCCGATTGTGATATTGTGATGTACTATCATTCATGGTGAAGTTATTTGTGATTCCGAATGTTTAGCGACCATGTTCTCTCTTTCGATTTCGTTCTTTTCTTTGGGTTTGCTTCATCCTAGATCTATTATCGAGATATATCGCTTAGCATGATCTTGTAGTCATAGTGGCTAGAGGTTCATGACGGAACTACCAAAGGGGGTTCGACTTGCTTCAGGGTATTTCGTTCAAAAGGGGGGCGTCGTGACAGGCCGTCTCCACAGAGTAGGCGGAGTATCGAGGGATCGGATTGGAGATTTTGAGTTTAAAGATGCTTTTCATTGAGATTCACATCTACCTTACTTCACTTTATCTAGCTAGAACTACAACACATGCATGATCTAGGTGATCTAGATTGGTTATCTCTAACTTTCTTTTGCTACCTTCGGTGTTTGTCGATTTTAATAGATTAAATTCGTTTTTCACCATCTCAACACAAAGGAATCTCTATGCTAGTAGATTGTTTTTTTGCCTCTTTGGTTCCGTGGATTGATAAACCTTGGGGGAATACTCTGAGGGAAAAGCTACATGAAACCATGCGCTTGCGGTATATAAATCGGGGGCGCTAAAGAGCGTCAACAGTCTGCATGTTTCTAACCTGCCAGGCCCTTATGAACAACCATCCTTATCTAATCAGCTATCATTCTATCGAAAAAAACAAGTGAGTATGAAACAACGAAAGATAAATTATTCTAGGAAGAAGTATGTAGCCTAATCGGTAATGACCTATTAAGCTTCACCCCTACCAGGAGGTAAGTCCTTGATGGACTTCCCTGCAGAAGCTTCGACGTCCAACAGATAACATCGACTTGATAGGATACGTTCTAAGAAATCCTGCAGGTAAGAAATCCTGCAGGTGTTCGCTGCAGTTCTCCAATGGTGAATGCCTATATCAACTTTTTTTGCATACTTCTTTCAATTCTGGTGGTAACAGCTCTTACCATTTTTTGGTCTCTTTTGGCTACATAGCTGCCGATGGAACACCAGCAACACTTCCTTTTGATAAACCATATATTGAGGCATTAAAAGGTGTGCATTTTCTGTTTTACAACAAACAAAAATTACCTATCCTTCCTGTGATGCTCTTTTCCAATTATCTTCCTTTAGAATCGTACCCAGATCGGTCGTACTATGGTGGCCCAACACATGAGTGCCCTTATTGTGGTGCTGTATTCTGGTACCAAGAACGCGTCAAGAGTGCCTCTGCTGCTGCTACAAGGAAAATCGTTTACAACCTACTGATGAAGACTATTATTCTTCTGACGAGAGAGTGAGACACTAAACAGCACTACTGATGAAGACTGCAAAATACAAAGATACATATAACAAGAACTTATCCGCCAAAATGCTGCTACTAACTGCTCCGTTACTTGTAGATTACAAAATCACTAATAACTACTCTTGCTGCGCTTTCCTCCAGATTTTAGAATCTTGGCTTCCAACAGCTTTTGTGGCTGCAGAGGAATTTTGAGGGACTCGCCCCAATCATCTTAGCACCTTCTTTTGGGATAGTCATCTCGCAATAGACTAAGCTAACTGGTCCAGCGAATTTACTCGATCATTCATCACAGTAGTGGGACGTGCTGCTTAATCTCCTTTTCTTGCGTGCCTTGATTCTGCTTCAAATTCTGCCTCGTCGTCAGCAAAGTTCTGATCAGAGACCTCTGGAGGGAGAAAAATATAAAATTGGCATTAGGAATAAGTTTACTGCACCATGCTACTCCTGAGCAGTGCACTGTGTTAGTTGAATTCAGCACCATAGTATATTTCGGAAAGAAATAAAAACAAAAGTTCTAGGACAATAAACACAACTGATCTGTTTGATTATTCGTCTCTTCTATAAAAATATGTTAGTGCTAATAAAGATATTAGTGACCTTTTTGGTACTGGTTGTCGAATCTTGCCAAGTGACATGTAGAACTACATTAAATTGTGGACTAGCAGCATAGCTAATTAGGACACCTTATGTCTGAGCTGTGATAGTAAAACTGTTCAGACAACTACAGGGAAAAATTGAGCCTTCTGCTGAAATGTACCAATGAGATGAAATCAAGTCATCTACCTGTACTCTCATCAAGAAGCTGGTTGTCTCCTTTGCAAGCGCCCCATTCCCTTCCATGAGACACTGACAGCCTCTTCCGGTTTGTCTGTGTACCCGATTCATGATCGCCCACTGAAGCCTCCAGCCCATCGCTTTGAGCATTGCTACCGCAATCGCGTGGCCTGAAATGCTGAATACAGGGATTTGCAGGCATGCAGCATTTGGTCCCACTAAGCACACGAGGATTTGTCTTCTCATACTTGATGTACTTCCACACACCCCTGCGGAGAACCTTGAAGCCATTGCCATTTGCATTGTGCAGACGGTTTCCGTGATTGTATAGTTGATGGACGAAAGAAGCCTCCATAGAGCTTATATACAACATGTGCCTCTCATCTGTCCACCCGGCAGACATCGTGTCCAGAATTCGATTTCTCTGTCAAAGAATCAAATGAAACATTTTAGTTACTGTGTGTACAAATTGGCTAACAGAATGATGTAAGAAAGAAACCAAAAGTCATAATCAGGAGGCACACCACTGCTATTTCCATGATTCAATTATTTGTGGATCAGGTTGAGGTATATTATTATTTAAAAATTATTTAGTCCTAAAAGGAATTTATTTTATTTAGACAAGCAACAGACGGAGTTAGGGAGCATTTTCTGACTTGGAAATGAGCATACTATGCAACAACACTATGGTTCTCCTCCTCTCGTTCTCCGGATCACCCTGCGACCTGTTCTGGTGTTCTTACTTATCTCCTCGCTCTCCTCTAAACTCCTCTTTGTAAGAACGTTTGGAATTTCCGTTCTAGTAATGGAAATGGGGTGTGCCTCGATTCGAAAAAAAAGGGTTGATGTCCAAGTTTCATTGCATTGGAAAGGACCAAAATTGTTTACAGCATTCAAGAACATAGAGCAAACTGCACACAAATTCATCTCTCTAGCCAGGTTCAATCGTCCATTGCTTCGACACCTGATCTGAGTTAACTGAATATCAGTTCGCAATCATCCTACCAAGCTCGACTCCTAAGATCATTGTTAAGAGAAAGGAATCATGAAATTACGTACACAATAGTACAGCAGACAGTAAGGAAATTACAGGAACTAAAGAACTGACACGATATGCCAAGAGGGGGAAAAAATAAACTATGTGGTTTAGTACCTTGGCAATGCCACCGGCAGGTGGGTCGGCCTTAATGGGTCGATTCAAAGACACATCCCCCATTGGATTCTTTGAAACAGACAAGGAACAAGCAAACGAAGCAAATTCCAAGGATGCGCTTGTATTTTCCTGAAACTTTTCCAATGAAACAACTTTTTTTTAGATTAAGGAAATTATCCTGTCTTGAACATTCACCAGTGAATGTCTACGACCACTCCAATGAAACATCTGTTGTGCTCTCTAGATGAACAGAAATCTTTTTCCCTTGAGAAATTGTAACCAAGCTGCAGAAACGCAGGAGGTCAACAAAGAAGCAAACTGGTGCAAGAAAGCGCCGCAATTTCCTAAGGCACCGGAAGATTATGAATCGGATAGACACAGCAGGAGAAGATCGCAACTCAAGAACCAAGAAAGCTCCCAAGGATTACAAAACCAACTACACACCTAGGCAAGAAGAAAACTACCAAATTTCAGCGGAATTCAAGGTGGGTTCTTGACCGCACCCCCAGAAAATCAAACAGCCCTCGGGAGCCAGATCAAGGAAGCTCCTAGATTTGGCTCAGGCTCTGGATAAACGGGGAAGGACGGAAGGGGGGCAGAGATGAGAGGTATATAGCCGCGGCGGAGGGGAGAATGGCCATTGCCCATTGAAACGCAAGGACAATAAAGACAGGATTAAAAAGGGATCAGCAGTTCAGCACTCGACCCGGACCCTCTGGATGGAGCTTTTGCGCCTACGTGCCAGCGCTTTTCCACGTGGCGGACCGACACGTGGCAGGGCACGGGGAAAATATCTGGCCTCAGATATTTGTTTGGCTGGCCTCTCTTGCCGCCGGAAAAGGGTAAGGCTGGCGAGAAAAGATCTGCACCTGCGACTCTGCGAGGGACCCGCCGCCGCCGCTCGAGGAAGACTCGACTGGACGAAGCAATGGGCGCAGCCTGGTAATGATCGCCATAATGCTGTCTTCACAATTCTAGTTGATTTTTAATTTTTTAGTTCAAAATTGAATAAAATTAGAGCTCGATTTTTTAAAAATCCGATCCTTAAATTATTTAGATAAAAAATTAAAACCCTTTACCACCCCTAGACGCAGGCATGAAAGAGTTCAGATCATCACAACCGCCTGCCTGGAGTAGTGGTCTTGCTGCCGTATGACTCTCTGAATGGTCTAGCATCCTTTATTCTGTTATGTCCTGAGCCGAGTCACCCATTGATTCTGAGGCAATACTAATCCGATAGGGGAAAAAATTTGTCCGGATGCTTTCTTTGTTCAGGGGCACCAAGGAAGCCGTCTGCTTTCAGCTGGATGTAACATCAGGGGCACACAACCAGGATGCCAGATAATATGTAGTCGGACCAGTACAAACAGATAGGGGAAATGTGACGAGATGATAGATAATATCTGGGCTCAAAAGGACAATTATTGAGACGCCAGGTATCTGTGGACGAAAAATATCTCACGGCCAAAGTCCAAGCTGGTAACTGCAACTTGGCAAATATAGTATGCCCAACAACACAAATTGCACACAGGTTCGAGATTATCTATGTTCCTATCTGTTCTTTTTCGCGACACAAACCTCGAATATGTTCAGCGAATGGAACACAGCACACACGTAATAAAGTTGAGCCAATGGCTTTGCTTACCTGAAGCCCCATGAACAAGTCTTCCCACGTGGGATGGATATATGGAAGCCACACCAACCGAAAGTGCTACAAAGATAATATCTATCTGAGGTCTCTTTTCCGCTTTTCCTTTTTGCAAAAAGTCTAACAAATTGCTATGCAGGTCGTTTTACATATATGAGGATACCAACTACTGTCACAATTCAGCTCTTGGGAATTGTCAATGGACCATAGGTGCCTCCAACATGAGCAGTTGGTGGGTTCCCACGAAATAGGTGATAAGATGACACCAGTGGGAGCCTGAACTACAACTAAGATGCGACCGGAACTTCTTCAGATTGCAGGCTTTTCTGGCTCCTGAGGGAGAGCCTGCTATAATCCTGAAAGCAGCAGATGTTTAAATCATTAGCTGCAAAACATGTATCATATCAAAATGATCCAATGACTCAGCAATCTGATGATATTATGTGCAACCAGGAACATGATGAGTATTTATTTACCTGCACTATAGACTGGGCACAAAGCTTCCCGGATAAAACTGCACCTTCCATGGAAGCCAAGTATTTCTGCTTGGTGTAATCGCCAGCCAGATAGAACCCTTCGATAGGTGACCTTTGGAGAGGTCGGCAAGGTTCACAGTTTGGGACCGTTTTGTAAACCGATCTGTCAAAGCAAGCCGGAATATGAACGCAAGGAAACAACACATAAAAATATCAGAGCTACAGCTACTGCCTACTTATGATTATCTATCAGGAAGGGTCTTTGACAAATATCCTCACCTCGGTGTCTTCACCACATGATACTTAAGAATTTTTGCTTTACTCAGATCAGCAGCAATTTCATCAGGAAATAACTTGGCTAGCTCTTCCATAGTTGCATCAATGATTTCAGCGTCACTTCGACCAATCCATTCCTCAGCAGGAGCAAAGACCAACTCCAGCATTGAACGGTTTGGATCATAGTACTCCTGTAAAAAATTAGAAGATAAAAGGAAACAAAAAAAAAAAAATATGAGCGTACATTCATTTTCTTTGTTACCTAACATATCTTGATTCATTAATACAAGGCAGTGTCCACTGACATGTTTGCAAAGACTAAAGTCCTACAATTCAAAACATCTAGCACAGTAAAATTCATAATATGCAAGATATCTATGTTTCCACGAAATAAAGAATTCCTTTTAATTGTATGACACGTGGAGGTCACTGAGCCCCCAAAAATAATGGAATATCATGGGTGCTCCATTAGTATGCTAGTGTTTGTAGAATATTGATGGGGTCCTCAAGCTGGTACCTTGCAGGTTACCGACATGTCTGCATAGACACTTAAAAGTGAACTCCTGAAAATAAAATAAATAAGATCAATAAAAGGGGGATATGGTATTCTGTACCGAAAATAGACATTCACACATGAACTGTAGAATTTGCGCAACCTGAATAGCACATGAAATATCTTGGTAGACAAAAAACGCATGAACTACAGGAATATGGTCAGGAGATGTACCTGCTGAAAAGAAGGTGGTCATATGTGTTTTTCAGCTTTCTGTCAAACCTGAGGTATTCAAAACAACAGAAATTCTCAGCAAAGCTAAGAAATGCCTCAAGGAAGAAGCATAACCACACAAGGTAATGAAGAATTGAAGTCATTCCAATTCAGAACCAAATATTTCAATCAACTAACCATATATGAACATTGATAACAGGAACTCCCACCAACTTCTCCAGCTTCTTGAAATAAGAAATTTCACTCCACTCTTGAGGTACAAGAAGCTTGAAGATATCAACTAAATACAAAGACTAGTCAGTTAAATGAATATTTACACAGGAAACAAGGTTTATTGGAAATAAATCACACCTGGTGCTGCACAAACATAAGCATCTCCAGTTATTTGAGTTCCATCAGTAAGTGCAAAATATTTCACAGTTCCATCAGGATTCAGCTCTATCTTTTTAAGACGAGAATTCAGGCGGACCTCACCACCCCTAGACCGAATGTGATCAACAATAGGCATACATAGTCTTTCAGGTGGATTGCCATCCAAGAATGCCATTTTGGAACCATGCTTTTCCTGCACATTTACACAAAGTAATCTTTTCAAAAGACCCGCATGCTATCTTAAATGCAAATATGCAAATACATATTAGCAGTTTTCTCAAGTAACAAAGGATGTACTCCCTCTGTCCCTTTTTAATAGACGTCTTCGGTGTGCGTGCTACAAGTTTGACTCGATTTGTAGAAAATACGTGCAACATTTATATCTTCAAATAAATTTATTTAAAAACTAGATTAAAAGATCTATCTAATGATATCAATTATGTATCATAAATATTAATATTTTTTATACAAAATTAATCAAAGTTATTTCTCGGGAAGCGAAAGCGATAGTTATTTAGGGACGGAGGGAGTAGACAAGAACAGAAGAATCAACATTCGTAAGCTATTTCTATAAACAGAACAGGAAAGTAATACATTATATGATCACATAGAGAAACAACAATTGTACCTGAAGAAATCGGTTCAAAGCAATCAAAATGCACTGCATGGATAGTTCATCAGGATTTATGAAATTCAGTGCCTTGGACATCGCAATAAAAACCTCATCATTCACTCGATCAGGAACACCCTGTGCTGATCAAATAATTGTATCAGGCACCACATGGCTCCATAAACATAGAAAGATATATTACAATCTGTGATGACAACCAAATTTGAAGAACTCTTATGTGCAAAGAAACTCTTATGTGCTCTTGTTTTTTTTTCCCATTTTTGGTAGATTGCTGAACTTAGGAAGGATGAACATTGCTGGACTTTAACTGGAAAAGTTAATGTATCAATAAGCAATGCTCAGTCTAAACTTGCACAGAAAGGGCTTTACAACCAAATAGATAAGAATTTGAGCATATGAAGCACTTTCGTTTACGGAGCTACCTATGCTTCTTCAGGAAGATATGAAAAGAAAAGGAAAAAAAATAATTGGCAAGCTACAAGATCGTTAGTATTGATGAGGTGGCAGAATGTCTTGAACACAGAAACTAGTCTAATAGACACACTGAACTCGTACCTGCTTTTTCATCCACTCTGAAACTGTCAAGACATCTTGAGCTTCAACATAAGGTTGACCACCAAGCATTGCTGGCAGAAGTCCAATAGCAAACTTCACCTTCTCAGGCCAGGTAAGCATTTCATTATTTTTCAGTATGGCCCATATTCCTGTTAAAAGTACAATGGTTAATCATATTACGGCATCAACTAACCTGGACAGTAATGATGTAGTGTTATTGCTGCCACTAATAAACCCTCTAATAACGTCCATATATTAGTGAAATTAGAGGACTAAGCTTAGAATGCATTTCTGGGTTGTCTAGGAAATCCATTGCTACAACTCCAACATTGTGTATAATCTTACCATTTACAGGTGCTGGCAAAGTTTCTGGGAAATCAAACCGGCTGAATTCTCCTGGTTTATTCGGCATGGCAAATATCATGGAGTGTTCTTTCCATTGCAAACGGTCCTCAATACCAAGCTCGCCAAATAAATTCTGTATGTTGGGATAAGCTCCAACTTAAACCAAAAATACATGGTTACATACAAGCACACAGTAGGTGTTATATATGCTAGGAATGGAATGGTAGCAATCCAGTGCTCTTGTGAAACGAAGAACATGGTTTATGTAGCATTAAAACATGTACAGCTGTATGGTTCAACTATGGCATTATGGATATTATGTATGGGTCAACATGGTTTATGTAACATTAAAACATGTATAGCTGTATGCTTTAGTAATCAGAAAATTTTTCAGGTTGTTTTGGCACGACTAGTAACTTAACCAAATTCATGATTTTGCAAAAATATATACATATTTTCCTTAGAAATTCCTGTGACATAATGAAAAATAAAAGCACGGTAGACACAATAAAGTTGTGGTTTAGAAGTTTGTGTGATGGTGTATCTTAACAGTTTGTTAACATGTGTACACTACCTGTATGTTTCTAACAGAAATAATCTAAAAAAAATCAAATATCATGAAGAGAACCTCAAGGACCAGAAACCGTAACTTACAAAAGATATGAAGCCCGGTCTCGTACCAATCTCCATCTTCATCCTTCCAAGCAGCTACCTGTTCAATACATAAACAAAAAAAGTCACAAAAAGGAACAAATGGTGAAAACAGTAAACACGAGCAATTCAGAGAGTGGTAAACAATCATGCAAGTATCTATCAGACCTTTCCACCCAAAACATCTCTTGCCTCAAGCAATATGGGTTTATGGCCAGCATCTGCCAGATATTTTGCTGTTGAAAGACCAGCTAATCCTGCAAAAGTCACATCACAAATTATTAAAGCTAAAAGTCAATTGTGGTTTCCCTTGAAGTAATTTACAAAAAAAAACTAGGAAAACATTAATTACAAATTATTCGGACCTGCACCAGCAATCACGACCTGTAAGGGTTTACTGGGGCGTTCGCTGTTCCTAAAAAATGAAGAGAGCTGTCCAGCTTCCAAATAGTTTATTGTGCTTTCTAGCGGAGGTCTTGGAAAATCCTTGCAGACAATCTGCAGAAAGCTAATTAGTTATATTTTCACAAGAAATGGCCTGAAAACATGAAAAAAAGAAAGTTGAACCTGCAAAGCAGAATGTCTACGGTGTGAGCTTCTTCCTTTATTCCTCAAGATAAGAGATTTCACAGCAAAGCTTGCAAGGTGACTACTTGCAAAGCATCTCTGGGTAGGAAGTTTTCCCGCAAAAGATCTTGCTTGGCTCACTCCAGTAATCTTCATAGATGATAAACAGCCAGTATCCATGTCGAAGCAACTCTTGATAGATTGTTGTCAGCTCGGCTTCCACTAATGTGCAGAGGCAGGCTACTGCATAATCAAGAGGAGCCATTAGACTCGCAGTTGAAGATGTCCTTTCTTATGTGCATCTTCCAAGTATTGTGAGTAAACTGATCCGGGTTGAGAAATATTAATGAAGTTATTATATGCTGAGGACAACTAATGAATTAACAGCGATGCAAGGGAAACTGAAAAACACAGCTTCGACCTCCTTCTAGGCCATTTTGGTAGCACAGCCGGTCTAAGCTTAAACTTCAACCATGTATCTCACTCTCTCTACCCTACACTGTGTGAGCCATACTCAACAGTCTCTACCAGTCTACCAGAACACCGTAAACCTCTGCACCCAACAATTGCAGCCTACGCTATGTAAGTTATAACAGCCAATTCCCAAACCAATCACAAATTCCTGATGCCTTGGAAGTACAGACCCTAAGAAATCCCCCATTTCTGCAGCCTGTTAATACTTTCCACTTGCAGGTAGCAACCAGCAAGAGAGCCACCGAGCTGCCCCATCCCCCTGAGGAAGCGGATCGCCCTTACCGCGTGACTAAACAGAAACGCAGAGTGAGCAAGCAACGGAGCTTGGGTTGGTTCGGGAGAGACGCGGCGGGGACTCACCGGAGGAGAAGAGAGGCAGGGGACGCGGACTAGGCGAGGCGGGGCGGGCGCGCGTAGCGGAGCGGCGTGGAGGCGGGGGAGCCCAGGTGGGAGGGACGAGGGAGGAACTCGTGTCGCAACGTGGGTGGTGATAAGGGGAGGCGGGCGGCCTCCGCATTTCGGTTTGGGCGGTGGAAAGGGACAAGAAGGAGCACGACGAGGCTGGTGAGGAGGATGTGGTGGAGGATGCCGGCCTTTTGGCGCCTGGTGCGCTCTACGTTTCCGTGGTATATACCGCCACGTCACTTTCGGCAAACTATTTCCTTTTTTTTGCTCGTTAACAGCCTAGTGGGTCCATGGATCTGACGAGACGTTATGGGCTTTAGTGTTGTTTGGTTCTAAGGACTAAATTTTAGACTACGTCACATCAAAGAAAATTTTAGTATTTAAAAGTATTAAATGAAGTCTAATTACAAAACTAACTGCAGAACTCTAGAGCTAAACTGCGAAACGAATCTAATGAGATATATTAATCTATAATTAGCAGATGGTTACTATAGCATCACTGTAGCAAATCATAGATTAATTAGGCACATTAGATTTGTCTCGCGAATTAGCACCTGTCAGCGTAATGAGAACGGGTCCTCATAATCTCGGACTCATGCGAGATTAAGGAGAAAGGGGCCCGCTGGCCACGTCAGCCGGCAATGACAGCCGAGGGTGGCCATGGGACCCACCACGACGTTCATGCTCCAGTAATGGGCGTCCACCCAAAGTGGGCCGGGCCTGGCCCGACGCGCGGAACCTGGAGGGACGGTTCCTTCCCCTCGAAGACACCCGCCGGGTAAAAAGATATTTTTATCAGACGGTTACGGCGCCTCGCCGCCGGGCTCTGTGCAGAGCCCGAGAGGCCGCGTGGCTTCTCCGTAAGAACATCATGATTACGGGGATGCCGCGCGCTCAGAAGATAAGACGATAGGCGGCGGATAGTTTATCTCTGAACTGCCCGTCCTATCGACTTGAAGATGGGCGATGGCTGGGATCCACTTCCATTTACCACGCCCCCTCACGGTACAGACTGGGGTCACCCCGGGCGAGGCCCCCGGATTGACCGGAGTCGCCTCAGACCAGGAGGGTCCGCCGGACGACCCCGGAAGCCACCACGTGGCCGGGCTCACACCATCCCGGGTGCCCCCCGAGGATGCCCCGGAGCACGCAGAAGGCCCCGGAACACTCCGGGATGAAAAGGGCCTGCCGGCCAGTGTTTGCGACCACCCCGGGGTCTCCCTGGGTAATCTTGGATGGCTCTGACAGTGGTGGGACCCCAGGTGGCTACTGTGGTGGACCCGACAAGACCCCTGCCCGCCTGACAAGGGTAGGATAGGCTGGATGACGGCGCCCGCCATGCAAAGGGTGTGTTCACACTAGTTAGAGAGCAACAGAGAAGGTAGAAGTAGTCTATAAATAGAAAGGTTCCATGACATGTAAAGGGACCGATTTTTTTGGGACCCATCTAGTACACAGGTTCCGGGCTTGGACTTTCCAACTCGGGATCATCAAAGAACCAATCACCACATACACACATGACGTAGGGTATTACGCCTCCGGGCGGCCTGAACCTGTCTAAATCGACTGTCTCAAACTCGCTTCCTTAGGGGAAGATCTTGCACGGTTTATACCCCTGGCCGAATCTCTAAACGGGGATTACCAGTAATCCCTGCTAGCGGTAATTTTACACCGTCAGCTGGCGCGCCAGGTAGGGGGTATAGCGCGTAAGATCTCCTTTCTGTGAAGCTCGATCTCGTAGAAATCCATGGCGAACCGCTCTGATCGATCGGACGGCGAGAGCGGTAACGAACGAGCGCATCCCTGTTACGGGCACTCCAATGCTCCCCCTCGTCTGGGGGCTGGGGGCTCGTCGACTACGATCACGCCCGTTCGCCGGGCGGTGTCGCATGTCACTGCGCCGCTGCGACTCGATGCCCCAGGGAACGAGTCCGGCGGGACGACGACAGCCAATGCCCGTGTCACCCACTTCCGTGCGGAGGCACGAGGCCGGGCGACGCGGCAAGGGCGATCCTTGGCTCGCAGCCGCCTCAGCCGCGGAAGCATTCCCCCTGGGGAAGCCCTCGCCGTGTCACGCGCTTTGCTCCGCCACCCTCCTCTGAGGGCGGGGGCAAGCACCCCTTAGGGGGAATGGCTGGACAAGTTGGCCAGCCTGGTGCAGAAAGCCGCTCCAGGCCCCAAGGCGCAGAGTTCCAGCGTCCAGCGTGGGGTACTCGCGGCGCAGCCTCAACGATCAGCTACCTGCGCCGGGGGAACCGCCGATCTCTGCTCTCACCTTAACACGGTGAGGGCCAATGAAGACACCCGTACCACCCTGGGGAGGGCACGGGAGAGGAGGCGCCATGCTGGGGAGGGCACGGGAGAGGAGGTGCCATGCCACTGACGAGCACGCGTCTTCTGGCGTGCCTACGGGTAACGGCACCACCTCCGACGACGACACCGGCCCGTATGGGGCCAGATGCCGGGCATTCACGGCGAACTTGAGGCGGGTCAATTGGCCCACCAAGTTCCGCCCGGATCTGCCCGGAAAATACGACGGCACCATCGACCTGGAGGAATTCCTCCAGATCTACACCACCACCATCCAGGCGGCTGGGGGAGGCCCCAGGTCATGGCGAACTACTTCCACGTCACCCTCTGAGGCACGGCCCGCTCGTGGCTGATGAATCTCCCGCCAGGATCCATCGGGTCCTAGGGAGAGCTTTGCGAGCAGTTTGTCACCAACTTCTCCGGATCATTCACGCGACCCAGGACGTGCGGCGATCTCCTTGACGTTCGGCAATGCAAGGGCAAGACGATGCGATAGTATATCCAGCATTTCAGCCAAGTACGCAACACCATCCCCTGCATCCTGCCCATCGCCGTCAACATGGCGTTCAGCGAAGGAGTCACTGACAAGAGGTTGGTATGCAAGCTAGAAACCCACAACGTGGAAACTGTTTCCGAGTTGTTCGCTCAGGCAGACAAGTACGCTCGGGAGGCCGAGGCGCACGCCAGGGTCGAGCGCCGGGGCACCTCGGAGGAGATTCCTGCGTGCGACGGCCCCAAGCCCAACGCCAAGGCGAACAAGCAGAAAGCTGCCACCGTTTTGGCCGCGGAAGGGCGCCCAAGGCAGCCACCCAGGGGGAACCCCGCGGGTGGTGATAGGAAGCCTGCCCCTCCCTGCCGGGGCGGCGACAAATGGTGTGAGCTACACTCCACCAACTGGCACGACCTCACCGAATGCCGGCTCGTCAAGGATCTCGCGGCCCGGCGCCAGCAGGGCCGTGACGATCGTCGACACGGCGACTGCAACGATCAGGACAACCGTGACCAAGCTGGCACAAACGGTGCTGGCTTGGGCTTCCAGGAGCCGCAACATGCGGTCGCCACCATCTTCGGCGGGGCAAGTTCGCCGCTATCCCGGAGGAGGGCCAAGCTCCTTTGGAGGGAGGTTTGCACGGCGTGTCCGACGCCCGGGGGCTCCCAACCTCTCAAGTGGTCGAGCACTCCCGTCACCTTCAACCGAAGCGACCACCCCTGCAACACGGCGGGCGTGGGCCTCCTCCCGGTCGTCGTGACGCCCACCATCTGCAACATGGGGGTCGGGAGGACCCTGGTTGATGGTGGAGCAGGTCTCAATCTGTTGTCGCCAGAGGTGTTCCGCAGAATGCAGATCGGGGAACACAAGCTCACTCCCTCTGCCCCTTTCTGTGGAGTGACCGACGAGAAGACTGTCCCGCTGGGGCAGATCGAGCTGCCCGTCACATTCGGCGGGAGGGACAACTTACGCACGGAGAACATCACGTTCAACGTGGCGCATTTCAACCTCCCCTACAATGCCATACTTGGGCGCCCCGTGCTCGCCAAGTTCATGGCCGCGGTCTACTACGCCTACAACACACTCAAGCTCCCCGGTCTTACCGGGGTTATCTCCATCAAGGCCGACATGAAGGGTTTGGTCCATTGTGCCGAGCGGCTCTATGAGGCGGTGGCGACCACGTCCTCCGACGACGTGGAACGCCCCGAGACGTCTGCCCCTCTGTCGACAAAGCCACGCCTATCTCCCGACGGCCATACCCCCATCAGGGAGAACACCCTAATGGGGGCGGAACCGAAGGGCAAATAGGAAGGCGCGTCTGTCACTTTCGTCCTAGGGGACAGCAACGAACCCACTCGGGATCCGTCTGACGTACCCAGGGTTCCCGGGAAGGTGATTGAGCCCAGTCTCGCCGAATGCCCAGGAGCACGGCTGGATCAACCAAGGACCCGGTGCTGAGCCCCACAGGGGCAAAAATGCACCCGCACGCCCTTCGGGCTCAAGAACGCTGGCTCAACATACCAACGAGCCATGCGCGTCAACCTACAGAACTCCTAGTCCCGGAGTGCTACAAAGCACGAGGAAGGGACCCGACAGCCGGCGCCTGAAAGTGCATCTAGGCCCTAATTGATTTTGGCGATTTTTGACAATCACAATTTGGGGATATGATGCTTTCAATAAAATGTGTACATGAATAAAATGAGAAAAACAAGAAGAAGATGAAAGAAAGGTCCCCAATTTCAAATTTAGTATGGTGGATTCAATCGGGATTTAATTTTAATTTTCGGTTTGAATTTGAGTATAGGATTCACCGTACTATCAAGGGGGGACGCATTCGGATGAATTTTTGGTTGTTAAAATGCTTCACATGAGATGCAACACTTGAGAGAAATTCACTCACAAAAATTCAGCTTCAGCACAAGTTTCTACACTGGGGCGGATGATCCGGCCGAACAATGCCCAGAGTTTCGGAGTAAGTCCGGATGATCCGGCCCAAGGCCGGATGATCCGGACCTGGTGACTTGTGAGCGTCCAGAAGTGGCCCAGGTCGGATGATCCGGACCTGGGAATTTTGAGTGTGTTTTGGCCTATTTTGTTCCTACCCCAAATGATCCGAGGTAACCCCGGATGATCCGGGTACAACCAGAAAACACACAATGGTCACATTCGGGGGTGGAAGTATATATACCCCTTCACCCCCTTCCTTCATTTCTCTCTCTCTCTCTCTCTCTCTCTCTCTCTCTCTCTCTCTCTCCGCAACCAACCTTGACTCCAAAACACTAAATCCTCCACTTCTCTCCATCCTAGAGCTTGATTCTTGCAAGGAAACACCTCGGGATTGAGTGGAAGTGAGATTCGAGGTGTGATTCGAGAGCACTCCATGAGCTAGTACTTGTTCATCTCAAGAAGCATTTGAAGCAACCTTGATTCGTCGATTTGCGTTTGTTACTCTTGGAGCTTTGCTCCTAGACGGTTAGAGGTGCCGGTGAGCTCCCTTTTCTTTGTGGTTGAGCCTCTGGAAGTTTGTATTACCCGTCCTTTGTGGACTCTTGCTGGTGAGCACCTCAATCCTCCTAAGTGGTTGATTGAGTGAGGGATAGGGTTAAAGGGCAACCCTGCTCTTTGTGAGCACCTCAACAGAGACGTAGCTCCTTTGTGGAGTGAACTTCGGGATAAATCTTGTGTCAATTTCATTTTTGTTATATTTATTGTTCTTGAGCTAACCTTGTCTTGATCTACTCGTTAGTTGCATTTCCTTTGTACTAAAGTGACTCTCAGACTTGTTTACTTCATCTATCAACTTTGTATTCAAAGGGAATCGTCAAAAGCTAAGTAAATTTCAAATCTCGTGCAAGTTTATTTCCCCCTGTCGGATCATCTGACCCTAGGCCGGATCATCCGGGCCTGACCAGGACCGGATCATCCGAACCTAGGCCGGATCATCCGAGCCTGACGATTTTCTGCGAAGTTTTTTCAGGAAATTTTTAACCAGGCCTATTCACCCCCCTCTAGGCCTAGTGTTGATCCTTTCAATTGGTATCAGAGCCTAATCTCTTGATTAAGACTTAACCGCTAAGGGAAAAACACTATGGCCGATGAGACTTCCGCAAATGGTGGTGGTGGTTCATCCACATACGAAGTCAATGATAGTGACTTCAAAATCAGCAATGTTGAAGGTGACATGACTGAGGAAGAAAAAGCAATCAAACAAAAAGAAAAGATCAAGAAGAAGATGAGTGAAAGGGTTGAAAAGAAGGCTCTAGCTCTATTCAATGAGAAGATGAAGAAGGAAAGTGAGAAGAAGGATCAACAAGGGTTCCATTCCATGTCTCATACATATGATAGCTCAAATTTCCAATCCTCCAAGCTCTCTTTCTCTACCGTTCCAATGGGCAAACCTCCTCACTTTGATGGAACCGATTTTGCACGTTGGAGTGATGACATGCAAGTGCATTTGTATGGTCTTAACCCACATGTTTGGATCATTGTATGTGTTGGTGTGCCTCAACTCCGAGAAGACGAAGTGGTCACTCCGGAGCATGGGCATGACTTGTTTCGCAATGCCCAAGCCGTGAGTGTCATCAAGAGTTCTCTTTGCACAATAGAGTACAACAAGGTTAGAGGAATGATAAGTGCAAAAGAGATTTGGGAAACTCTCCAAATGTCACATGAAGGCAATGATGAAGTCAAAGAAGGAAACATGGATCTTCTTCAAGGAGAGTTGGAATCATTTGTCATGAAGAAGGATGAAACCCTTCAACAAATGCATGATAGGCTCACTCTTCTAGTTACCGAGATTAGAACTCTTGGTAGCAAAGATTGGGATGATTTCAAGGTCACTAAGAAGATGCTTAGAGCATATGCACCCAATAATCCAATGTTGGCAATCATCATTAGAGGCAAAGAATCATATAGAAAGATGAAGGCAATCAACTTGTTGAACGAGTTGCAATTTCATGAGATGAATGAACTAGATGTTGCCAAGTCAATTGGCCAAGATGAAGTCAAGACCATTGCTCTCAAGGCCGAACCTAGCAAGACGGTTGAAAACAAGTGAGAAGCCGTCAAAGCCAAAGAAGAAAGTTGAGTCAAGTGATGGAGATAGCACCGATGAAGAAACGGCCATGATGGTGAGAAACTTCAAGAAATTTATGAAGAAAAGAAACTTCAAGAGAGGGACCAAACAAAGAACATGCTACATGTGTGGTGAAAAAGATCACTTCATAACGGATTGTCCTCAAAATGACAATGATGAAAGTGAAGACAAGAAGCACAAGGGCAGGAGTAAGGACAAGAGCTATGACAAAGATAAGATGTACAAAGAGAAGAGCAAAGAGTACAAGAAGAAGCATGGCAAGGCTCATATTGGTGAAGAATGGGAGTCTAGTGACGACTCCGACAATGAGGGCACGGCATCTCTTGCCTTGCTCTCTACATCATCAACACCGAAGCTCTTCAACAACCTCTCCGATGATGAAGATGAAGGCCCTATGTGCCTCATGGCCAAAGGGACTAAGGTATCAAACTATACCAACCCTCCATCCTCTCCTACCTCCACATCTAGTGAATTAGAAAATGATTTAGAGGAAGAAGAGGTCCAACTCAAAGAAAACATGATAAAGAAGTTTTGGAAAATAGGTTATAAACAAATTAAGAAACTTATGGCGAAATTAGAGAAAAACAAAGAGATTCTTAGAGAACAAGAAGAATTGCTCATCCTTGAGAAGGAGAGAAATCTTGCTCTAGAAGATTATTTAGCTAAGGAAAAAGATAAGGTTGAGAAATTGACAATGGACTTGTCTCTTGCCAATGACTCAAATGTGAGGATGTCAAAGGATCATACCTTGGCAAATGATTCACTTGCTAGCCTAAAGAATGCACATAGTGAGCTTCAAGAGAGGCATTCACGCCTTCAAGATATTTACAAAAATCTTAAAGTGAACTATAGCACTTTTTGGGAGAAAACCAAATCTGCTTCCAAAGCTACTCTTGACTCTAATGCCTCCACTAGCAAAGGGTGCTTGAAATATCATAATCATGATATAAATGCTTGTGTTACTAATCTTGCAAAGCTAGAAGAAGCAATCAAGGCCAAAGATGCTCAAATTCATAAGTTGAACATGCTAGTTGGAAAGGGAAACTTTAAGCCAAAGAGTAATTTTGAATCACACCCGGCTGTAGCGAAAATGACCTCTCATGCCATATTTCAATATAATGTTTTCGTGATTGATATAGACAACACAACACTGGGATTAATATGATTGTTAAGATGACCATTCTCAGGCTTTTAGGTTCAAGTGATGACAAAGAGAAGATAGGCGTAGCTAGGCCCGAAGGGCCGCACCTACGGTGGTTCCGCTAACCGATTAGCGGACAGGGTTCGAGGGGGAGCCGCCCCTCGCGGGTCTCAGGGCAGCGCCCTGAAACCTCTTTGGTCCAAAGGACAAGAATTGAATAGACCGTGAAGAAACCAAGTCGAAAAGATCAAAACGAAGACAATTTGCTATCACCGGTTAAACCGATGATGAGCAAATTGCACTCATCGGTGCAATGAACACAGAAGCTGCGAGCTAGGGTTTGGCACCGGATTAACCGGCGTTGGGTGTTTTACACTCACCAGTGTAACGAACTTGGAGGCCGAAGAAGCAGCAGGAGTTTTACAGGCACCGGTTAAACCGGCGATCAAGGCAAAGTGAACGTCGGTGTAGTTGTCCAGAGAGTTGGTTTTCGGGAACTCTGGGACAGTTACATGCATCGGTTAAACCGGCGATGAAGATACATTCACCGGTTGATTACGTCGGTTGATTAAGGTAGCCGTTGAAATATAACGGCTAGTTGGAAAAAGGTGCTCACCGGTTAAACCGGTGATGACACAAAGTGGATCATCGGTTTAACCGGTGATAGCGCTTTTTGTCAGCCACTTTTCCAACAGCTCTTTTGGGGTGTGTGGGCTATATATACCCCCCAAGGCTGGTTGCTGCATATGGTTGGACGCAAGAAAAGTTGAAGGAAGTGTTGCCCAAGGAAACTAACATCTCCAACCATCCTAGCAAAGCTTAATGTCATATCTAGCTTGTGAGAAGCTTTGAGAGAGTGCTTTGTGCACTTGTATAGGGATTAGTTCTTGTGAGAGCTCCCTTGAGCAAAGTCTTGCTGCAGCAAGCAACCGTGTACTCGTCGTGTGACCCTCCGACTTGGTGTGGAGAGGCAACGACACTTTATGCGGGGAAGGAGACCCCTCTTGGTGAGAAGCTCCAATAGTGAAGACGGTGCCGTTGGTGATGCTTTGAGAGAGACGGTGGCGGTGGCCTTGTCTTGGTGACTTGGCGCCACTTAGCCTTTGCTTGCCGGAAGCCTTGGTGGCGAACGCAAGACGGTGATCAAGCGAAGAGACTTGGCATTGTTCTTGTTAGACAAGTGGCCGTGGACGTAGGGAGGGACTTGGTGTCCTAACCGAACCACGTTAAATCGTGTGTCTTGGTGTCTTCACGACAGTTTGCATATTCTCTCCCTTACCTCTTTACTTACCGTATTACGTTTCCGCATTTACTCTATCTTGCGTGCCTTTACTTTCCTAGTTAGTTTGATTAGGATTGGCTATAGGTTGCAAGTCTTTTAGGGGTAAGTAGAGAGTAGCATAGATAAACCTTAGTCATAACTAGCATGTGTCGGACGTGTTAGGTTTATCTCATGCAAATAGATTGAGCCCTAGGACAGAAAGCGATTAGCGACCCTATTCACCCCCTCCCCCTCTAGGGTCGGACACCCCGGTGATCCTTACACCGGCTTATAACACGGATCAAAGGTTTCCAAGTATTTATGATGGACTTGGCTACACAAGAGGAAACAATGCAAATGGTTCTAAGATTGTGAATGGCAAGTCCATCCCTCTTGGGAAGAAAGGAGCAAATCTTGGTGACTTGATGAACATGGCTCACCGTGGTACAAAGATTAATGTTGACCAAGGTAAGAACAAGATTGAGAACACAATGAAGGTCAACACAAGCAACAAGAATGTGTCATCTCTCATATAATGCAACTACTCCATTGACTACACCGTGGTGATTCAAAAAGGGAAGATGGTGGTCTAGTACATTGGTGCACACACAAGGAAGTTGAGGAGTGTGTGGGTGCCCAAGATGGCTTATACTAACCTTCAAGGACCCAAACAAGTTTGGGTACCTAAATCTTGACCCTTAATTTGTTTTGTAGGCATACTCCTCCGGTGGAAGCGCATGGTTGATTGACAGTGGTTGTTCAAATCATATGACCAGGGAGAAGGACTTGTTCACTTCTTTGGAAACGAATAACATACCCAAAGAAACTATTATCTTTGGAGACAATAGCAAAGGAGAAGTGATCGGTTTGGGTAAAATTGCTCTTGCTCATAATAACTCAATTAATGATGTTTATTGGGTTGAAAAGTTAGGATACAATTTGTTGTCTGTCTTACAACTTTGTTTGATGGGCTACAATTGTCTCTTTACTAACGAGGGTGTGACTGTCACTAGAAGAGAGGATTCCTCTATTGCTTTTACGGGTATTTTAAAGTGCAAAGTTTATCTTGTTGATTTCTCTAAGGAGAAAATTGAGCCCAAGACTTGTTTAGTGGCAAAATCCGACTTGGGTTGGCTTTGGCATCGCCGTCTAGCCCATGTTGGCATGAGGAACTTGGCCAAACTTCAAAAGGGCAGGCACATCTTAGGACTAACCAATGTTGTTTTTGAGACAAATAGGTTGTGTAGTGCATGTCAAGCCGGGAAACAAGTTGGTGCTCCACATCCTCCCAAGAACATCTTGACATCATCAAGACCATTGAAGTTTCTACACATGGATTTATTCGGGCCAATCACCTACATTAGCATTGGCGGTAACAAATATGGTCTTGTTATTGTTGATAATTTTTCTCGTTTCACTTGGGTATTCTTTGTGCATGACAAGAGCGAAGTACAAGGAATTGTCAAGAAATTCATTAGAAGAGCTCAAAATGAATTTGAGTTGAAAATCAAGAATGTTAGAAGTGACAATGGCTCGGAATTCCGGAACACAAATGTTGAAGAATTTCTTGATGAAGAAGGAATCAAGCATGAATTCTCCGCTCCATACACTCCTCAACAAAATGGCATTGTGGAGAGGAAGAATATGACTTTGATTGAAGCTGCAAGAACCATGCTTGATGAGTACAAGACTCCGGATATCTTTTGGGCCGAAGCAATCAACATGGCGTGTCATGCCATCAACCGTCTCTACATCCACAAGTATTTGGGCAAGACACTCTATGAAATAATCACCGGTAACAAGCCTAAGGTGCATTACTTTAGAGTTTTTGGTTGCAAATGTTACATTCTTAACAAGAAAGCCAAAAGCTCAAAGTTTGCACCAAATGTTGATGAAGGTTTTCTACTTGGTTATGGTACTAATGAACATGCCTATCGTGTCTTCAACAAAACCTCCGGTGTTGTTGAGACATCGGTAGACATGAAGTTTGATGAATTCAATGACTCTCAAATAGAGCAAGTTGATATAAACCTTGTAGATGATGAAGAACCTCCAAATCTATCAATCATGAGGATGGCTTAGGTGAAGTAAGACCATGAGAAGAAAAAAGACATGCTACGGTTGAAGCAAGAAATGGCGACCCATCATCATCCACTAGAGTTGAGCCATCAAGCTCTCAAGCCCCTCAAGATCAAAGTCAAAATCATGGTGACGATCATGATCATGGCATGGATCAAGGGGGAGCACAAGGTGAAGAAACTCAAGTAGAAGCACCTCAAGTTCAAAGAGATGATGATGGTGAACCTATTCAACCACAACGCCAAGTGTCTCATCCAAGAGTGAATCAAAGTGTGCTACGGGATCATCCCGTTGACAATATTCTTGGAAGTATCCGAAGAGGGGTAACTACACATTCTCGTTTGGCAAGTTTTTGTGAACATTACTCGTTTGTTTCCTCTTTGGAACCTCTTAAGGTAGATGATGCACTTGGTGATCTGGATTGGGTAATGGCCATGCAAGAAGAGTTGAACAACTTCACAAGAAATAAAGTTTGGGAATTAGTGCCAAGACCCAAGCAAAATGTCATTGGAACCAAGTGGGTTTTCCGGAACAAGCAAGATAAACACGGCATTGTCACAAGAAACAAGGCTAGATTGGTTGCTTAAGGTTTCACTCAAATTGAAGGCTTAGATTTTGGTGAAACCTATGCTCCGGTGGCTAGGCTTGAATCAATTCGGATATTACTAGCCTACGCCGCTCATCATGATTTCAAATTATATCAAATGGATGTCAAGAGTGCTTTCTTGAATGGACCACTCTCCGAGCTAGTCTATGTAGAGCAACCCCCGGGATTTGAAGATCCCTAACATCCCGACTATGTGTTCAAGCTCCATAAGGCGCTCTATGGGCTTAAGCAAGCTCCTAGAGCATGGTATGAATGCCTTAGGGAATTTCTTCTCAAAAATGACTTTGTAATGGGCAAAGCCAATTCTACTCTCTTTACTCAAAAAGTAGATAAAGATCTTTTTGTGTGTCAAATTTATGTTGATGACATTATCATTGGTTCTACTAATAAAAGGTTTTGTGAAAAATTTAGAAGGATCATGACCAAGAGATTCGAGATGTCCATGATGGGTGAATTAAAGTTCTTCCTTGGTTTTCAAATCAAGCAAATGAAGGAAGGGACTTTCATATGTCAAACCAAATATACACATGACATGCTCAAGAAGTTTGACATGGCCGATGCTAAACCAATCAAGACTCCTATGGCCGTGAATGGACATCTTGATCTAAATAAAGATGGAAAATCCGTGGATCAAAAGGTATATCGCTCCATGATTGGCTCCTTACTTTATCTTTGTGCATCTAGGCCGGATATTATGCTTAGTGTGTGCATGTGTGCAAGATTTCAAGCTAATCCTAAGGAATGCCATTTGGTAGCTGTTAAAAGAATTTTGAAATATTTAGTTTTAATTCCAAACCTTGGCTTGTGATATCCCAAGGGCTCCACTTTCGATTTACTTGGCTATTCCAATTCAGATTATGCCGGTTGCAAAGTTGATCGAAAGAGTACAATGGGGACTTGCCAATTTCTTGGTCGGTCCTTGGTTTCTTAGTGCTCTAAAAAACAAATTCCTGTCGCTATCCACTGCCGAGGCCGAGTATGATGCAGCCGATGCTTGTTGTGCTCAACTACTTTGGATGAGGCAAACCTTGAGTGACTTTGGTTGTGAGTACAAAAAAATACCTCTCTTGTGTGACAATGAGAGTGCCATCAAACTAGCCAACAACCCCGTCCAACACTCAAGAACCAAGCACATTGACATAAGACATCATTTCCTAAGAGACCACGGAATCAAAGGAGATATCGCTTTGAGTCATGTGAGTACCGATAAGCAACTAGTCGATATCTTCACAAAGCCCCTCGATGAGCAAAGGTTTTGTTTTCTTAGGAGTGAGCTAAATATTTTAGATTCTCGTAACTTGGCTTGACATGTTGCACATATCTTATTTTGATGCCTAGACTAGAGAAAAACCTGTTATTTGTGTGAGTTTTTCTAAAATTTTTGATGTTGTGATCGTTGGATCACTCCTTGACTCAAATGATCATTGTTATGTGTTGTTGTTTGTGCCTGATCATTTTGAGTTATGGCTCTTATATGTCCATACATTATTCTCTTAATCATCGGATCAAAATTCTATCATCAAATCTATCCTTTTAGGCAAAACTATCTGGTAGAACCCAGATGATCCGGACTCATGCCGGATCATCCGGTCCAAACCTTCTGCGCCTTTTCGGATGATCCGTCACTTGCCCGAATAATCTGGCCCCCATCGTCCAGACCCTTCTGGTCAAGTCCGGATGATCCGGCTTTACCCCGGATCATCCGGTCCTAACAGTCGCCCTATATAAAGGGCCGGCGGCGGGGGTGCCCTAACTTCTATTCTTTTCTCCCCGCCGCCCCCACTTCCATCCTCAAAACCTTGCACGGCGATCTCACTTTTCAACCAAGGATTTGGTGTGCTCTCTTGCTCCTTTGATTCTCCACGTCTCGGAAGATCTGGACCCCTCTGGAACTCCTTCGATCCGCGCGGGAAATCTCAAAGGTATTTGATTCAAAATCCTCTCGTCCCGATCTCTCAATGTAGGAAGTTCTAGGGGATTTCCTCTAGTGAATCATCTCATATATCTATCTAGAGGTCATACCTAGAGTTTCATAGGTTTTCATTGGCCAAATCCTCGGATTCATGGAAATTCATCCCGAGCGTAGCCCGGATGATCTGGCCTATGCCCGGATGATCCGGACCTTCCAGGTCCAAATGATCCGGTGCATACCCGGATGATCCGGCTATGGCCAGGGATGAACTACCCTTTCTTTGAATCTTTCAATTCCTTTTCATCATATCCTTATTCTTAGCTACTATTCTTGTGTTCTAGATGGTGAAAACTAAAGTGAGCAAGAAGAAGGGTCCCCCCTACCGACTCCGATAGTGATGAGTCTTATAGGGAAAGCTCTGATGAGGAAGTTCAAGCCAGGCCACAAAGCACCAAGAAGGGTGCATCCAAAAGGAATGTCAGAGGCCGTGGCTCAGGAAATCCACTAGGGAGAGACAGAGTTACTTCCAAAGGGCAATCTAGTTCTACTTTAGCTGATCCAGTGCCTGATATTGATATTTCACATCTTGAGAATGTTATGGCTACTGTTCAACAACCACATCGTCACCGCCTTGATCCTCTAATGGTCAATTATAATAGAGGTGGAAACTCTGTTGCACACTTGAGGTACAGTGAGGATCCAGCTGAGCTTGAGCGTAGTTTTTGTGGTGACCCACGTTTTTGGTTTCCTCACCAAGCTGATTGGTATGAGTCAGTTATCATGACCATGAAACGTGTCACCACAGAGATGAAGTGGATTGACTGGAATTATTTGAAGGGGTTAGCTTCACCTCTTAGGGAAGTTGTTGATGCTGTGTATAACCGATGTCAGGAGATGGATCTGACTGAGATCATGAGCTTCACTTGCAACTGGAATGAAGAAGTGGTGGTCCAATTCTATGCCACGCTTCATATTAGTGATGATGACCGGACCTTTCAGTTTCTTATTGGAGGGAAGCGGTTTACATACAACATGGCTCAGTTCAGCTGGTTGTTTGGTCATGGTGGAGATCAAGTTTTCTATGGTGGCAGCTATGTAGTGAATCGTGATGCGTCAAAGGTGGATCTGCATGAAGGTAATGAACTAGATGCCTCCAGAATGCACTTTATGTATGATAGGGCCTATGGTGATATAGTGCTTGGGCAAGTCAAGGGTCTCACTCTATTTTATAGATTGCTCAACACTTTGTTCCGCTTCACTCTCACTCCTAGAGGGGGTGACTCTAATAACATATCACATAGGGCCAAGAATTTGCTAGTTCAGATGGCTTCTGGGAAGCGCAAGTTTGTAGTTATGGAGTTCATTTGGAATGAGATTGTCACTTGTGCTTCAGATCCTTCAAGTGCATGTCACTATGCTCCATATATATTTCATATGATCAAAACTGTGACCCGGCTCAACATTTTGCACAGCACTATCCATGTGTCATATCACTCGACCAAGGGCAAGATTGAGCAGTCTCTCCACATTGGCAGGCACAACACTGGTATTGATCCTATTGGACCTTTTCCTGGTGCTTATTCATCTACATTTGCTCCTGGTGCATCCTCTTCTAGAGCGGCTCCTCCACCTTCTAGAGGAGCTCCTTCATCTTCTCGGGCTGCACCTGCTTCACCTGGACCATCCACCTCACGTGGGCGACAGGCTCCCAAGAGCAAGAAAGGCAAGCTGGAATACATTGGTCAAGGTATATTTGCTTGCTTCAATATGTGTCGCCAGAACTTCCAGGAGATCCGTGAGCATAGGAGGTATATGGATGAGGAGCTTCTGAAATTTGAGAGGAGACAGAAAGAAATCATGGCCAAGGTTGATCTTCCACATTCTCCAATTCGTGAGCCTAGGGACTTTCCCACTCCTCCTAGAGTCTACAATCCTTGGGATGACTATGTGCCACAAGAGAATCCAAATGATGATATTGAGCTTGACTATGGGGGTCAAGAAATGCCTGGCACAACTCATGATGATGAGGAGGAAGAGGCTGGAGATGATGAGGAGACTAAGTCTGACGGAGATGGAGATGGAGATGGCGATGATGATGACGACGAGTAGCTCCCTTTTTGGTGCTTGATGCCAAAGGGGGAGTGAATTTGGCGCTTGGAGGCCCCTCATTCGCTTTCGCTCTATCATTTCATCTATCTACCTTATTTATGTACTGGACATGTAAGAACTCTATTTGTGATGGTGTTATGTGTGGTGTGTGCCATGTGAAACAATTTCGGTTTGTAAGAACTAAATTTGCTAGTGTGATGTTGAACCTCTTATTTATCTATTGTGTGATGATTATGGATGATGTAATGTTATTTCTCACTTTATTGTTGTGATGATCTTGTCATATGCATCACAGATTTTATATAACACAAAAGCACATGAATTTATTATATAACACAAAAGCCTGAGAATCACGGGTTAAAGGGCAACCCTGCTCTTTGTGAGCACCTCAACGGAGACGTAGCTCCTTTGTGGAGTGAACTTCGGGATAAATCTTGTGTCAATTTTATTTTTGTTGTATTTATTGTTCTTGAGCTAACCTTGTCTTGATCTACTCGTTAGTTGCATTTCCTTTGTACTAAAGTGACTCTCAGACTTGTTTACTTCATCTATCAACTTTGTATTCAAAGGGAATCGTCAAAAGCTAAGTAAATTTCAAATCTCGTGCAAGTTTATTTCCCCCTGTCGGATCATCCGACCCTAGGCCAGATCATCCGGGCCTGACCAGGACCGGATCATCCGAACCTAGGCCGGATCATCCGAGCCTGACGATTTTCTGCCAATTTTTTTCAAGAAATTTTTAACCAAGCCTATTCACCCCCCCTCTAGGCCTAGTGTCGATCCTTTCAGCGCCCTCCTCAAGGGACATGTCAGAAGTTTTTGGTAACCTGCGCATCAACCGGTGACAGTGGCGCAGTATGGCAAACCCCCCTCCCTCGTCGGCAACCCAGCACTGCGCCAATTCCAAACGTGCGAAGAGACGAACAAAAATCCCACCCACGTGGGAAGGAAAAATCCCCTTCCATGTAACGGACCGGCCCGGCGTGCCTATGCAGTACCGGCAAGGGCGAGGCGTGGGGCACCTTATACCAGGAGAACAAAACCTCTGTAAGTTTGGTACTTAGGCAGGGGAGAGTCTTCACGCTCCGGCATAAGGGCCAAACAACCAGAGGTCACCTCGGGTAATTTGGCCCGGGGGCTCCCTCCTACCTATATACCATTTCGCTTCATAAAGCATGTTTGAAACTCCTTGCGAAATTCAAAACTCTCCACGTCTCGGTTCATAGAACGCCCAGCATCATGAAAGAGGACTCTCCTGGTCGGGTCGGCACCCTGATCGCGAGGCTCACAGGCTCTTCCCGGCCAACTCCGACTCCCTGCCTAGTCCCTGGACCCAGGGATCAGTTGCCCGTCGGGTACCCTACGCCCCCCATCAACTCCTCGCACTAGGAAGCCCCAAAGTAATGAAACAGGCAAACCACCCCGGGACATGGATTCCTTGTTCCTTTTAACAAATAAGGGCAAAAGAATATGAATAAAGTTTCTTTCATGAACAACAAAGGCCGGAAACGGCCGGGACCTCACGGTCCCAAAAAATGGGAAACATTATTGCTTTATTTCATGTACCCTGTGCAGGACGTATGCCCGAAAGAGCAAAACTGCTGCAGGAGGTCATCTGCAAGGGACACCGACCACTGGTTGAAGGAAAAAGTTCTGCACCTGGGCATGAGGACCAAGCAACCCGGGGTCACTCCAGGAAGCTTGGCCCGGGGGCTCCCTCCTACCTCTCTGTTGGCGCTCCTTAAGTATCCATTTTATCCCCTGTTTAACTTTGATAATGGCATGAATTTAATATCAGAATCACTAACCATCCTAACCTCGTCCCAATTATAGGTCGTTTTCGCATTTGCACATACATTTTGGAGGTACTTCGTTTTTGCAGGTTTTTGACCAATTTTGGAGCATGAAATGGCGAGGCCCACGATCACGCGATGACACGAAGAAAGACGAAGGCCAAAGCCCGAACAAAGGATCAAAGGCCATGATGATTAGGGGCCCGTTCATGCACATCCACCCTCCAATGAAGCCCAAAGGACAAAGCCCACAAGATAAGATCAAGATACTTCGGGGCTAAGCAAAGCAAGTGATATTTAAGGAAGGATTTTCCATCCTATCCTTTTCCTCGAAGAAATCTCGAAGATAACGACGTCTAATGGGGTGCAATCGTGAAAGACATAAACTCTAGAAGATTCCAGGAGACTTGGGGAGAAAGATAAACACGAGACGGCGAAGGAAAGAGCCAGGCCGGCCGGCCTAGGCCCATTGGGCCGGCCGGCCCAACCCTTTTTTAGGTCGGTTCGACCTCCCCTTTGACCTAGGGTTTCCTGAGGCTATTTAAAGACCCCTCCCCAAGGTTCACGTGGAGATCAATTCGGGAGACGACGCCAAGGAGCAGAGAAGATTGAGGGACACCTCTCGGAGAGCCAAGGGTCGTGCTAGTTGTCTAGGGTTCGCCCTAGCCGATGTGGGAACCTAACAGGAGATGGACGGGAGCCTTTCCAACAAACCCGAAAATATTGTGGATGATCCAGAAAAAATTTACAGGCAAAGGAGACGAGAAGCACGATCAAGGAAGCCGGAACTAGTAGATCTTAAAGTTGAAGCCGATGGTTCATCGTTTTCACCTGAAGCAACTCCACCAACAAGTCCAAAGGAGGCGCCACTTCACCAAGGGATGGCGCTACCGGAGCCGGAGCGTACGATCGGAGAGCTATGCACTCCGGACGTTCGGGACTTGCCGATCCAAAATCTCGACAACATCGGAGTTCCGTTCGAGATCAAGACTTCAATCATAAGGATGGTGCAAAGCTCGCCCTTCACTGGAAAAGAAGACACTAATCTACATCTTCAAGCGTTCCTCCAACTATGCCGCACCTTCGACATGCAAGGGATGACTCAAGATCAAATAAGAGTGAGGCTCTTTCCGTTCTCTCTACTTGGGAGAGCGCTGCAATGGTTTCATTCTCTACCACCGTGCACGGTGCAAAATTGGGAGCCCTTGATGAAAGAATTCATGACAGAGTTCTACTCGCCGGGCAAGACCCAGATTCTGCGCAACAAGATTGCAACATTCGCGCAAGCCCCGACGGAGACTATTGCGGAAGCCTATGAGCGCTTCAACGACTACATCCGCGCCGTACCTCATCACAAGTTTTCAAGGGAGGATGTGGTCCAGAAGTTCTATCAAGGCCTCACTACTGCATCAAGGGGGATCATTGACGCATCGGCCGGAGGTTCTATCATTGAGCTCACGCCTACTCAAGTTTTCAAACTATTCAAGAAGGGGGGCGGACAATGACGCATGGGCATCATCGGGGCGCCTACAACCACTCCAAGCCGTGGGCGCCGCGAAGAGTGTATTACAAGTGGAACGCGAAGAAGTGCTAGAAGGGAAGATCGACTCACTCATGAGAAGGTTGGAGAAGATGGAAGTGGAAAAGTGAGAAGCCCAAGCTATCGATTTGAAGGCGGCCGAAGCAAGGTCTACATGTGAAGAATGTGGAGAGTATGGCCATGTCCAAAAGAATTGCCCGGAGGAAGCCAAGATGCTCGACTACATGAAGAAGGGAGAATGGATTCCGCCAACCAACTTCCTCTACGGGCAAGGTAGACCCCAATTTAATGCAAGCTCTTCCATTCAAAACTCGGTGCCTCTTCGTATACAATTGAAGGAGTTCATGGAGGAGCAAGGCAAGATCAACAAGGACACCGTCACCAAGTTCAAGGCTATGGACAAGATCTTGGAGAACATTGATGGCAAGGTGACGGAGGTCGGGAGCTCTAACCTTCAAGTACTCAACATGATGAAGATGCTAGAAACACAAGTAGCCCAGCTCGCCGAACGCCTATCTAGCAACGAAGGAAAATTGCCCGGGCAAGCTCAAAGTCCGGAGACGGCAAAGGCAATTCAAACTCGCTCGGGAAAGGAGACCGAAGAACCCGAACATGCGGCGGGAGCAAGGAAGCCTAAGCCAAGAGTTGAAGTGGAGACCATCATCAAGGAGAAGGCACCTACTCCTATGCCAGAGATAGTCACCGAAGAGCCAGAGTTTGTGCTAGATGATATAGACACCAAGATTCTACCGCCAAGGCCACAATACCGCAAAGGTAAACATGAAGATGAGTAATTCAACAAATTTGTTGACATGGTACGCAGGTTGAGCATCAATATGCCGCTCTTGGATGCTCTACAAGTTCCGACGTATTCTCGCTACTTCAAAGACATCATGGGAAACAAGCGCGAGATACCGCCAAGCACTGTCAAGCTAACCGAGGAATGTAGCGTGGCAATCGCTAATGAAGCTCCTGAAAAGAAGAGGGACCCCGGATGTCATACCATCCCGTGTTCCATTGGATCTCTTATGTTCGAAAGAGCACTTTGTGATCTCGGTGCAAGTGTGAGCGTCATGCTCAAGAATGTGTTCGAGAAGATAAGCTTACCGGAGCCGGAGCCCACCGCCATGTGCCTAGAGTTAGCGGACAATTTCGTTCGCTATCCTTTGGGAATCGCCGAAGATGTGCCCGTGAAGATTGGAGAACACTTAGTCCCCGTTGACTTTGTGATTCTCGATATGGGAGAAGGGAGCAAGGCGCCTCTCATACTTGGGAGTCCTTTCCTCAAGACCGCAAGGGCGAACATCGACGTTGGCAAGGGGGAGATAAAGTTCGACATCAATGGCACCACAAGCGAATTCAAGTTTCGTCCACGCCTCGAGGTATGCAACATGATCAATGTCAAAAATGTTCCGCCTCACCGCTGTGTCACAAAGGAGAAGCCAAAGAAAGAAGAGGAGCCGAACAAGAAGGAAGCGAAGAAGGAGATAGAAGTCGTCGCGTCCATCGCGACAAAGAAGATCGCTGCACCCGTCAAGAAGAAAGCTAAAAGCCCGCCTGTGAAGACCAAAAAGACGACTAACGTAGAAGACAAACCCGCACCAAGGATTGTGCGGAAGTGGGTACCCAAGACTGCAGCGCCATCACCGAGCGTTGGTCCGAAGTGAAGAAGAAGAAAGTCTAGCTATAGACTATAAACGAAGCGTTTTGCGGGAGGCAACCCGTTCGTCGAGTCAAGAATAAAGCTGCCGGGAGTTCAACCCGTTCGTCGAATCGAGAATAAGCTGCCGGGAGGACAACCCGCGAAAAGTTTAGGTAAGTGAGTCGAGAATTTTGCTACGCAAGAACATGATATACTTTTGAACAATTGGTCGTTCGGTCGAACAATTCGATTTGGATTTTATTCGCTTGGTCATTTCGATGATGTTTCTTATTTTAAACCAATGACATGAGCCATTCTATGATTTATTTGCCTCTTCTTGAGAAAGCCACATCCAAAATTCCTACCTATTTTTGGCGACCGTCCTGTCCATGACGGCCGAACCAAGTTGAGATAAAACACACGAATAGAGCCGCGCTATGTTTATATCATTTGAATTCTTGATGCGTAGGTTCGCGCAAGCATAGAAGAGAATTTTCAGTTTCATCACCATAGAATTAGAATTTTCCTAACTTTATTTATTCCTTTTTTCAAAAATCTCTTTCTCATTTTGGCAAAAATTAGAACCTAAACCCAAGACCCACGGTTGAATTCGAGATTGTTCGCTATCAATTCATGAAAGTGAACGGTTCCGGTGCAACCAAAATTAATGTAGTCGGAAAATATTTTTCAACTTACAAATGTAAAGATGTTTCAATTCCCCTCTAATTATTCATTTAAACTCATTGCATGCTTTGAGTCAATTCTGAAATTTCGAAGTTAGAGGAGGATTAAACATCTAAGCATGATTTGGAATGGATTTATGTGCTTGATTAACATCCATTGATCAAAGTGAGTTCACGGGAAAGAGTTGTGCTCTCTACCTACCACCACATGCAAATAATTCAAAGGAGGGAGCAGCCATGCATGGAAGGACATGTGATTTTCAGCAAAGATGGCACCATGTGATGAATGATGAAGCATGGGACAAGGTGAATGACACAAAGTGGAGAAATAATGTTGCAAGTGGACATCAAAGGCAAAGAAGGAGTGGTTCACAGGATTTGGACGGTGCAAAGCATGCAATATGTACTGGACAGAAGCGAATAATTGCACCAGGAAGCCACCAGAGAAAATTGAAGTGGAGGTGAGCTAAAAACACCCTAGGCCGGCCGGCCGGCCTGGCCCCTTTTTAAGAGCTCTGGTGCTCCCCTTTGACAGGTGCACTCCTCATTCAATTCCTTGATTATGTTCTTCAAGGTCTTCGCCCAGAAACATCAGTTAGAGCCCTAAAAAATTTGTCCACCAAAATCTACTCCAAAAATCTCAGAAAATTCACCACAATTCTTAGTTTGTTCCACTCTTCGATATATTGTTCTCCCGCCGGCAAGAAACCCCCGGTGTGTTTGTTTTTGAGTGTGTGCAGCAAGGAGTCACCATGAGTGGCCTCATGAAATTCATCGCCGGGAGGAGAAGGACGCGTTCATCAACATCCGACGCATCGGCAAGTTCTTCACGGAGGCACTCGGTCTCCGAGTCTCTGCGGAGCATGGAGGAAGACAACCCCGCACCGAGGAGCGACATGCTGGTCCTTGGTGGGATGAGAGACCCGAGAAGCTCCTCCATGCGATTCACCGAAGGGGTGCCACATCCTCCACGGCGTTCAACAAGGTCATCTGCACCACCACCATACAAGCCCAAGAATTCAGCATATGTGTTTATTATCTTGTCGAAGGAAGAAGAAGAAAGGCTCAAGTTCATGAAGAGAAGACTGCGAGCAAATTATGATTTTGATGATGAAGCATTGGAGAAGCTGGGATTTCATCATGACATCTATGAGCTCTTGGAGAACATCGGTTGGAAGTTACTTTCCGACGGTGTCACGGTAGACATGCAAGAAGAGGTGGCTCTGGAGATGTTCATGACATTGGAGAGAACAACGGAAGTGGTGGATGATGAAGAAGTTCCATGTCTGAAATTTAGGCTCAAGAATGAAGAGAAAGTCATCACCTATGGAGACATAGGAAGTTTGCTCGGATTCAAAAGTAATGCATATGAAATGGTGCAAGTTGAAGATGGAGAGCTTGATGAATTTTGGAGAAAGATAGCAAAAGATGTCAACCGCCAAAGGAAAAATATAAGTAATGTGACCCTCCAAATATTTCACTCTTGGTTGAGCAAGAGAATTCTCGGGAGGATGAGAGAATCAAAGGTCACCGACCAAGAATTAAATTGGATGTATGCTGCATTGGTAAAGAAGCAAGTAATTGATCCCACCTACATCATGGTTGAAAGGTGGATTTGTGAAGCATCATCTGGCACGGGAGAAGTTGGTTCGGGGTGTTATCTCACAATGATAGCCCGAGCCATGAATCCGAGGTTACGAGTGATCCAAAAATTTTATGTCCCGGGAAGAGATATTGGGATTGAACATTTGAGGCAAGACCATTATATCGGAGGAGATGAAAAGAAGGGATTCACTATTTCTGAGATGGATATTTCCCTCCCCGATCAAAGGCTGAAATTATTTGCAAGAGGGAGGACTGATTGGCGAGTTGAAAATATTGGAAAAAGGTGAAGAAATCAAAAAGAGGAAGGTTAATTGAAGGGACATCGGCATCGGCACAACAAGAAGACTTGGAAGTAAACCTTCCACCGCCAAGTTCCGTTTATTGGAGGAATGAATTTCAAGGTGCATCAAGTGGACAAGGATACCCGTAAGGATGGACGAGTCAATGGGAAGGAAACCAAGAACAAGCATGTGGGCATGCTGCGGCGGCGCCCCCACCATTTAGCAACTACGGCTACCTACCCTCGTCATACCAAGGAGAGATGTCCGACCCGTCATTTGGAGCACAATATTTTGACCTCCCTCAACCGGAACAAGGAATGAGAATCATGGGTGCTTATGCAAGAAGAAACATGGAAGATATAGACGCCATCCGGAGGCATACAACCCAACTAGAAGATGGAACTGTAGGAATTGCATATCAAATGGGACTTCTAGGCCTGCCGCCACCGGAACAATTTGATGGAGGAGCATTTCAGCAGTATTATGACCAAGGATAGAACGCAAGAGCTAATCAAGGAGAGTGATCGACGGCAATACCATGAATAAAATGCTCGCACGTGTGGTTTGGATTTTTCTATTTCTTTTCATTTATTTTCAGCATGTGTGCAAGCTTGTGTGTGCGTAGCAATTTTCTGTTTTTATTTTTCAGCATGTGTGCAAATTGTTTTCTTTTGCTTTCATCACCATGATAAATAAATGTATCACCTACGCTTTAATGTTATGGTTAGTAATGATGATAGAAAGTTTGTGCTATGTTAAAATATGATGATCGTTGCCGCTTTGTCTACTTTCTTGTGTTTGGTTTATGCATGATTAAACTAATGCTCTCTCTAACATGATCTGAAAATTAATTGAATGTCGGCTAATTCAATTGTGGAGGTTATGATAAATTAAGACCCATATCTTTTATTCTTACTCTCTTACTTAAGCTTGTCAAGGAAAATTTAATTTGGATTTAATTCTGAGCTAACCTTGTCAATGATACCTTTTACAATTGCTCTACCCTTCTACAACCCTAAATGATATATCATAACACACCATAGAGCAAGGATTATTTTCAGGTGAATTAATTCAGGATTTATCTTCTTTGGTACGAGACTAAGAAGCTGACCATTCCGTATTTTTGCGTACCTCTCTTTTGCTAGCCATTCTATCCATGCATTGTGAGTTTCTATACCGGGAACATCGCAAACCTCGCTGGATATCCACCCCTAACCAAAAACATCTTTTTGTGAAATACCTCCTTGACCACAACCTATATATTGAGTATATATTTATTTCGACGGCAAAACAGTGGAATCAAGAGCAAAATTCAGTAAAACATAAGCTTGGGAAGCATCAAAGAGTTCCCAGAAGAAAATCTGAAGAAGTGGAGGCCTATAGGCAGTAGGCCGGCCGGCTCAACACCCTTAGGCCGGCCGGCCTGCCCCTTTTCCTCCTCTGTTGGCTTCAATCTTTCACGAGGAGATGCCCCATTGAATTCCAAAGTTGAGTCCAGAGAATTGATAAAGGTTTTGTGCACTCACTCCATCAAGTTATCATCACTTCATTGCTTGAGGACAAGCAAACGTTCAAGCATGGGGGGAGGTGGAGTAAGTGCATTGTGTTGCCAACGGTTCTGAGGAGCAAAAAGAAAGAAAAAAAGAGGAAGAGAGAAAAGAAAAAAAATGAATGATGATGAAAAGCTCCTCGGTCCCGTTTGCTTCATTAAACTCCAGATACTTTGAAGATTATTCTATACTCAATTATTCCAACCATGTGCAATCCGATAACAAGGACTTCAGTTGTGCCTTGGGATCAACCGTTGCCATTTGCACATGTCCACCATCCAGAGTGTGTGTTCCATTCTCTCCCTCTCCACAAAGAAATTATTTTCCAATGGTCTTTTTGACGAGTCTCGGTAAATCCATAAGAAATATTTCTTGTTTTGATAATATCTTGATTATAATATCTTTTATTATGACTAACCTTTCCAGAGCTCCAGATAAAGCCTCACACATACATATGAGAGAAAGAAAGGAGAGAGTTCTAGCAAGTTTGAGAGACAAGATGAGCTGAGAGTTTCCAAGAGCAAATTGCAATGAGGTTTAAATTATTGATCTTGGTTTAGCATTACTTATGGAACTTACTTTCTTAATTCTGAGACTTGTTTAATTTTGCGAGCATGTGCTTAATAATTGTGGGGAAGCATTTAACTTGTATCTACCTTCCACATTGAAAAAGCTGGTCACAACTTGAACTATTAACTGCTAAATATTTTGGGAGCATTGTGTTTTCTCGTGTATGATCAAGTGCAGGGATTGGACACTGAAAGGCAGCGCTGATTTTTATGAAAGACTTACTCGAGGACGAGCAAGGTTTAAGCATGGGGGAATGTTGGTGCACCTTAAGTATCCATTTTATCCCCTGTTTAACTTTGATAATGGCATGAATTTAATATCAGAATCACTAACCATCCTAACCTCGGCCCAATTATTGGTCGTTTTCGCGTTTGCACATATATTTTGGAGGTACTTCGTTTTTGCAGGTTTTTGACCAATTTTGGAGCATGAAATGGCGAGGCCCACGATCACGCGATGACACGAAAAAAGACGAAGGCCAAAGCCCGAACAAAGGATCGAAGGCCATGATGATTAGAGGCCCGTTCATGCACATCCACCCTCCAATGAAGCCCAAAGGACAAAGCCCACAAGATAAGATCAAGATACTTCGGGGCTAAGCAAAGCAAAGAGATATTTAAGGAAAGATTTTCCATCCTATCCTTTTCCTCGAAGAAATCTCGAAGATAACGACGTCTAATGTGGTGCAATCGTGAAAGACATAAACTCTAGAAGATTCCAGGAGACTTGGGGAGAAAGATGAACACGAGACGGCGAAGGAAAGAGCCAGGCCGGCCGGCCTAGGCCCATTGGGCCGGCCGGCCCAGCCCTTTTTTAGGTCGGTTCGACCTCCCCTTTGACCTAGGGTTCCCTGAGGCTATTTAAAGACCCCTCCCCAAGGTTCACGTGGAGATCAATTCGGGAGACGACGCCAAGGAGCAGAGAAGATAGAGGGACACCTCTCGGAGAGCCAAGGGTCGTGCTAGTTGTCTAGGGTTCGCCCTAGCCGACGTGGGAACCTTGCAAGGAAGACCACGTCGGAGTTCTGGAGCTAGGATCATCAAGATCAAGGTAGGGCCCCGGTTGTGATCTTGTGATGTACAATCATTCATGGTGAAGTTATTTGTGATTCTGAATGTTTAGCGATCATGTTCTCTCTTTCGATTTCGTTCTTTTCTTTGGGTTTGCTTCATCCTAGATCTATTATCGAGATAGATCGCTTAGCATGATCTTGTAGTCATGGTGGCTAAAGGTTCATGGCGGAACTACCAAAGGGGGTTCGACTTGCTTCAGGGTATTTTGTTCAAAAGGGGGGCGTCGTGACATGCCGTCTTGAAAGAGGCTTTTCATTGAGATTCACATCTACCTTACTTCACTTCATCTAGCTGGAATTACAACATATGCATGATCTAGGTGATCTAGATTGGTTATCTCTAACTTTCTCTTGCTACCTTCGGTGTTTGTCATTTTTAGTAGATTAGATTCGTTTTCACCATCTCAACACAAAGGAATCTCTATGCTAGTAGATTGTTTCTTGTCTCTTTGGTTCCGTGGATTGATAAACCTTGGGGGAATACTCTAAGGGAAAAGCTACACGAAACCGTGCGCTTGCGGTATATAAATCGGGGGCGCTAAGGAGCGTCAACACTCTCCTACCTAGGTACCACCTTGGTTCATCAGCTACAATGAACGTACTTTGAATTCCTTGCAAATTCAAAAACTTTTGCGTCTCGCCGTGTGGGACGCCAAGCTTCATGAAAGAAGGATGCTCTAGGCCGAGTTGACATGCTGGCTGCGGGGCTCACAGGCTCTTCCCAGCCAACTTCGACTCCCTGCTTGGTCTCCAGACCCTGGGATCAGTTGCCTGCCAGGAATCCTACGCCCTCACCAACTCCTTGCGCTGAGAAACTCCAGATTAGTGAACAGGCAACTACCCCGGGACACAAACATTTTCCGGATTAACAACAGTAACAAGTAAGGTTTTCCACACACAAAAGGTCGAAACGGACCGGGATCTCAGGATCCCAGAAAAGGAGAACTTTATTATTTCCTCGGTACATGTACAGTACAAGCTACAGATACTGATGCATGAAGCTGCCGCGAAGAACTTCCTGGTCCGCCAGGAGTACCACGCCACGGCCGGAGCGGGGCTACAGTAAGGCCAAGGTGGCCTCACCCGCCGGACCGCGAGCAGAAGGGGCTGCGGGGCCATTCCGCGACCCTGGGGTGCAGGAAGAGATGAGAGCATATGCTCTCGCGCACCCCGGGCTAGCAGATCGGAGCAACTGCTGAAAGCAGTCGCCCTGACGAAGGCGCTGCCGGAGGCTCTTGACGACCTCCGCGCAGCCGACGAAGTGAGTGACGCCCTCCCGCCGGGCGTCATTGGAGGAAATGGCAGCACTAGGGAGGATGAGAAAGGCTCCGAGCCCCTCGTCTGAGCCAGCAGCATAAACTAGCCCAGCCCCAGTGCCGACACCAGCAGCAACAGCTAGCTTCATCATCCGGCTGGAGACCGCCAATTGTCGAGGAAGATGAGGATTCCTCGCTGGCCGCCGGTGACCTCCCACGGACGATGGTTGGCGGGGGGCTAGCAGTCCCTGAGGAGCAACGGTGGCCCGGGGAGTACCGCCCCACCCCACGCGCGGACGCCCTCCTCCCTCACAGTGGAGGAAGACGTCAAGCCGGCGACACGGTGGAGCAGTACCTCCCTCATCTGGGTGCACTGCGGATCCCAGCGGCAGTAGAGGCAGAAGGCAGCGGGAACGAATGCTCTGGGAAAGAGCACTCACAGTCGCGCTTCCTCCTCTTCCCGGGAAACAAGCCCCCCTTCGACCCCTCCTGGGCTGCTGCCGAGGAACTCGGAGGACCGCCTCCTCCGCACTTCGAGAGCGTCGTGGGTGCCCAGGCCCATGACGCCGTTTCGACCCGACTCCACTACACTAGGAGGATGGGGGACAACAGTTCCCCCACACTCTCCACCAACAAAGAGGAGAGCCACTGCAGAAACGACCCCGGGGAGGAGCCCCAGGGGCTCGCCATGGAACTCAGATCTGGGAGCTCGGTCATTTCTTGGCTAGGGCTTGAAGGACCTGAGCTTGAAGAAGCCCCCCTGTCTGGTCATTTATAGCCCGGGGTCACCCAGCGGGGCCCTGGAAGGATCCACTGGTCTCCAGGGAGCGCACCCACTACGGCGCGCCCTCTGCCTCGCCCAGTCCCTTGGGCGGGCCACGCAGTAGCAGGGCAGGGCGAACACGACAACTGCTCCGGCCCCGCCACGCGCCCTGGTCAACAGGACCGGCAATGGGGCATGGGTGCCACGGGGGTCCAAGCACCTGGCCGGGCCAAGGGCATGCGTGCCACGATGGCCACTCCCTCCTGCTCCGGATCTCTCGTCACGTCAAGAGGAGCGGAGAAGACCCCGCCGCCGGGTACCCCCAAGGGGCCCCAACGCGACGGAGGGACGCCCGGCGGGCCTGCTCATCTCAGCGGTACGATTATCAAGAAAACAACAGCGACAAAAGGTGAAGATGGGCCAACCAAGGCCGTTAGCCACGGCTAAAAGGTACTCCTACCAAAAAGTTCATTACAAGCGCATCAAGGCGCTTAAGACATTTACATCAAACAAAAGAAGGAGGAGGGCCCTATTGGTCGACGGCCGCTGCCTCTGCCAGGACCTCGGGCTAGGCCTCCGGGTCTGCGCCATTCTCGGCAGGCACCAAAGCAAAAGTGCCCACCACCGCCTTCGCCACGGAATCGGTACGGGCATGAGCCTCCGCCTCGAGCCCCTCGATGACGCGCCCATGGCCTCCTCCACGGGGAAGTCTGGGAGGTGGCACCACAGGCTAGCCATCATGGACTGCACCGCCTCCATGGCGAGCGACCGGGAGCTCTCCACGATCGCCTGCTGAAGCACGCCTCCAGGCTCCCCCAACCGAGTCCACAGGAGCTCCATCCTGGGGAGGAGGTAGAGCTCATCCGAGGTGGGGTCACCCCGGGGCTCGAACTCCACCTCGCTCAGGCCAACCTGCACCCAAGCTTCCTGGAAGCGCCGTGTCAGGACGTGCACTCCATCGACAAGCTAGTGAAGCTGGCCCAGAGCTCGGGGCAGATCCACTGAGGGATCGGCCCGGGCAGATTCCTGCGCCGCCGCCTCCAACTGAGCGACGCGCCCCTCGGCGGCTGCGGCTCGTGCCTCGGCATCGGCGACTGCCGCCTCAGCAGTGGCGACGCGATGTCCGGCCTCCTGTCTCCCGCCCTCGAGGAGGGTACGGGCGTCCTTCAATTTATTGGCGGCCTCCGGCACTGTGGCCGTGACGTGGTCGCGAGCCTCCCGCAATCACCGCCGCCCGGTCCCTGGCCGCCGCAGCATTGGCCGCCTCGCGATGGGCGGCTTCCTCCCATTCGGCCAAAGTGCGCTCACGCGTGTCCAGGGCTATCATGCATCTCCTTCTACACGAGCGCAGCCTCCCTGGCAGTTAGAGCTGCCTCCTCCGTGGTGAGTCGCCGTTCCTCCATCGTCGTGGCCTCTGCCTGGTGGTGGGCGTCGTTCAGGGCAAGCTAGAGCTGCTCGCTGCAGCCCTGGAACTCCACCTCACGGCCGAGGAGGTCCCGCTCCCAGTCCTTTAAAGAGGCAGGGTCGATCATGGCCCCACACGCCTGGAGACCGTGCAGGCCCTAGAGCGCCACCTCCATCGCGGCGACGATCTGTGCCACCGACAGAGCGGCAGGTGGCGCCTCCCCCGAGGGTTCCGCCACCACTGCATCCTCTTGCTCCATCGCCCCGACCGCCTAGGGCGGCTCCGCGCGGAACGAACTGGGCCCTCGAGGGGCCGGTGCCGTTCTCACCGTCAAGCACCACCACCTGCGCTAGCCCAAGGGCTAGCAAGGGCAGGTCCGCCGCAGGCGCCGCCACAGATTGCGCCGATGCCCCCGTATCCGCGGTCTCGACGTCAACCGCGACTGGCGGCACGGTGGGCACCGCAACGGGCGCGGGCGGCGGTGACGGAATACCCACATGCGGTGCGGTGGCCGTGGCACTGGCCGATGGTCCGCCGGCGGCGCTCCTGTCCAAAACACGAGAAGCGCGTCAAGGTGTTGCCCTAAACTAGAAACAAACAAAGGGATCGAGAAGCCAAGGGGTACCTGACACCCGCCAGGCGCACCTGCTGCCACGTCGGGGAGAAGAGTGATGGCCGCTTCAGCGCCGGTGCCCGTCCGCCGGCAGAGGAGGAGGCCGCAGCTGAAGAAGCACTATCGAACGACGAGTCCACCAGGATGGGAGAAGGCACGCGCGCGCTTGAGTCCCCCTCTTCTTGGCTCCGGTACGCTCCCACTCGCACCACCACTGCCGTCCTAGCCCGAGGGTGGCGGCTGCGACAGCTGGGCCACCCCCCGCGCGTTGGTCACCGGCAAGGTGCCGATGATGATCTCCACCTCCGGGTCCTTTCACTAGGGGACCACCCCCTCCGGGAGGAAATCCACCATGGAGTCCAGCTCTTCCATGACCTCGCCAAGCCATGTCGCCACCGTGCCGGCGTCGGGGTTGAACTCCGCGCCGCGCGCCACCCGGCTGGCGTCGTCATCACCGGCGTAGCGCCATGCCGGGTGGGGGCGGGCTTGGAATGGGGCGATGCAGCGGCAGAAGAAATCCGCGGCTACCTTGGTCGTGGTGAGTCCCATCGCCCAGAGCACATTGATTCGGTCCAGCACAGGCCTCCAAGTGGCTCCAAGCCTCGGCGACTCCGTCCACCGGGCTTGGCTCGCCGGCGGACCCCGGGGGAGAAGCAGGAAAGGGGAGGCATCATCCACCTCCACGTACATCCACCTCCTCTCCCAGTTGTCCCACTTGCCCTTCCGGGTAAGAGGAAAAAAGTCATCATTGCGCCACCGGAAGAAGACGCCGCCGACTGTGCGGTTCTGCAAGGCGGCGCCAGGGCCGGGGAAAAGGGACGACGATCTCACCACATTAAAGAAGTGGCGGAATAGCACCACCAAGGGGTTCACCCCCACGAACGCCTCACACGCATGCGCAAAAAGCGCAAGGGTGAGGACAGCGTTGGGGGTGAGGTGCACAAGGTGGAGACCGTACTCCTCCAGCTCAGCCATGAAGAACGGCGAAAAGGGAGGAACGAGCCCCACCAGGAGGAAAGGGAGGAAGGTCACCACCTCCCTCGTGTTGCGGAACGCTGGGAAAACTTCACCCCGACGCAGCACGGTGCCCACCGGCACTAGCTTCGCAGCCACCCGCAGTGCGGCGTCATCACCCGCTGGCGAGGGGGTGAAATCCAGCACCCGCGGTCCGCTAGCCTGAGCGCCTCGGCGAGCCATGGGGAGAGCTGTGGAAGCTGGGGAGCAGGAGGCGAGGAAGATGAGGAGACGCAAGAGCAAAAGAGAATGTGGTGGCCAGATGTACCCGCTTCCCCGCTTATATACTTATGGGCGATGGGGGGGGACGGATCGGCAGAATGATCCGTTGCCGCGGCGCCTCGACTCCCACTACGAATTCGGTGCCCCCCACGACGGTAACGCGGGGAGATGGAACGACTGCGGCATTGATAGAGCTCTGGGCCCCACCACCAACCCACTCCGTGGGTTACTAGTGGGCCCGGGGGCTACTGTCTGAGTAATGGGAATGGGGGTCCCCATAACCTCGGACTCATGCGAGATTAAGGAGAAAGTGGCCCGCTGGCCACGTCAGCCGGCAACGACAGCTGGGGGCGGCCATGGGACCCACCACAATGTCCACGCCCCAGTAATGGGCGTCCACCCAGAGCGGGCAGGGCCTGGCCCGGCGTGTGAAACCCGGAGGGACGGTTCCTTCCCCTCGAAGACACCCGTCGGGTAAAAAGATCATTTTACCAGGCGGTTACGGCGCCTCGCCGCTGGGCTCTGGGCAGAGAAGGCCGCGCGGCTTCCCCGTAAGAACATCATGATTACGGGGATGTCGTGCGCTTAGAAGATAAGACGATAGGCGGCGGACAGTTTATCTCTGAGCTGCCCGTCCCATCGACTTGAAGATGGGCGGTGGCTTGGACCCACTCCCATTTACCACGCCCCCGTCACGGTAAAGTCCGGAGTCACCCTGGGCGAGGCCCCCGGATTGACCGGAGTCGCCTCGGACCAGGAGGGTCCGCCGGACGACCCCGGAAGCCACCACGTGGCCGGGTTCACACCATCCCCGGCGCCCTCCGGGGACGCCTCGGAGCACGCAGAAGGCCCCGAAACGCTCCAGGATGAAAAGGGCCCTCCGGCCAGTGTCTGCGACCACCCCGGGGTCTCCCGGGGTAGCCCCGGACAGCTCTGACAGTGGTGGGACCCCAGGTGGCTACTGTGGTGGACCCGACAAGACCCCTGCCCGCCTAATAAGGGCAGGACAGTCTGGATGACGGCACCCGCCATGCAAAGGGTGTGTTCACACTAGTTAGTGAGCAACAGAGAAGGTAGAAGTAGTCTATAAATATAAAGGTCCCAGGACATGTAAATGGACCGATTTTTTGGGGACCCATCTAGTACACAGGTTCCGGGCTTGGACTTTCCAACTCGGGATCATCAAAGAATCAATCACCACATACACACAGAACATAGGGTATTACGTCTCCGGACGGTATGAACCTGTCTAAATCGACTGTCTCAAACTCGCTTTCTTAGGGGAAGATCTTGCGCAGTTTATACCCGTGGCCGAATCTCTAAACGGGAGTTATCAGTAATCTCTGCTAGCGGTAATCTTACACCGTCAGCACCCATCTGTCAAAAAAATTTTATAAACAGATTTTATTTCATACTTCTAAATGGTAATTTTTTTGATGTGACATAGACTTAAAAAAAGCTGCAGGAAACAAACAGGATCTAGCCATTTCGCGCCCCAGCTAAGGGGCTGATTGGTTGGGCGCATCACCCCAGTCAGGCTCCCCAGATGCATGTAGTGAGTGATTGGATGGATGCATAGGGGGCAGAGCCTGCCAGGCTCTCCAGATGCATGCAATGAGGCTGTGTTTAGTTCGCGAAAAAATTTGAGTTTTGGTACTGTAGCATATTTCGTTGTTATTTGACAAATAATGTTTAATCATGGACAAATTAGGCTTAAAAGATTCATCTCGTGCTAATCAGTTAGACTGTATAATTAGTAATTTATTTCAACTACATTTAATGCTTCATACATGTGTCCAAAAATTCGATGTGACAGATACTGTAAGAAATTTTTTTTGAAACTAAACAAGGTCTGAGTGTTTGGATGGCTGCATAGAGGGCAGAGCCTAGCTCCACGCATGCAGCGGCACAGGCTGGGCCGCTGGAAACGCCGGAATCGGCCGTTTCTGGCGGGCCTGCCTCGCGGGAGCTGAGCATTAGCATACTAATGATGTTATTAGTACATAATTAGCATATGTTAAGTAATATTAATATATTTTAAATTAGATTAAGTTTTACAAAGGTAAATTACAATCATTAAAACACAACTCCATAAGTTAAATATTATCATATCATTTATTTTTTCTAATCTTATTTCATGCGACATGACACATACAGGTAACCAAACACCTCCTCTCAACCAAACTGGACACATACACACAACCAAACATGAGAATTTGCATACATCCAGTCTAGCTCACAGATACGAGCCAGGCTAGAATCATGCAACCAACCAATCAGGCCCTAACACCTCTTTGTTTCCATCAGCTTTTCTTTAACCACTGTCACATCAAAAAGAATTTTACCATTTAAGAGTATCAAATAAAATTTATTTATAAAACTTTTTTTAACAAATGTGTACTGATTTGCGAGATGAATCTAATGAACCTAATTAATCCATGATTCGGTGTGGCCCGGGGAGGGGTCGCCGTGGTATTGGACCGCCGTGGAGCCCCTCCCGCATTTCGACTCCAGCCACGTCAGCGGCTACGCGCTGCATCCGGACGGGGGCACCATCTTCATGTCCATCAAGGACTCGGACGTCGGGACCTTCTAGTCACGGAAACGGAACTGCACCTCTGCCTTGGACACGGAGCGCCTGGAGTGGTCCCACCTCGGCGACTGGCTCCTGCCATTCCAGGGTCGAGGTCACTACGACCGCGAGCTGGACGCTTGGGTTGGGATGTGCCGCTTCAAGGAAGGGGAGGGCCACCTGTGCTGCTGCGACGTCCCGCCGGCCGCCGCAGGGTGCAAGACCATGCCTGCCAGGAAGCTGTGCAAGGAGGATGTGCTCTTCGACGACGAGGGGCACTCGGGGGCGACGCTCGTGTACATGGGTCACAGCAGGTTCTGCCTGATCGATTCTCTGGTGACCGACCCCGACCAGAGCCTCCGTGTGCTGAGGATCACCTCCTTTGGTCTCAAGTACGACAAGGACGGTGAACTGGTGATCGCCCAGTACCGGTCTTACGCATCGATTTCGTACAAGACCGTACTTAAAAACCCGACCGCATATCTGGATCCTGTAGCATTCGGGATGTAATTAATAATGGTCATTTAAAAAGTGCTTTCTACTGTGATGCATTGTGCGGTACGTTGTTAATTTAATATTTTATTTAAACCAAAGACTTTGCAGGCAGGAACAAGACTACTCGATTAGTATTTTAACATTCAGCAAACCTGACACCGTAGTCTTGTTTTATCAGGTGCATTTGCATATAATCTAGCCAAAGAATACAATAGAACTAGAAACGCCACGCGGCCTTGCTGCGCGAGACCTGGTTTGTACCATTTATTTGTATTATTTGAAATTTTATTTGATACATGGAAGAAAAATGTAATTAGATTGATCTAATAACTAAAAGAATTTGTACATTGTACCCAAACAGCTTGCAAGTTTGTGTGGCTAGCTGCATTCATATCTCCACAGTTATGATGATTGACCGACTACTACTTGTATGAAATTCATGTACATTAGACAGCCCTTTGAGATTGCCCATTGTAATCTGCTAACTTAGAAGATTTGACGCAAATGCTTCAACAACTTCTAAGTAGTACCTTCCCTGTTTGGACATCAAAGTGAGTCTGAAATTAGAAACTTCTAAGAACTCACCTGACGAACTACATCATTTTTCCTTTTGTTGATTTGGTTCCCAAGTTGAAAATAAATCGCATGCGGTGCATGTGCAAGAAAAGTAAATATATTTTAGATTTGGTAAGACGATGGGATAAGCTCTGCTTACCATTGGTACCAACTATTAAATAGTTACTGTGTAATGTACATATCCTTACAAAGCGGATTGGCAAATTCTAAGAGCATGCGAGGACAACTTTGGTTCTCCACAGAGTAAATGCAGGAGTTTGATATGGCACCGTCCGAGCTATGTCATCATTTGAACTGTCATCTAAACTGCTGTCATTATCAAGAACTGTTCGTTTTGATGGCCCTGACGGCCCTGGCTCTGGCCCAGGTAATGCCTCCTTATCCCTGTATTCATGTTCCATTTGATCAAATATTGAATTTTGTAAATGTCAGTTTCACTGGTTAAACTCTAGATGCAGCGGTGGAGCACATCGCGATATAAATTAGTTTACCTGAAATATTTTCCCGACAATTTTCAAGGCCGTTGCTCGGGCCTTTAGATCCTCTTTCTTGACATTGTTTTCGTAAAGCACCTAAATAAAAACCCCATTAAATAAAATAAGCTTGGTGTGCAGACAGTTTCAACAGATGAATCTAGAATAGAAAAGTACTCATAGTCCAGACAGTTGTAGGCACTACTTAGTACTTATCATACCGTATGTAATCAGATACCTCAAGATACATACTATTTCACAAACATGCAGGAGAGTCATTTCAATTTCCACAACCTTCAGCTTCCACAGTGAGCTCATCATTAGATCCTTGTTCATCCTCATCTGAAAGTCAACATCCTACTCCGTGGCATTGCCATCCTTGTTACTCTGCCGGCAGGCGTCCTCTTGCAATTGCAACAGTTGCAGGGCTCCTGCATTTCTCCTTTTGCTCTCATCAGTTAGCAATTTTAATCAGCAGAGCACAATCCACTACGGGAAAAAAAGTTGCTCACCTTTTGCTGCTGTGATCTGTGACTTCCATAGGTGCCCCTTGTTCCTGACCCACTCAGCCACGAATGGCACTCCTAGGTACATGGCCTTCTTGCCAAGCTCCTTTGCTGCATGTCAAGAATACACATATCCGATGGTGCGAAGCTTTTTGGATCAGAAAGCGCAAATCATGCTTGTCCATTCAGAACTACAAAGTTGTCAAATTTTCAGGGCCACCTCTTATATACGCTGGTAGTATATGCATTGTGGGATCTAGCTTAACCAATGTAGCGTGTTATCAAGGGAGCTTTCATATTACTTAGTTTTTGTATGATGGGATTTTTATCTACAAACAATTCATCTTTTACATAAACTACATTCTGAATGTGGCTTCTTTTGCTGTTGTTAATGTTTCTTTCCTGTCCACACACCATTTGATGTTAGCTCCTTTGCTGCATGTCAAGAATACATATATCCGATGGTGCGAAGAATATCCAGTCCAGATGCTGCAAATGGACATTTTTTCACAGTGAGTTGAATGCTAGACAACATAAAAGTACAAATGGTTTAATAGGATCAGAAGATTGACAAGTGCTGAAGAGCCTCTTCGCCTCAGCTTCCACACGATTAGCGAATCCTTCTTTGTCACCACGAACATATTGGGAGAGGAATTCCTTGAGGAATCTAGCTAGCTTTTCCTCTCTTTCCCTTTGTACATTCTTGAACAGAATAAAAATAGAATGAGACCAACATTATTATATCAAAATGTGGAGTGCCTAAATATCATTAGTGCAGAAATAGCCTGCCTCCTCGGTCAATTCTAACCTTGAGCCTGTCCTGAAGCTTTTAGGGGTTGTCGTTGTCGGTTGTCATCTCAGTGGAGGCCATTGTTGCCATTGCAAGATGACCAATGTAGTCCTCGAACAGCTCGCTTCCGAAAAGGAGGGTGAAAAAAACAGTGCCATCCAGTATGTTGTCCCTGAAATATTTGACAACCGAGATTGATCCATTGTATAGGACCATTCTGGAGACATTAGCTCAATTTACTCGACTCGGAGTTCTGAAGTTCCAATTGCTGCTGCGTTATACCATCCTCTCATTTTCATTCTTCTTTTTGGAAAATATCAAATGCCAAGAAAAGAAGGCATGATATTGTCCCTTCAATTGTAATCAGCTGTACCCACCATCTTTCTTAAGGCTAGCTCCTTTCATCAGTATTCTTATCTCAGCAGCATCTTTCCATTTACCACAAGATGCATACATGTTCGAGAGTAGCACATAGCCCGCTGTATTATCTTTCTCCAACTCATGAAGTTTCATTGCTGCCCTCTCACCTATCTCCTTGTTGCTGTAAGTGTTGCAAGCACTCAGAAGAGCTGACCATGCACTTGCTTCAAAGTTACTTGGAACCTTCACGAGAAGCTCTTCGGCTTCTGTCAAACGATCAGCTCGAGCTAGGACATCAAACATGCAGGTGTAGTGCTTCTGTTTAGGTGGGATGCCGTGTGCTTGCATTGCTTCAAAATAATGTATGGCTTGTTCCACCAAACCACTGTGGGAACAAGCAAATAAAATAGCTAAAAATGTATGCTCATTCGGTGATATTCCATTTGCCATCATATTCTCGAACAACAAAATAGAATCTTTTGCAAAGCCATTTTCTGCAAGTCCCCGAACCATGGCAGTCCAAGTGATACTATTTTTTCAGGCATTTGATAAAATATCCTCTTGGAGCTGTCCAAATCCCCTTACTTGGCATACATGTCACTGAGTGCAGTTCCCATAAAGATGTTATGTTCGATTCCAAGCTTGACAATCTTAGCATGAACCATCTTGCCCACCTCTAAAGAGCACAAGTTTGCGCATGCAAGAAGAACACTTGACAGGGTAATTTCTCCCGGAATCTGCCCTGAAGCCGACATTGCACTGAAATATTTTAGTGCATCAACAAATCGTCGATTTTCTGCGTAACCAGAAATCATTGTGTTCCATGAAGCTGCGTTCCTTGCAGGAATATTCTTGAAGAGCTCATCTGCTTCCACCATTTTGCCGTTCCAACTATAACCAGAGATAAGAGAGTTCCAGCATACTATATTCTTTTGTGCGAGAGAATGAAATACATCATCGAGACTTCGAGAGGGGAAAAAACTCAGCTTGCCAGGACAACACGCATTCACTCCGCTAAATCGAGTCGCTGTCCAGCAAGAACATGGACTGAATCAAGCTGCAGTGAGGACCTGGAATTTCTCGGCCGCCTGCGGGTGGTTGGGATTCTTGTCTAGATGCACCTGCCTCGCCTGCAGCGGGGGCGAAGCCTGCGCGCGGCGCCGTGTTGCCCTGCGCGGCTGCGCCTCTCCCCTCGCTCTGTCCCTCCCCCCCTCTCTCGCTCCTGCGCCAGTTGGATCCGGCGGCGGCAAGCCGGGAGCAGGCGGCCGGAGGTCGGGCCAGCGGCGGGTGAGGCCCCGTGGCGCGCGGGCGGCGGTGGCCGGCTCGTGGGGGTGCTCCCCATTCCCCTGCGCTTCCCTGGCGGCAGAGCCGAGGAGAGCCGGCAGCGCGCGAGGCCGGCGGCGTAGGGGCGCGGCGGCGAGCTGCAGGGCGGGACTCCTGCGCGAGGACCGGGCCTCGTGACGCGCAGAGGCCGGCCGGCGCGTGCGGGGCGGGGGGGGGTTTCGGCCAGCGGCCGCGAGGAGCGGGCCGCGGGGAGGAGGGCCTCGCCCAGCCGTCGGTCGTTGGTCGCCTGGACTGCGGGTTGATTTCAGAAAACTTTAGGGGTTTATTGGGAAAAATTCTGAGAGAAGATAGTGGATGGTGGATTGTATTTCTAGGAAGTTCGAGGTCTTTTGTGCAAAATGACCGGAAACGCAAGATCTGGCCCGTTCGTCCGGCCGATCCGACGACTGAGAAAAGCTGGCGACGTGGCCTGCTTCTCTGGTCTCGAAATTAGCCGAGAATCGTAGCTCATCTGCTTCCACCATTTTGCCGTTCCAACTATAACCAGAGATAAGAGAGTTCCAGCATACTATATTTTTTTGTGCGAGAGAATGAAATACATCATCGAGACTTCGAGAGGGGAAAAAACTCAGCTTGCCAGGACAACACGCATTCACTCCGCTAAATCGAGTCGCTGTCCAGCAAGAACATGGACTGAATCAAGCTGCAGTGAGGACCTGGAATTTCTCGGCCGCCTGCGGGTGGTTGGGATTCTTGTCTGGATGCACCTGCCTCGCCTGCAGCGGGGGCGAAGCCTGCGCGCGGCGCCGTGTTGCCCTGCGCGGCTGCGCCTCTCCCCTCGCTCTGTCCCTCCCCTCTCTCTCTCCTTCTCTCTCTCCTGCGCCAGTTGGATCCGGCGGCAGCAAGCCGGGAGCAGGCGGCCGGAGGTCGGGCCAGCGGCGGGTGAGGCCCCGTGGCGCGCAGACGGCGGTGACCGGCTCGTGGGGGCGCTCCCCATTCCCCTGCGCTTTCCTGGCGGCAGAGCCGAGGAGAGCCGGCAGCGCGCGAGGCCGGCGGCGAGCTGCAGGGCGGGACTCCTGCGCGAGGACCGGGCCTCGTGACGCGCAGAGGCCGGCCGGCGCGTGGGCCGGCGGCGGCCGGCGCATGCGTGGGGGGGTGGTGGTTTCGGCCAGCGGCCGCGAGGAGGAGGGCCTCGCCCAGCCGTCGGTCGCCTGGACTGCGGGTTGATTTCAGAAAACTTTAGGGGTTTATTGGGAAAAATTCTGAGAGAAGATAGTGGATGGCGGGTTGTATTTCTAGGAAGTTCGAGGTCTTTTGTGCAAAATGACCGGAAACGCAAGATCTGGCCCGTTCGTCCGGCCGATCCGACGGCTGAGAAAAGCTGACGACGTGGCCTGCTTCTCTGGTCTCGGAATTAGCCGAGAATCGTAGGGTAAGATGGTATAAATCTACGATCAAGGTACTGTTTTGTAGACACAATACAACCATGGACCATAGAATACACTCTCTTGTCACCATGAAAAACCTGTGATTATGTACCCGCGGAACCAACAAACTTCTCTGTTTCGTCATATGCTGAAATAGATACAACCTGAAAGGCTCGGGTTTTGCTTCCGTCATATGAAATCTGGGTCCTGGTCATCTGCTCGCCGAGAAGTATCTCCATCGAGCATTCTCTTCGTCATGTTGGCCCTCTGCACAAGTCGAACCAATGCTTGCACCACCTCTGACATTGGTGGCCTGAATTCTGGTTCGGGCTGCAGCAAGAATTTGGTTCACAATCGGTTCAAAAAAAAAAATTGGTTCACAAGGTTCAGACTTGGTTTAATTGGACATGTTTGTTGCCTACGGCTAGTCTGCATAGATGAAGAATGGAACTCCTACCTGGACACACAGCGCGAGCACATCAGCAAATCGGGATAGAGATTTGGCTGGGTATAGACCCTTGAGTGCAGGATCGACCATCCTGTCCAATGCATCGATGTCATGCAGCTGAGGAGTCGCCCACCGCACAAGTGACTGCTCTGATCTGGGTCTAGAGCTGTAAATCAAAGTCACACAAAGGCATATACGATCATCAGTTACCACATTTATATAGAATTAAAAAAATGAAAAATGGATTATGGGAGTGTACCTATCAAACGGTCTACGTCCAGTCATTAGCTCAAGCATGACAACTCCAAAGCTGTAGACATCGCTCTTGAGGGTGTACTGACCGGTCATGTCCACCTCTGGGGCAGTGTATCCGGCACTTTGTTCTGCTGCCTGCACAAATTTATTTGGTGGTAAACATTACAAAGATTCTTAGTAAGCCATACTGTCTGAAAGACAAGGTAAGAATTGCATAGCTGACGCATACCTAGATAACAAAGAGGATAGTTAAATAAACTTCAATTATAGGCTCATAATAACCTCATTAAACTGGAGTTTTAGTATCTTAGCTACCAAAGAGTTCTCTATGTACTGAAATTCTTTTAACTCAACTATGCAATCGGTCTTCTTGAACTAAATGTTTGTATTGACCATTACCTGGAATTCAGCATCAGGAATAAAGCTTGCAAGTCCAGCATCTGAAAGGTGTGGATTGAATTCCGAGTCCAGCAAAATGTTTGATGACTTGAAATTCTTATGGATGATGGATGGAGAGCATATTTCATGAAGATACCTACAAATTACATTGTAGTGGGAAACTATAAGGATCTACATATTTCAAAGGAAAATAGAATGTTACAGTATATCAAGTAATGAGCAGGCTCAATAATCACTGAAGCATGTTCTTCGATCATTCAGTTAATATTTCAACAATGTTTAACCAACAATACAAATTCCAAGAAGATTAGAAAAAGGTAAAAAGATATATGCATAAACAAAAAGTCTATGCTGGGATGTCTTTTGTTCCACTATCTAAAATATGATACGCATGTAGAGTTGTAGACTCAATATTATAACTTATGCCATTCAGATTAATAAATGTGTTATAATACAAGCCATCCAGATTTCCACTTACTCTAGTGCACGAGCAGAGCCAAGCGCGATCTTGACACGAGAGTTCCAACTAAGTGGCTTGCTGTACTCGTCAGAAAGGTGGAGTAGATCATGAAGGGATCCATTCCTGTGGAAATCATACACTAGCAAGTGCTGCCCATGTTCCATACAATAGCCCACAAGCTCATTCAGATTCGGATGGTGTAACTTTGAAATATTTGAGACCAGTTCAGCAAAGTCATCAGATGATTGGAATGGCATCACGGTGCTGTCTAATTTCTTGATGGCCAGAACCTTGATAGAGTAAACAAAAGTAAGTGTGTTATATTTAAATGGACTAACTCTGTATTCCACTACATAAGTACTTTCTAAAGAAAAAAGGACAAATATTCGAACAAGAAAACCGAAGCTGTCATTATGCAAGAGAAAATAGTCAATATTTCAGGACATTCTAAGCTCCATTTTTTCCCCATTAAAACATCTTGCTATGAAAATATAATCTCTTCTTAGCTCTGTTTGACTGCCACCTTTCACTAATGTTAAAATATATGCATGAAGTGACATAAGGGTCATTGTGGACATGTAACCACATAGTGGCGGATTGAAGATATCAGCCCTAGTTTCAAAGACCTTACATGCAGTAATTATAATTATGTAATTTTTTCATGTACCTTCTGAAATACATAGCAACTGCGACATAAGGATATGTAGCATACCTTTCCATCATTGAACTGTGCCCTGTAAACACGTCCAAAAGTACCCTCTCCAACAAGGTTGTCCAAGTTGAAGCTATCTGTTGCCATCTGTAGATCCGCAACTGAATAAACAGTTGCCTTTATAGGTGCTATATTGCTTTTCTTTGCAACAGGTTTGTTTGGAAAATCATCATCATCACCAAACGATTTGTGGCGTTCTATCTTCAGGGGTGGTTTCAAACTAATCGAAGCAGGTGAAGCCAAAGACTCTATGTCTACTGCGGAAGACTCATCAATAGGCTTCATGTCTGCAACATGTGTATAAGAAATATCCACATAATTATTAGATAAAGCTGAGACAGCCATCAAGCTAGCTGACCTTTAACTTCGTTCGAGGGGAAGGAAGTGAATGGCTGGTGCTGTTCAAAGTGTTCTTCCATAGCAGCTTTGCGTTTTCTTCTTTTTATTAGAAAGAATGCAACAATTGCTCCAACAACCAGCAATGATACGATAATTCCTGCTACACCTCCACCACCTATTCCAGATTTTCCACCAGAACCATCACCATTCTGCCCTGGACTGTTCTGACGGTTTGGGGGAGGCGGCGCTGTATATGGAGGTGGAGGTGGCGCTGGTCCTGTGCTCCAAGAATTTCCGTCAGTCCTATACACAAGAAGCGTATTAGTCCAAGATATAGTTCTCTAACAGTTGCAGGTCAAGAAGTAGAGATAACTTACTGTATACTGTTTATCTTCTTAAGCTGGCTAGGAATCCAACCTGTGAAACGGTTGCTTGCAACATTCCTATAGGCAATCAAGTTATGAGATATGGTAAGATATGGGACTGAACATGCAAATAAAGCACCATTGAATTGCACTGTTGATTACTCACAGAGTATCAAGGGGGAGATTAGCTAGGACATTGATATAACCAGTAAATTGATTGTTCTGCAAATATCTGAGAAGAAAGGAACGGTTAATGCATAAAATCCTAATGAGGCATGTCTAGGAGATGAAAATAAATATGAGCATCATTTCATACAATTTTTTCAGGCTTGACAATCCAGTGAAACTTTGTGGTAGATCACCAGTAAGAGAATTAAAGGAGAGATCCCTGCATCACATTGCATAGGATAACGGTGAGAATCAAAACAGAAGGAAAATGAACAAAAAAATAAGGAATTTTACTACACAAATTAATAGTTTAATACCCATCTGACAATGCCCACAAAACACTTACAGTTCTGTCAAACTATAAAGGCTGGAAAATACATCGGAAATATTTCCTTGTAATTGGTTATGGTTAAGGTTTCTGCGCATGCCAAGAAAAAAAATCATTTAGCCCTTCCAGATGATATATATTCCAAGGTAAAATCAACTCCTGGATGCAAAGGTACTCACAAATACTTAAGATTATTCATCGTTGAAATCGAGTAGGGTAAATTTCCGCCAAACTGATTTCCTGCAAGATTGCTGCACAACAAGAGGAATCGCCTAACAGTCATGCTACCTGAATAGTTAGATAACACTATTCACCGTACGAACTTACAGTTTTTCAAGCTTCATATTGGGAAGATTGTACTGTATTTGGTTTCCACCGCCAAGGCTGTTTTGGCTCATGTCACTGCATCAAAAATTGATTTAGGATGGTTATCAACTGAACTCTTACAAACAAAGTTGAGCAAAAGTAATAATTGGGGACTCACAGCTCAGTCAATGAACCCAAGCTATTCATGTTGTAGGCCAAATTTCCGGTGAGTCCCAAGTTCGGCAATATGCTACAGAATCAAACAAAAGGAAAATTCACTAAGAGGGAATACAAAATGAAGCCGTGCTATAGAAACTAGTCACAAAACTGACATTTTAGTGACCCCTGATCCTGAGCAAGTTACCCCCTTCCATGACTGGCCACAAGGATCACCACCATTTGCCTGCCAACCATTGAGCTGCCCAGGAGAATTCAGACTTTTAAAGAGCGTATTGAGGACAGCAACTGCAAGTAAGAGAGGCATGCATGATTTAGAACAGTAAATAGGACGTGTCGTTAAACATCTCAGTTCATATGCAAACGAAATAGTAGGAATATGCATACATAGCATGACTTATAATGGGGAAAATCACCATGATAAGGAAAAATGAACTGCTCAGAGAAATCTATAAGACAATTTTGATGCTCCATTTGAACATGAGATAAAGTAAAATACAAAGGACAAGAGGAGACAAATCAAGAAGCTGCCTGAAAGGAAAACAATTGTGTTATTAAGGTGAGCTGTTAAAACCAAAAGCCTCTCACAATGGCACTCTTCTAGCCACCAACTCCATCAACACTTGCAAGAATCTAAAAATAGTACTTTCAGGTGGTGCCACTTGAGGTCTTAAGTTCAGAGGCATCAGCTAACAATAGATTGTTTTTTTTCTTTTAGAACCCTTCCGATTTCTAAACAGGTCCTAGAAAAAGAGTTGAAAAGCAGAAGGGAGGGAAAACTCAGAACAACAATAGATAAAGACAGCAAGAAGACAGACATTGCAGAAACTAGAATTTCCTCTGAACCCAGCGCATTCCCGCTGCTGAATCACCCATCCAAATCCACCAAAAAGTTGCAGTTGCAGGCTCTGCGGCAGAAACTGCCAGCCGGACGCACAGTAAACCGTACAATTCGTGAGCTTGCGAGCGAACAAACAGCTGAATTCAGACAACATCCTGCCCACAGTGTAGAAAGGATAAAAACCGAGAGCATCCTCAAATCTCACACACAGCAAAGACCTCTAACCTAGTAATTTCTAAAAGCAACGTTAAATACTGTAAAAACTTGAACGGGGAAACTCTAGAGAAGAAACCACGATTTGGTTCGAGAAGAGAGCAGTCCCGTAGATTTCCTGATTGAGAAACCGAATCTACCAGAGCACGGTACCAAGAACAGCCCATCAGGTAGGAATACCTGGAAAATTGATCCCTTGGAAATTGGAAGAGAGAAAAAAAATCCAACCTTTCTTTCTGAACTGAAGACATCAAGCAGAGCTCTCAAGAGCAAACCAGTTACTGTGAACAAAAAGAAGAATCGCAGAGAGAGTAGAAGTCTCCAACTCACGATCGTTGGGGTCCGTGTCCGCAGCAGCGAAGATCCGTCCGCCGGGCCAAATGCTGCTGCAGCAGCAGCATCCGAGGACCAGCAGCAGGCATGGCACGCCCACAGTCCCGGCACCGCCTCCGCTCCTCCTCGGCGCCATCCCCGCGCAGCAATGCTCTCCTCCCCCTCCCCTTCCCCCCTAACGAAAACGCTAGGAGTCGGAAGGGAAGAGCTCCGTATGTTTACTCGGCTCCTCCGAATCCGACCGATTTATCCCCCTGTTTCACAGATCGTGGCGCCGCTTTTCAACCCTGATGAATTGTGCGTGTGCGCGCGTGCACTGGAAACTAGCACGGCGGCAGCTGGCAGCAGAGCGCCGGGACAAGAACCCGGGTGTGATGATGAGGTCAATTGCTTCGCTGGTGTCGCTGTCAGGGGGCATTCTCGTGATTCCAGTGGCCCGGGGGTCTAACGTTCGGCAGAAAAGAAACGTTCGGCAGAAAAGAAACGTTCCGGCGATTTTACTCGTTTACTACTTGTTAACGACGAGTAAGGATGGAAATGTATGGAAATAGATTTGGATATCTATACTTTCTAATTTTAAATTTTTGATGTGAAAATTGATCAGATATGTATGAAAATATATTCGAATATTTCGAATATTTATTTTTCTATTTTCTTATCGTTTTCATGCATTGAGGATGCTAGTATACTACTGCCATGCCTCGCGTCATAGGACAATCAGCAGGCAGGGAGGGTTGGCAATTATTGGGATGAACAGAGGTCGTTGGCCTTGTTTAGATCACAACCCGTAAACTTCGTAAACGCAAAAAAAATATCACATCGAATATTTGGACACATACATGGAGTACTAAATGAAATCTATTTACAAAACTTTTTGCATGGATGGGCTGTAAATTGCGAGACGAATCTAATGAGCCTACTTAATCCATGATTTACAACAATGATGCTACAGTAACCGTTCGCTAATTATAGATTAATCATAGATTAATTAGCATCATTAGATTCGTCTCGCAATTTACAGCCCATCCATGCAAAAAGTTTTGTAAATAAACTTCATTTAGTACTTCAAATTAGTAAGATTCCATCGCAAAACTTTTTTGCGTTTCAACTAAACACGGCCTAACATGGAGATCAGATCAGGTCTCGCCCATCCCTCTCAACCTTGATTAGGGCTGGAAACGAGCCGAGCCAGGCTCGGCTCGGCGAGGCTCAGTGCATGAGCGAGCCGAGCTTGGCTCGGCTCGGTAGTTTGGCGAGCTCGCTGAGGAGACTCGGCTCGGCTCGAAACCGGCTCGCGAGCCTGGCACAAAATATATACTATGCATTTAGTATACACATTATAAGACATTAACTAGTGCATATAAATATATAAAGCACATACATGTGTTGAAATGAAAGTAATCAATAAACAATAATCATATTAAGCATAGATATAAATTAATATTGATATTGTCACACCACATGTTAGGATTAGAGTGTTTCATAATAGCCTATGAACCATTATGAATCTCAGTGGACTGAGCTCGCGAGCCGGCTCGGCTCGTCATTTTCACGAGCTTGAGAAGTAGGCTCGGCTCGGCTCGCTGAAGGCTCGCGAGCCGCTCCGAACCGAGCCGAGCCGAAGCGAGCTCGAGCCAGCTCGCGAGCCTCGAGGGCTCGCGAGCCACAGCGAGCTGGCTCGGCTCGTCATTTTCATGAGCCTGAGAAGTAGGCTCGGCTCGGCTCGTTGGAGGCTCGTGAGCCGCTCCGAACTGAGCCGAGCCGAAGCGAGCTCGAGCCAGCTCGCGAGGCTCGAGCTATTTTTCCAGCCCTAGGTCCTTATGGGAACCAGAACGTGGCAAGTGCCCTGCGGGCTGAGGATGAGCTGGCCGTATCGGGCGTGGTCAGCGGCAGAGGAATTTTGGCCCTCGTCTTCCCAGCTGTGACAGACAGACAGATGTTTATTGGAAAATCAGTGCTCGAACCGCCGCGGATTATACTGCTATTTTCCAGGCCGATGGGCGGCGGTGCTTTCTTTTGTTTTGTTTCATCGTGGAATCCCTCAGTGCAAAACTGCTAATGACAGGCTGTTGGAGTATATCCTTCCATTAAAAAGCACGTTGTTTTTTTACTGTGCGAGGGCAGACTTTAAACATCGTTAGATTCCGCGCATGTACTACGCCTGCGACGATGCGAATGCGATGCGAGTTCCCTTTTCTCTTTCAACGCTGCCGTGATGATCCAACGGTGCGGGTGCAGCCGCGCTTGCTACCAGGACGAGATGGAAAGTGTGAGGAACCGCCCAAATTAAACTCATTTAATCGGGTCATCATCCATTGATCCACCCAATTAAAAGAGAATAACCCTGGTAGTCCTTGAGATGCATCCTGAACATGCCCAGAATGACACACCTCACTAAGCACAACTTGAGAATATCATCACATACAAGCATATTCATACATAGAAGTCTCTTACATAAATAGATTCAAGTGACTACATTACAAGTTCAGAGTTTTGCAACGAAATTAATTAATTATGTCTCTACGGATACAACCTAGAAGAGAACACTATATGGAGATAGTGCTCTACTTCAACCACCGGCCTTCAGCTCTCATCCGCTCCACCGTCCACGAGGTAGAAGTACCCAAAGACGGGCTCTTGCTGAGGCTCACCTGCATCAACTTAACGGCAGCACCGTGAGTGCAAAGGGTACTCCGCAGGACTTATCCAACAAGAGTCTAAAACCCAACTCTCAAGGAGGATGCATTTGGCTAATAGTAAGAAAATTGGCAAAATAATTAATTTTGCATAAAAGAATTTGATAAAGTCATGATAAGCAAAAGACTTCTATTCTATTAGCAATACACCAATCAAATTGCATAAAGTAAAGATGGTCGTTATGTGAGCAAGTCCAATCTTCCATGAACTTCAGTCGGTAACTCTATACCCGAAGTCAAAGTACAAGAGCTTGCTCCTTAACCATGGAGCCCGGCTGTAACGACCCGGCCCGAGATAACGGCTAAGATCTACTCTACATTTTGAGTAAACCACACCTGCTAAATAACTCTCTTGCGCTTTCATCCTCGCTTCGCGCAAAAAACTGCAGCTGGAGTTATTAGCTTCCCGCGATCCGGCTATTTAAGCCGGTCTTGCTCGCGTTCGGTTTCCCGTATGGGACTAAACTGGGAACACTGTGCCGGAGCTCGCGATACAGTAACTCGAATTCAGCCCGGCCCAACTGGCCCAGCCGGAGTTACTGTATCGCGAGCTCCGGCACAGTGTTCCCAGTTTAGTCCCATACGGTAAACCGAACACGAGCAAGACCAGCTTAAATAGCCGGATCGCGGGAAGCTAATAACTCCGGCTGCAGCCTTTTGCGCGAAGCGAGGACGAAAGCGCAAGAGAGTTATTTAGCAGGTGTGGTTTACTCAAAATGTAGAGTAGATCTTAGCCGTTATCTCGGGCCGGGTCGTTACAGGGGTATCAGAGCCATACTCTCGCGGTTTCACGCCACGTACGGGCAGAAGTGCGCGTACATGAGCACGTCGGCGCGTGGAAACACAGATGCCAACAGCATGTGGACGGACACACATGGGCTGCTGGCAGTGAACCCACGGGCGTGGCACATGGGATCGTAGCACTAGACGTATGGGACGTGGCCCAAGAGAAGGGATCCTGCTCCTTTGTCTCGTATGGGTAAGCTGGTTCGATGTCTCGACGAGGACGTCGAGTCCTCAACGGGGGTGACTGTGACAGCCCGTGGCCAGTTGGGCCGGGATGAATTCGAGTTACTGTAGCACGGCTACTGTAGCGCGAAAAATACTGTAGCTCCGGCACAGTGTTCCCAGTTTAGTCCCATACGGGAAACCGAACGCGAGCAAGACCAGCTTAAATAGCCGGATCGCGGGAAGCTAATAACTCCGGCTGCAGCCTTTTGCGTGAAGCGAGGACGAAAACGCAAGAGAGTTATTTACCAGGTGTGGTTTACTCAAAATGTAGAGTAGATCTTAGCCGTTATCTCGGGCCGGGTCGTTACACCGGCTATTGCAATAGATGAAAAACCCTGTAGGGGGGTACAACTTTTCCCACACGAGGCGCATGCCCAACACCCATACCCTTGGCCTAGGATAAGGGTTGAATCATGCCATCAACCTTTCGCATAACCACACTCAACTATGAACGAACGGTCGGAATGGTTAGATGCACCGCACGACGGCCGATCACACCTCAACCAACCCCGCACTCCTCAACCAACCCCGCACCGAATCCGGTCAAGGCAAAGTGTGACTTATGGTAATTGACTTACCATTCATATAATTTGGTATGTGGTCTATACGCATAAGTGCTCAAATATCAAAGCGATGGGGTCACGGGTCTTAATCAACCCAAGCAAACACTAAGCCAAGTGAGCTCCATCTCACTTGACCCTACCATTCATGCTCAAGCCCGCATCATATTACAAGTGGTTCAACTTTTAAGAATTAAGCAAGCAACCTATTACTTGCGGGTGGTGGTGACCTTGCCACCTCCCAACTTCTACCGGAACTAAGCATGAATAAGCAATTAAATCGGGACACATACACAAGCATACTCACCTAAAAGGATTTATTCTAAATCAAGGAAGGTAATGCATAAGATAGGAGCTAAGCAAATATTTATACCATAGACTTATGCACAAATAAGACTCAAATATTTTAATTGATCCAAAACAGGGTAAAAAGATGCTTGGGTGCATACCTTGGTTCACCAAAGAAGTGTCGTCGACGATGGACTCCGGCTCGGTCTCAACCTCCACTTGAGTTGGTGCTTCGGTCTCTACACGAGTGCAATGATACTTGATAAATAAATATGCCATAAATGAGTTGCAAAAGACATGAGATGACACATTAATTATTCAGATAATTAATTTAATTGTCTTGGGGTAAAACATAATTTTAATTGATTCTTGATATCATAATGAAGTTAACAAAATTTATTTCACATTATTCTGAGCTATATATAATTTTATATGAATTATACAAGATGAGACATGCAAATGCATCAAAACAGAAAAGCTGATTGTGTTGTTACTGTGCAGTGCTACAGTAACTGCAGACCGTCCGCCCTTAAGGACCGGACCGTCCGCCGGTGAAATTCGAGACGGGTTCCAGAAAAGATTTGGTTCTGTGTAATTATCAAAAAAATGTACTGCAGACCGTCCGGTACTGTACCGCGGACTGTCTGTCGTACAAAGGCAGATTGGGTTCCAGAAACACACTGTTTGTGAGTGGGATTTGGAAATGAACTGTGGACCATCCGCGGGTGAAGGGCGGACCGTCCGCCGTTCAACGGACTGGAAAACAACTTTCTACGATGTTTCTGGTGGTTTCGATGTGCAAGTGGCGGACCATCCGCCGGGTTCGAGCGGACCGTCCGCAAAAACTCAGAGACGCACCGGCGAGACCGCCGGCGACAAGTCCTGCCACGGCTTTGGTCTGGGTTTGTTCCTAAAGGCTTCTAGGAGTGTCTAGGACTCATTCCAAGAGATGGATTTGATGGGAACCAATATTTAGAAGCTCTAGACCAACAATGGTGAAGAAATCCAAAATAAAACCCTAGAACTCAAACCCTAGAGAAGAGAGGATGATTCGGAAAAAAAGAGAGCTCATCGGCGATGGCTGGGGCTCCGGTGAGGTGCCACAAGTTGGAGTAAAGCAGTCTTGGGAAAACTTGAGCTCGGGCTTGACCTTGTCCTTGAAGTAGAGGAAGAAGAACTTGAGGAAACTTGGGGAAAACTTCGATCCCGGGGAAGAAGATGATGGCTAGACGGTGGAGCTCGGCGACGGCGATCTCCGACGAAGCTTCGGCGAGGGTGGAGGCTCTAAATGGGAAATGAGCTATGGGGGCTCCCCCGTGATGTCTAGGAGAGGAGAGGGATCGGGCTGGGGAAGAAATGGATAAGAAGATAGAAGAGAGGAGGTCCTATTCGGGATAAAGATGAGTTGGACGAGCAGGTGCGAACTTTCCACCTATAACTCGCGGACAGTCCGCGAGAGCGGGCTGTTACACAAAGCGCCCCTCTCCGTCGGGATACTGACGGACAACTCTGCACGGTTGACCCGCGTTGCGTGCAAAGGAAAGACCACAGGGAGCACCGAGCATGGAGCCGCGCCGTCCGTCAGCTCCGCGTGCGATGACGAACGGGCACGCTCTCCACAAACCGCGTGGGCGTGGCCGATCCGATGCATCCCTGCGGCACGACACGGCTCTTGCTTGAGGGAGGGCGAAAGCGCCATTATGCTAATTATTGGACCATGTCATGTTATCGTGATATAAAATCTACACGACACCACCATACCCAGGGACGAAGAGATGCTTTCCATCGCATCGCATTGTAGCTGCCCAGCTCAGTTGAGCGCGTGGCAAGAGATGGCCGGACAGCAACATGCGACCAACCACCCAGCCAGCGGCTCTGGGCCTCTTGGGGCATGGGAGCCTGCCTGCTGAAAAAGAGGTAGCCAATGGATTCGCAACTGTACGGGCACGAGTCTCTCCTGCTTGCTCCCTCCAGTTCAGTTTCAGACTTGGGGAAAGCAACGCTGCAACCACCGGCGCTTCATCTGGTTTCGAGGGTGCTCCGAACGGGGACAGAACACGGCTGTACAGACTGTACGTGCGCTCCTTGATTCACACACATGACGTTCCGTATGTCGGTCTGTCCGTCCATCATCCATAACGCTGGAGTACTACTCTAACTAATCGGGTTTACGGAGGAACAGAGTACGGGTTAGGTACTTAGGTTCGGTGGAGTACTACTATAACTAATCTGCCGCCGCGAGCTGTAACTGCTAGTGCTGTGATTGCTCCTCTTCTGGTTCGGTGGGTTTCGAGTGCTGCAGCTTCCAAGCTTGGCCTCGCTCATCTTCTCTTGCGGCGACGCCGGCCCATCCGGTGCCACTCTCCTCCTTGGAGACGTTGGGATGATGCATTCCTCCATCTTTTTATTCTCGGTGGGATCCTTTAGGTGAAAATATGCCCCGGCTGATCGGAGTGGCGATGACGACGTCTATGGATGCCGATTTTCTTGCTGGAGACATCGTCTTGGAGGATATCTTGTCGATGTTGTTTGGCTGCCCTGTGGTTGACGTGCTTGCTTGTTCCTTGGGAAGTTAGAGCTGTTGCCTCGCTAGAGTGAGATGTAGCTTGGCAACGATTCAAGCATCAGACGATTTAAATGTCAAATTTTTACGTCAAAAAAAATTTAAATGTCAAATTTCTAAGAAGACGAAAGATATGATGCTTTGGTGCTACATTAAGATTTTTGCAAGGGTGAAACAGAGCGTAGAAAGAAATTGAAGTTTAGTCTTTTAATTTTCTTTGTTTATTTTAGAGTTTGTACCCTCATTTGGAAAAAGAAATTGTATCGAATCTATTAAACTGGGCTTGATCCTTCTCGTTCAGTCTATCTGTAGGGAGCGATATATGCAGAGGTAGCTGTTGCGTTGAACTCGACGCGCCAACTAACTTCTGTCGAGCATCCAGCGTTGTGACACCTGCTTGGATTGACAGTAACGCGCTGGGAATCCAGAGATGTGGAGGAGGGGAAGGAACGCACTCACGTGGACTGGAGAGATGTGGTCATGTAGGCTGAACACTCGAGATTCTGTCATCGTTTTGGCTGGAGTATGATTTCAGCTTTTTTTCTAAAAAAAAAGAGCTGATGGGTGCTATATTTGAATGTCAGTACCAATATACAATACATTATGGGCCGCGTAACTGAAAGATAGGCCCAACTAAAATGAGCCCAGTACAACCTACAGGCTTTTTTGTTTTGAAACAAGGCTTGAGTAGTACCGAATGTCCGAAAATGTCTTGTTCTGAAAACTAAATCACCGAATCCTCTCTCAAAGAAAAAAAAAACTAAATCGATGAAACAAGATATCACAACTTCACAACAATTCCGAGTCCTCTTTGAGTTCAGAAAAAGGTAAAGCAACCTGACAACAACTTCATCAAAGACACCAAAGAGCTAAATCCCGAATCACCCAACGCGAAAATCATGTGACCAAGTAAAGCGGTCCAAATGTCTCCCTGCTCACCGCCTGCGCCACCTTGTCGAGCTGCATGTAAGGGAGATCGTCCTCGTCAGCTCCAGTCGATGGTGTGACGCAGCCTGCTGCAGCTCGCCTTATCGCGCTGGCCAATTTGACGCATTCCCTGACTAGTACCTCCCTGGTGGAGAGAAGGAACGCTTGGTGCGAGCTCGTGGCCTTGTCCTGAAACTTCAGGTGGCTTCTCTTGACGTCCCCCTCTGCAACTTGTATCTCAAGGCCAGTATTGTTCAGATGTTGCTGGTTTACTTCTCCATCCGTGAACTGAGATTGGCAGAATAAACATCAAAAGGTCAGAATCGTTTCTGATGCTAGTTTATAACAGCAGGTCATTTATCTGAAATTTCTGAAGCATTCATGGCTAGTAATTCAGATTCATGTTTTTCAGGTAACCGTGAATGCCTGGCAGAAAAAAAGATGAAAAAACTGAGCTCAAAGAGTTAATTTGTGAAACATATTCAAAATTCAAGTTCCATGTTCAAATGAACATGGTACAGTGCAAAATGTGCTGCATAAATTAACTTCCCAGTTTGCATAGACTGCTCGCAGTTAAATAGATCCTACTTATGTGGCGCCGAAAAAAATAGTAGTATGTTGGAAATCAAGAAATTGCTGCCTTTTTTGTCGTGCTATTAGTTTCACTCGGTTCGGACACTGGGCATGCAGTCCTAGTTTTAGTTCACTCAACGAAGTAACTGAATATTGGGTGTTGTTCTCTCGTTGGTGTGAAGGGGGGAATCCAGATGAAATTCCTTGCAACTGTGCATTGCTCTGTGAAAATGAAAGAACTCATCACCTGGCAACAATCGAGGCGCTGAGCACAAGTAACCCCGTGATCGTCGCAGCACCTCTTCATCTTCTCTGATCACCAGAAGATCCTCACTCGTCAGTGCATAACCAAGCAGCAGAAAGAAGTCAACAAGACACAAAGACCAGCTGCAGTCAAGATGAAAATCAAGCACACAACACAAAGGCATCAGCAGTATTACCTCATCAAGCGGCAGATGAGCACAACACACCGGAGAGCAGACAGCAGGTGGCCGAGGTTGAAGGCAACAGGCAACGCCGGTCGCCGGAACAAACGACAGCCGGAGGCCCGGAGAGCCGGTGCGTTTCAGAAACTCGGCAGATCCTTCCGCATTTAGGGACAGTGGTTGCAGCAGTTGCTATGAATGAAACTAAAAGCTGAGAGGAGAGGCTAGCTACAAAGCTTGTTTATGAAGTTTTACCGGCCATGATTTGCGGCGTGTAACACGGAATAGGTTGACATGATTGTGGCAGAGCACGGGTGTTCAGCCTTTATGTTTAATCCGTACATAGGCATCGATTAAAAGGGCTAGCGCGTGGGCTTTACCTTCCAAGCTTGTGGGTTGCTTCATCGTCGTCTGATTACCCTGCTAATTTTAATCTGAGTATCTGACGCCGAATGTTCACTTTGTTACTCTGACAGTCTGACCTGAACTCTCCAAGTTTCCTTTCAGGGGTGCAGGTCCGCTGCATCCTTACTGAACACGCACTGCCGCACCGTATGCATCCTTCGTCGTCGTCGAGCCCTCGAGCTACAACACCCCCATCATCTCTGAGTGGCGCGTCCGCACGACGCACCAGCCTTTGGCGGTTGGGCCACCATCTCATTCTCAAATCTAAAGTACATTTGACTATAGATCTAATTAGATACTTATTTTACTTTATTTAGCCATAATTGCTAAGTAAATATTGTTGCCAAAATTTAGTAAACATTAATACTATAAATATTGACATACATTTTACCGAGTAGAAATGAAGGCAGTATATTTATTTAAGTAGTTGTGTATACTACTACTGCTACATGTATCCGATTAGGATTAACCTTCCTCAAAAAAGGATTAGGATTAACCCGAAGGCGGACTCAGCTTCAACCCTCGTAAAGCTGAAAAGCTATGGCCTAGCCCTTGGTCTTTGTGTATTTACCCTTGTTTTGGCCATTGACTAGGAGTAAAACCGCATTGACTTGCACAAGGTACAAAATAAATGTAAAATCACAATTACACTTCAGAATTGGGGTAAGAACACAAATGCCTCGATGTCATAAGTCTTCTAACTTCCATGTGCATAATATATTTTGAAGATCGGAAAGTTTTTAACATAGTAGCATAATAAAACTGTCTCTGTACTACTAATGTATTGTTTATTATTGCCTCTCGAGCAGATGTCACAATCAAGGGTGAGGGCGAACAAGGTTCCAACTAAAATCCGGCTAAAGGGCTAGGTCGTTCTGAAAAGCTAGTATCCCAATCACTAAATGCCAAGTCAGAGAATTATGCAACTAAAGGTACGATGAAGAGGAATGGTATTGTTGCTCTCCGTAAGAAAAGAGGAGAGTGACTCCGCTCCGAACCACCTGTTAGCATCATACTAATAGTGCTTTGCATCTATGGCTGGGTGTGCATCAGTTGTGTTTCGTGTGATGATAAGAGGAATGAAACAAGCATGGCCAGAGGATATCTTTGCAAATTAATAATATGATGGATTTTAATCATCTAGTAATTGAATAGTGTTTGGAGCAGCGTACAGTGCTCCCTCGACCCCCCTATCTATGTGCTCTAAATCACATGAAGTGAAACATGTGAGTATTATCATAATTTTATATATTTGATGTGCATTTATTGGAATGAATTTTAAAGTCTAGTTTGTTACTTTAGAAAAATTCTAATTATTAACTTTGATGTTCATTATGCAGATAGATATCAAGATATCTTTCTTAATGATGAATTGTGCTCTTTGTTTCAGTTCATAGGTAACATTTTACACTTCTTTATTTGTTCATTATGCAAAATAAGCTTTTGTCAATCTTGTATGCTTATCGATTGTGCATTGACTTGGATTTTTTTAGAGCTTCAATATTTCCCAACTCATTAAATTGTGTGGATTGTATTGGGGAAGGTCAAAGGGAAGGATATAACATAAACATGAGTTTAAATAACCTAATTGATTATGATTCTCTGCTGGCTGTATGAGATCATGTTGTGTTGCCTACATCTAAACACTTCAAAACGAATTTTATACTTGTATCTGCAGGCTTTGATGCAGGTGGTTCTAGTTTTTCTTCACACCTTATTTCAGTTTCTGCATAGGTAGATATTTCTAAAGCATGTATTTGATATGTTGAAATAAATAACTTCACAGTGAAGTTACATGTACCTAGCCAAAGAACAAGAACCAAACCTCTGGGATATATTTTATATTTCAAAATAACTTTGCTGAAGATACATTGATTTTTTGCAGCCAGACTTTCTAACAACTTAATGTGATTATTTCTTTGCTTAGAGGTGTCCACACTCTAAGGATAGATAATATTTTGAAATGAATTTCAAATAAAATCTAAAGATGAACCATGTTCAACTTGGTTGCTGCCTTATTTGAACTGGACATAGTCCTCTGAAACTCAAATATAGGAGTGCTTCCTTCTAAGTGCTGCTTTGTATTAGGTTGAATGGGAAATATGCCTATACAACATAGTAGATGAATTATTAGGCTCTAGAGGAAGCTTAGTTACATCTAATATTATGCTCTGCAACTGGAATGTCTGATCTGGATCCACATCATCTAATAAATATGAAATGACTGATATATACTAAATAGGAACAGAGTCGGTATACATTCTATATCTTGAATTTATAGACAATATTATTTTTCTAATATAGTGTCAATTCATCTCTTCTTTTGTTGCTTTCCAGCACTTCATAATCACTTGGGTGGCAGTCTTGTTATAGCGCATTGCTTTGGCAAACTTATTACTATTGTTGAAAGAAGGCAAGGCAACCTTTTAGAGTGTTCTACACTATGCAAGAGCAAGATATTTACCATGGAGTAGTCTAGATTTGGTAATAAAATAAATATATAATATTGTAATATCTAGGAAATCTTTAGAATAGGGGACACTGTCACAACCTCATGGTTCCCCCTTGCCCTATAAATAGAGCCCCCTCTCTTGCCATGATATCCATCCATGAGCATGGTAGATGTGTGGTGCTAGAAAGTAGTGAGAAGAGTGAGTGCTAGGTTAGCCACAAAGAGAGGATGTGTTGTGTACTATTATGTTGTAATAAAGCAAGTGTTTTGTAAGTGTTAGTCTCCCAGTTTCTAAGTACTTAGTGTGTATAAGTTGTGATCTATCGTAGGTTGGCTCTACCATCCGAGATCACAAAGGGTCTGGGCTGCATCGTAGGAAGGCTCTGGCTTCCGGAAGCCAGTTTCATCTGTTGGTAGGCTCTACCATCTGGAAGCGAGAATGCGGCTCTGCCGTCGAAAAGACCTTATACACTAAGTAGCTAGAAATTGAAAAGGCTAACCGACTCTAGAGTGAGTTGGTGTGTCTTAGGTGTAGGTTCTCAGCTTAGTGGGTATTAGGGCCACCTCGATTCCCAACAACTATAATAAATTTTTGTTCTTTGTTGTCTTACATCAGTCTATAGTTGGTAGGTGCTTTGAGTAATTTTATTCTTACAATTTAGTCAACCTGAAAGTGCTACTAGTTCTGGAAGGCGGATGCGATCTCGATGCTATTACAGAATGTATCAGAGAGTTGTTATGTTGCAATAAAAAATACTGAAAATAATCTAACTATGCTCTTTGGAATTCCACATAGGACAACATCAATTTGGTATGCATTAGGTTCGATTCTCAGTGACATTATGTTCAATTCTTAGTGACATGTTATATTGGGTTAGTCCTTGCCTATACTGTGTTAACATTCTAATCAATGTAGGTTCGCAGTACATTCGAGAAATATGTGCCGGATTTCGCCATGGCGATTGACAAGGAGTTTTTATATTAGACATAAAGAAGGTTGAACAAAGGAGGTGTTCATAGATAGGGTTGCATGTAAGAGTGGTGTACTGATTTAGACTAACATGGGGAGGCTTGCTTATTTGCGGAGTTATTTCGAAGTGTTTTTAGAGTAAATTGCATCCATCATACAACATGGATGCTTTTTTATATCTATCCTAAATGAGCTCTAATGATAATGCAGAGTTAAATAGATTTTTCTTAGTGTTAGGACTCAGCTCTTGCATATGAGGCTTTACTACTTGATTAAATACACTTGTGCCTCAGGATGCAAGTGGGTCACTTTTGGGTCAACTGGTGTCCAACCCACCCAACCCAATATCAAAAGGACAAATAATGGGTCGACCCAAAATTAAGTATATGATTACCCAAAAATCTAGTGGGTTACCCAAAAAAAAAACACTATTACTGGTTTCCTAGAGGTAGACGGAGACGGTGAAGTTGCCGTTCTTCCCGCCGGACATGTCGAAGTGAGGCTTCGCCTTGGGCCGCAGCGTGGGGAACTCGCCCGCCATCATCTCGGCGACGAGCTCAGCGTCCACATCGTGGTCACCTGGAGGTGCCATGGTCCTCACGCCGCCGCCATGCGCACAGACTTTGGCCCGTCTCGCGCCGTTGATGCTCTCGAGCGCCGACACCTTGTCGTCGTTGAAGCTGTCCACGGGCGCTGGTGGCCACTAATCCTCCTTGTTGTGCTTTGTTCGTGGCTCTGAAGCTCCATTATTATTAGCTCCTCTCCATCTCTGCTACTCTCTGACCATGGCGGTCACCAAATCGAGAATTCGAGATCTCCATTCTCAAATGCCCGAATTGGGTTTGTTCATGCTGGACTGAGCTACACAAGATCAATGAAATAGGACCCAATCGAGCTGGAAAAAAGCAAATCAAGCTATAACCATGGCCATGGCGGTTGGGGAGGACACGCACCTGTAGGCTTGTAGCAACATCACCCCACACAGCTGATCCGCCGCCGGCGTCCATGCTTGGGACAACTCCAATCGCGAATTCGCGACGGCCACCACTACCCCCACAGAACGGATCCCCGCATAGCCCCCTGCAGCTACCTCGCGCACTAGCGCTTGCCGACGGCAACAAATCAGAGGCTGCCATTGCTGGCTACTCCGCTCCATGCAGCTCATCAGCAGGACCCAACGCCAACGAAACAGAGGCTGCCATTGCTGGCTACTCCGCTCATCAACAGACCCCACGAGTGGATTGGCTTCAATGCTGAGCTTGTCTCCACGGAGAGGCCACATTTGTTTTGGGTTACCCAATTACCCACGGTTGGAACCCAGGGCGAATCAAAAAATTATTGGGTCGGCTCTATAGGGTAATTACACTATTTTTCATGTTTTGGGTATTGGGTAGTTGGGTCAACCCAACAAAACCTGCATCCTGACTTGTGCCAATCACTTATTTATATGGGTCATGGGTTTTTGATATTTTTCTCCTCTATCTTCTTTATTGATATTTTTCTCGAAGCAATGAGTGTTTTTTTTTCTAGAAGATATCTTAGCTTAATGCTCATTCGCTTTTGTAGGTTGGTTTAATTGGTACTGTTGAATTTGAATCACTATGATATTTTACGATAATGTCTAGCCTCTCCTGAACACGTTGGCCGCCCGCAACACTTACTATTCTGCTAGTAGTTGGATTGTGACTGATTAGTTCTCAGCCGCGTGCCATTCGTGGAGGCGATTTCATCAGCCTTTACTGTTCCCTTTCAGTCTGCCGGGGATTGAATTTCAATCTCGTGGCGAGAACTGACTATGAGCGAATTGGCGCCTAAAGTTTCAAGGATGGGAAGCAATGAGCACTCCAACTGCAACGCCAAGGGTAGACTGGTATCACTGATTGTCTAGCTGTTTATGCAAGGCGGCTACTTTGGCACTCACCCAATGTATGCTAACTGCTAATATAAGTTTTGTTTAGAACAAGGATAAGTTATGGTGTCACATCTCCGCTGTACTACATATTATCGGAGGAAGCAATATTTTCACCATGGATGAGTGACCGGAAAACTGTGTGCATAGTTGACTTCTTGACTTGGGCAACGATGACAAAATTAGGGCATTGGTCTGGACAAATCGAAGAGTTGATATGACGACTACGAGAGTCCTGGGATATCATGTTCCTCACTGCCTACAGAACAGATCTGTACTGCCAAAAGAAAAAAAAAACTGATCATGCAAGGAAACTAGCAGCCAAAGTTGACCCTTCATTCTTATGCAGACCTGACCCGCCATATCGAGGTCTCAACAATAGCTAAAGTAATAACCTGCCGTCACTCGTCTAGTCGTAGTATTCAGGAGGGAGCAATGGAAGAATATTCGGCCAGCGTATGTGAAACATTCTGAGTTCGACGCGATCAAATAATAATGTTATGCTTCGTTCTCTCTATTCACATCTCTAGGACCAGGATTCCAAACAACTGTTTTCCTTCGCTTTCTTACACTCGACGCCATTTGAATTTAATTTACCAGTGATTTGATTCCTATGGAAGAATTCAATCTGACGTACGAGATTTGTTGACTGTGATGGTGACCTTGTGTTTCAGTTGGTTGAGCGCTATCTTCTGCCTTTTTTTTTCTCATTTCGAGAATGAGTACTGATATGTGCTGGTAGCCTGGTCTGATTGGTAATATATATTAGAGTTTGTTTGATCTCAGCCATAGTTGATCACACACTTGCATGCCACCATGGTTGTGCTCCTCTTGCTGTTGGTGCTCTTCTGCAACCTAGACCTCCCAACGATGGGCGCCATGGACACCCTCACCTTGGGCCAGTCTCTCCCATGGAACCAGACACTGGTCTCCGAGGGTGGCAACTTCGAGCTTGGTTTCTTCTCCCGGGGCAACCCCAAGAGGCACTACATAGGCATCTGGTTCAAGAACATCACCAAGCAAGCGGTCGTCTGGGTGGCGAACCGGGAGCGTCCGGTCCTCGAACCGTCGACATCTCGCTTCGCGCTGAGCGACCGCGGCGAGCTTGTGCTCCTCGCGGCGCCGTCCGGCACGGTGCTGTGGTCGTCGAACGCGACCTCCCCGTCCCCGCGCACCACCGTCGCCACGCTCCAGGACGACGGCAACCTCGTCGTGCGGAGCGACGCCAGGGCGTCGGCGTTGTCTGTCGTGACGTGGCAGAGCTTCGACCACCCCACGGACACATGGCTCCCAGGAGCTAATCTCGGCTACGACAGGGTCCGCGGCGTCCACAGCTTCCTCACGTCGTGGACGGACGCCGAGAACCCGGCGCCCGGGCCGTTCTCCATGGTGATCGACCCGCGCGGGCAGAGCAAGTTGAACCTGCTCGCCGGCGGCGAGCACCAGTACTGGACGACCGGCCTGTGGGACGGCGAGATCTTCGCCAACCTGCCGGAGATGCGGTCGGGCTACTTCGTCGGCGTCCCCTACGCGCTGAACGCCAGCGTCAACCTCTTCACCTACCACGACCGGGTGCCGCTGGGCATCCAAAACTTCGTGCTGGACGTGAACGGGCAGATGCATCGGCGGCAGTGGAGCGAGACGGCGGGGGACTGGAACCTCTTCTGCTCCGAGCCCCACGACGCGTGCGACGTCCACGGCTCGTGCGGGCCCTTCGGCGTGTGCAGCAACACCACCAGCACAGCGTGCCAGTGCCCCGCGGGTTTCGCGCCGCGGCTCAAGGGGGAGTGGAGGCTGGGGAACATGGCCTCGGGATGCGAGAGGCGGCAGAGCCAGCAGGCGGATTGCCACAAGGACGGGTTCCTCGAGCTGCCGTACGCCGTGCAGCTCCCGAACGGCTCGGTGGAGGCGGCAGCTGGAGCACGGAGCGGCGTGGCGTGCGAGCTCTCCTGCCTGCGGGACTGCTCGTGCACCGCCTATGCTTACGACGGGGCCAAGTGTTCCGTGTGGAAGGGCGAGCTCCTCAACCTCAGGAGAGTCTCGAATGATCAAGGCGATCAGGGAGCCGCTGGCGCCGTACTTCACCTCCGCGTCGCGGACTCGGATTTGCCGGCGGTGCATCCGTCGAAGAAGATCCATGACGGCGGACTAGCGGCTGCAGTGTTGATCCTGGCAATTCTCGTGATAGCCGCGCCGGTGGTAGTGGTTCTGCGGAGGCGGCGGGGCAAGGGCAAGGTGATGGCGGCGGCGCAGAGCACGCTTCTGGTGTTCGACTACCGGGCCGTGAAGGAGGCGACGCGGGACTTCTCGGAGAAGCTCGGGAGCGGGGGCTTCGGCTCCGTGTACAAGGGTGCGCTCCCGGACGCGACGCCCGTGGCCGTCAAGAAGCTCCACGGCTGGCGGCAGCAGGGGGACAAGCAGTTCCGCGCCGAGGTGGTCACCCTGGGCATGATCCACCACGTCAACCTCGTCCGCCTCCGCGGCTTCTGCTCGGAGGGGAGCAAGAGGGCGCTCGTGTACGACTACATGGCCAATGGCTCCTTGGACTCGCACCTGTTCAAGAGCAGCTCGAGCTCCAAGCGAGTCATGAGCTGGGGCCAGAGATTTGGCATCGCGGTTGGCGTGGCCAGAGGCCTGGCCTACCTGCACGAGAAGTGCCGGGAGTGCATCATACACTGCGACATCAAGCCGGAGAACATCCTCCTCGACGAGGCGTTGGGGCCGAAGCTCGCGGACTTCGGCATGGCCAAGCTCGTCGGCCGCGACTTGAGCGGCGTCCTGACCACCATGCGGGGCACGCCGGGCTACCTCGCGCCAGAGTGGCTCGCGGGCGCCCCGGTCACCGCCAAGGCCGACGTCTACAGCTTCGGCCTGGTGCTGTTCGAGCTCGTCTCGGGCCGCCGGAACGCCGCCGCCGCCTCGCCGGAGGAGGCCGGCGGTTGCTCCGGCGCCATGTACTTCCCGGTGCATGCCGCGGTCAGGCTGCACGCGGGCGACGTGGCCAGCCTACTGGACGAGAGGCTGTCCGAAGATGCCAACCTGATGGAGCTCGAGAGGCTCTGCAAGGTCGCTTGCTGGTGCATCCAGGACGAGGAACGCGACAGGCCGACGATGGGGCTCGTCGTGCAGCAGCTTGAAGGCGTTGCCGATGTCGGTTTGCCGCCGATCCCGTCGCGGCTTCACATGCTGTCAATGCTAAACGAATGGGTCAGTGGGGTTGCGGAGGATAAACTATAGTTTAGTCAACATTATTAGCACATTACTGACAGAAGAAGTGCGCAAGTGAAAAACTACGTCAGTATTGAGCAGCGCCTCTAATGGATCCTTGCCTCGTCATGCCGTCAGAATTGAATGATAGCTCCTCTATGGCCATCATCTTCTCCCTCTCCTGCAGCGCTCTGTCTCCTCAGTCCTCACCTGCCTCCATTCTGCGACCATCAGCTCCTCCACGGCGATTCATGTGCTCGCTAGGCGCGAAGACGACGGACAGAGTGTGCCCACGTTTCATTTTGTGGGCCTCGCTAGTAAACTGGGCCGAGCTGACTCCTCCGGCCCACGTGACCCTCTCACGTGGCTCGGATCCCACCGCTCGATCCCGATCGGACGGCTCCCGTGACCTGCTGGTGGACGGTAAGCGAAATACCGTCCACCCGGTCGGCAAATGAGATACCACCCGCCCTCTATTCCCGTCGCCACCGCGGTCAGCGCCTTTACGCCGCCGTCCGCCGGCTGTTGAGCGGCGCTGGTGGTCATGGCACCCGGTCGTCCCACCATGCGCACATCAGAGTCACTCGAGCTGTGCGCCGCGAGGGGCTCCAGCTGGCATCCCCGCGCGCCGCGCCGTCCGCAGCATTAAGTCTTGCATGCCGACGATGGCCTCGCCGCCGCTCTGCACACGAACACCGCCGAGCAGGTGGCCCGAGCTGCTCCGAACTGGTCCATCCGCGCGCTACAAGAGACGCACGCCGTTGTTGGGGTGGGCGCGCCGCGCGCCGCACGGGGCACGGTCATGCCCCTCCCGCACGCGTCGCCGTGTCCGTGTCTGCGGCCATCCGGCCGGCCGGCCGCTCTGATCCAAGTATCCAGCCAACCGCGCGTGCATAACCACCGCTACAGGGGAAAGTATGTCCTGCGATGTGATCGACCATGTGCTGCGTGCTGCATGGTGCATGTCCGGCGGTAGTTTCTAGGCCCATCTTTCCTAGCTCTGCGTGTCAAACTGGCAGCAGTCCTTCCTAGACTCCTAGTAGTAGTACGAGTGGGTTTAACCTTTTAACGCGCGTCTCACGTGGCCTAATTGAGCTGGCCGGGGCTCCTACCTCTACCTAGGTAGGCCGCCTAATTGTTAGCGTGTGAGCTCTGCAGGAAAGTGATGCGCGTTGACACTCGGCAGGGGACGCTTTTGTTCTCGTCTGGAATGGAACGGTGAAGATGACACCCTGCGTGAACAGGGTGCGGGACACGGACACGGGCGAGTGAGAGTCTGTAGGGAGAGAACAAGAATCGGATGCCGTGGCACCGGTGGCCCATATCGTCGCTTTCTAACGTACGTACGTCCACACGCACGCGCGCTTCACATGGCAGATTCATTGATTGATTTTATTATATCTTCGCGCGGTTACGTAGAGCTCCTGCCACTACTACAGAAAAGCATTTCTAACATGGTCAAAGCGTATTTATGGTGGCGGATTTAACATCCGCCAATAATCTTGTACGAGCACAAATCAACATTTGTATCGGTGGGAGCACGACCACAGCCACAAAATCATTTGTGCAGACAGTTGTCTTATTAAGTGCCCGTCAGCACAAATCAATTTTGGTCATTTCACGTGTTACATCTTGTGTTTCCAAGATATCTTATTTTTTTATATCACTTTTCCAAATCTTACATTGGATGTTTGACATTCTAAACGATCCTATTGAAGAATGGTCAACTATAAAATTTTAGATCTTGTCGAGGACTACAACTTTGGTATAAAGTTTATTTTCAACCGAGATTGTTTAAAAATTCAAAAATATAAATTTTGTTGTTAAAATTAGATTATTCAATTTTATTAAAAAATAGATATTATAAATGGCAACGAATATTTGGCCTAGTAAATGATTTTGAATGAAAAATTTATCACTACAAAGTTTTAGATCTCGTTGAATTCTATAAATTGGAGATAAGATTTGTTTTCTATATTTAACTTAGATATGAGGTTTGATTTCTGGAATGGTAATGAATATTTAGTCCTCTTGAATGAAAATATTGTCAATTACAAAGTTCTAGATCTCGTCGAGCTCTGTAACTTTCATATAGAATATTTGTCTCCATCCAACTTCATATAAAATAATTATTTGGTTTTTCCTTAAAGAAATATTTGTACTGGCGGTAATCGATTGCCAGCACAAGTACCCGTATTTATGCTGGCGGTTGCTTAAGCCAACCGTTAGTACAAATCGATTCTCCTGGGTTGTCTATGTCAACTGTCAGTATAACTACAGGGTATTTGTGCTCGGTTAGCAATCTTAGCACTGACGACCGCTAGGAAAAAAAGTGTGACAATATTCTGTCACGACCCCAGCATCACTGACAAGTTGGTAGTGGCACTTGTTGTGGACCCGGGTGGTCAGTCTCTGTAGTGTTTGGTTGCCGAGTGTGATCGGTCTATCTGTTGTCTGATGATGGGTGGTTAAAAACCCCCAACCTGTAATCGACTGGTTAGGAAATAACTGATTTGGGAATCATTATGTTCTTGTCCTCGGTTCTTCTTCCTCTTCTTCTCTGGAAATCGCTTCTTCCTTCCCGTGTTCTTCCTCTGATCAGTGGTTTCCGAGTCCGATCCAAGTGGGTTCGTGACATTTGGTATCAGATTGCTTGGTCCTCGATGCGCTGCCGTCTTCGTTTTGCCGCGAGAGCGTTCCTGACCTCGCCGCCTCATGGTGTGCTGGGTCTGCTCCGCCGGATTCACCCCGACTCTGGCGTCCCCACCCCGCCCATCGACTCCCAGTCGGCGGCGGCCACCGCACAGTGCCAATTAGCCGCTCCGGCGCCGTCGTCCACTCCCTACCGCACCGCTTAGGTAGTCTGAAACGCGTGTTCTCACCACAAACCATTCCCTGGTGGCGTTTGCAATCTGGCGCCGAGCAAGCCTACCAAATTTGAGGCCCAGATGAACTCCGCCATGGACACCCTTGCGCAGAAGTTCAGTAGCTTCGAGACCATGATGACTCAAGCACTGGACAAGTTGACGGGTTTGGAGGCGTTGAAGGCGACCTCAGAGGTGGCCACCGAACGGCTTCTCTCGCAGGCTGAATGGCTGGCGACCAGGCTTCATCAGCTGGAGACGGTGCCACCACCTCCACAACCACACCCACCACCACCTTGGCCGGCCACGGTGCCTCCCCAACACTTGTCGCGGTGGACAAACCTGTTGGACCTCAATCTGGCTCCAGCAGGGGCGACGCGTCCTTCCGCGTCGACCGGTGAGTGACCCAACGGGCACCACGACGACCACACTTACAGGGATGTTGGCGGTGGGATCCTTGGCCCCCATCCGCCGTGCCCGGTCACGGGTACGATCTCTGACAGCGATCCTTCGCCTTCTTTTGCTCGTGATTCTGTGCGGGATAGCTCATCTCGCCATACCTCCTTTCTTAAGCTTGAGTTTCCGAAATTTGATGGTGATAACCCTCGTCTGTGGCGTGATCGTTGTGACATGTTTTTTGAGGTGTACTCCGTGGGAGAGAACTTGAAGACTCGGTTTGCTGCCCTCAATTTCGATGGCCCAGCTGCAACCTGGCTTCAGACGTTCGAGCGCAAGGGTCGTGTTCTAGATTGGGAGGAATTTTGTGCAGCTGTCTTTGCTCGTTTCGACAAAGATCAATATCAGCTTCTCTTGCGCCAACTGGACACTCTTCGGCAGATAGATTCTGTTACATCTTATCTGCACCAGTTTGAAAATCTTTCCCATGGCATTCTTCTGTATAATTCAGCCTATGATGATACTTATTTTGTCACTAGATTTTTGGGGGGTCTAAAGGAAGAAATTCATTCAGCAATTGCTCTTCATAGGCCATCAGATGTGTTGACTGCAAGTTCCTTAGCTCTGATGCAAGAAACTAAGTTGGAGGTTGTCAGAACTCGTGGGTTCAGAAGGAATTCAGTAGACCTTTCTCCAAGCATTTTGGATCTTCAGACAAACAAAAGTTACCCTTCTCCGACAAGGTGCTGCAAACTAAGCCCAAGTCTGACAAGTCTGATCAGGATGACTAGTTAAAGTCATTAATGCAGCATAGAAAGAAAAATGGATTGTGCTACAAATGTGGGGAGAAGTGGAATCACAATCCCAAATGTCCTGCTCAAGTATCTCTGCATGTTATAGAGGAGTTATTTGATGCACTCCAACCACCTGACTCTGAAGATGATGACTGTGCTTCTAGTGAGGAGGAGTCTAAACCTGCTGTGGTTTTAACAGTTACCCCACAAGCTTCGGCAACACCTGCAAAAAGGAGAACAGTGAGACTACAAGGTTGTCTTGGCAATAGAGAAGTCATTATCCTAGTGGATTCTGGTAGCAGTGGCACTTTTGTTAGTACTGAGCTTTCCCAGCATCTCAATTGGCCCATGGAAGACTGCCAGGCCACCCAGTATGCTGCTGCTGATGGCACACAGTTGATGTGTAACAAAGTGGTTAAAGGCCTTCAGTGGACAACTCAGGGGCACTCATTTGTTTCTGATGCAGGAATTTTGCCTCTCAAATGTTATGACATGATCTTAGGGGAAGATTGACTGGAAGATTGTAGTCCAATGTGGGTCGATTGGAGAAAGAAAATCATGAGGTTCACTCACAAAGGGGCCAGAATTACTTTTCATGGTCTCAAGGCTGATTTGTCCAAATATACTGCTATTAGTGCTGGTAAGCTCAAGGGTTTGATCAGACGTGGTGCCCTAACTCACTGCATTCAAATGTGGCCAAGATCTGTCTCTTCTCATGTTCCTGATTAGGATGCTTCTATTCACACATTGTCTGAATCACCTAGTCAACGGCCAATGGAAATTCAGGAGCTAGTTGCTCAATATAAACATGTCTTTCAGAAACCCACCTAGCTACCTCCAGAACGATACTGTGACCATTCTATCGATCTGATCCCTGGAGCACAACCTATCAACATCAGACCATATAGATATGCTCCTATCCAAAAGTCTGAAATAGAGAAACAACTGAAAGACATGCTCAACAATGGCATTATTAGGCCAAGCACCAGTCCTTATGCTTCTCCTGTACTGTTGGTCAGAAAGAAAGATGCAACCTGGCGTTTTTGTGTGGATTATAGACGTCTGAATGCTGTTACAGTGAAGAACAAGCATCCCCTACCAATTGTAGATGAGCTCATTGATGAATTGGCTAGAGCCACTTGGTTCTCTAAGTTGGACTTTCGATCAGGATATCATCAAATTCGAATTGCAAAAGGTGATGAGTATAAAATAGCTTTTAAGACACATAATGGCCTGTATGTGTTCTTGGTCATACCATTTGGCTTAACCAATGCACCAGCCACATTTCAGTGTGCTAAGAATCAACTTTTTGCACCTCTCATGAGAAACGGAGTTCTGGTCTTTATGGATGATATACTTGTTTACTCCACATCTTGGGAAGAACATTTGCTGTTGCTCCGCAAAGTGTTTGACATTATTCAGAAGCATCAATTCTTCCTTAAATTGTCCAAGTGTTGCTTTGCTCAGAAAGAAATAGAGTACTTGGGCCATTGTATTTCAGCTAGAGGTGTTGCTGTTAGAACAATTGAATCGCCTAGGAGTAGATCAAGTGGTTAAAGTGTTCTCTGTTCGTGAAATCACCTTGCTCATAGCCCCTCCATGGCATGTCCCGCACTGAAGATCCGCTCAGGGGCGGCGACGGCCGGTGCAGTGGAGACGCGGTGGTGACGCTCAGTGAAGTGGCAGTGCCGGTGGTGGCGAGCGTTGCGGGTCAGAGGCGTCGGTGATGGCGCGGTGGCACTTCCCGCCGCTGCAACCCACCCTCTCTGATCAGGTTAGGGTTTTGAGGTGAGGAACAGTGGCGGCGGCGAACCTCGTGCCTTGTGCTGCTGGTCCTCACCTCCTTTTATGAGGCTGCGCGACGGGGGCCCACCAGCCTTCCATGGGCTGAGCGCCCCTGATCAGGGCGCGAGTCAGGGTCCATTTGGTCCGTTGGGCCCAAATGGTGGAGATCAATACTAACATTCTCCCCCTTGATCTCATCTTATCTTTTAACTTATCTCAATCTTTACTTTCTTCATTCTTGATTTTTTATCTACCTACTCCATTATGGATTAGTGCATATGAGCATGCCTCATCGTCACGGTCAATAGCCGATGGACTTAACAGCTACAACACACCTCTCGGTTCTAAAATAGGTACTTTAACTTTGGGCCCTTTATCGTCCGGAAAACATAGGCTATACCATAAACCCATGTCGACTGTGTGTTCTCTGTACACACTGGGCGGCAAGCCTTTAGCAAGCGGATCCGCAGACACTTTTTGTCATTTATACTCACAATGCATTTCATCATGATTCCGGACTTTCTCCTTTACAATGTATAACTTTGTGTCAATGTGTTTGGCACCACACTTGACTCGTTGTTATAGGAGCAAACTACTTAAATGGTTATCGCTGTCGTCAACCATTATCAAAACTCCGGGTACAGGTTTCTTTAACCATTCCGCCTGTCCCTCGGCCTCGTATCATGCTATACCATGTCTTTGCATCACATTGATGTTAATTGTTTTATTTTGGAGATTTTTCCACACAAAAACTCCAAGTGTGAAAATTAGCGACAATTGTGGATTTCGCTACATATTTCACAAGCTCTACTTTCGTACTCACAACCCTTTGAGAGCACTAGTTATTTCTTTCTTAGCATGAGGCCGATATTCTCAATTTCATTCCAGTGATCTATATCTGGATTGAGCTTTTGCCAAAAATAACCCGGATACATGAACTATGTCAGGGTAAGTTCTTTACTTGCGCGCTTATAAGGCTTCCAACAGCTGAAGCATATGAGACTATTTCTGTTTCACATTAGTTTCTGGAACACTAAGGTTCCCAAAACTATTACCCTTAACGATAGGAACAGACATAAGTTTATTCATATGCATACTTCATTTCTTTAGAATCTTTTCCAAGTATGCCTTTGTTGTAACCATAATACCCCTTCTTTTTATCTTGATGAGTTTCAATTCGTAGAATGAAAACCCATCACCGAGATCAAAATTTGAGGACAAGAATTCTTTGTCTATAACAATATTTTAACACCACCACTAGAAAGTAGGATGTTATCTTCATTTAAGATGTGGAAATCAGATTTCCCATTCTTTTACTTTACTTAAAAGCTATTGTCCTCCTCAATCTTTTGGAAAAACCCAAAATTTCATATTGTTTCATTTAAACTTTAGATACCACCGTCTCGTGGCTTTCTTCAATCCATAAATGAATTTACTATTATGGTATCCTGTATGTTCTTTCTTCTCTTTGACTAAAAATTTTGTCACAAATTTTGCTTTATATCTTTCAACATTCCCTCTGGAGTCACATTGCATTTTGTAGGTCCATTATAACCTACTGTGATGGCTCTTTTAGGAATCATTTATTTTTCCATGGTCTTAACCCGTGGAATTTTTGTGATTTCCTCAAATGAGGTAAACAAATTTCCATTTGATTCTTCTTACTTTGTATAGGGCTGTTGTTGCTCCTTTTGCCAAATGGCAATGGATTAACAAGGTCATGCATAACAGGATCCTTCTTTATATTATTCATTTTCTTCAACAGCTAACAACAGGTGTTGTATGCAACATCAGTAGGCATGAGAAACTTTTGTTCTTGAATCATTGAAGTGGACACGCATTCCTACTTCTCTTCAAGTCTTAGGTCTCTACATACCATACGCCCCCAAATTTTGCCATCTTTTGTAAATATGGCATATCAATAAATCTCTTTATTTGGGTTCCATCTGTTAAAAGAAAATACTTTATACGTGCTCCGTAAGCATCATCTTACTATCTTTGAGGGTCGTCCAGCATAAATAATGGAATTTAGCCATTTCTTTACATAGGGGTATTAGTATTGTAACCGTTGTACTCCCCCTGACGGTCACATTCATTCTTTAATAGATCATCTCTTGCTTTCAATACACATTACAAGGGAGTATCTTTCTTGACTGTCTCATATTTCTCCCCCTCGAAATGTGGCTTGAACTTTTCTGCCACAATTTCGAAAAACTTTTCACAACTTTTGTGAATGAGGAAATTTTTATTATTTCATCCACATGGTTGCATCATGCAGAGCAAAGTAATTTTAATTCGTATGGGAGTACCTTTTACTCATTTCACTTTAAGAACTCAACAAAGTCCTTTATTTCATATGACAGTTCTTGTTCCTCATTTCACTTTAAGGACTCAACATAGTCATTTATTTAAGACCTTTTGCAAGTCACGCTTGCATATCATTCTTATCTTGAGGTTCGAATGGCACTTTCCATTCTTCTTAAACTCATTAAGTGCTTAATCACTGTGACACAATAGAAGTGCCCGATCAATTCTAGAATAACAAAACTACTCCAAACTTTTCTCCCAGTGTGGGATAAACCAGTACAAGAGTCATCACAACTTTCTCCCGCCATGCAGGATTAGCACTATGTCAACTTTATCCCGTCATGCGGGTTATTTCATACTTTTCCAAACAAAAATGTCAGGATCGGTTCATATCAAAATTTAGAAATCAATCTGAATATTCCATGACACACATGTTTAATCCGACGTTGGTCAAAATAAACATGTATTGACTTATCACAACTTTGAATGAACTCAAAATGAATTCTTCTTTATAGAGAGTACATAAAAGACATTTCTCAAAATGAACTCTTATTGCTTTATCTACTCTTCTTGGATAAATATCTTGAGTCCTTTTTCTGTCAAGCCGTTCTTTACAGAGAATATATTCTCTTATGTAATGACCTTCTTTCTTTCTGAGTCACAAGTACCCAGTTCAATGTCTTTAGTCCATCAAGGACAACATAGAACTCTTTGTCTGAAAAGTCAATAATCAATACTTTAAGTTCTATTCTATATCACCGTTGGGCAGAAATAGAATAATCTTTTACATTAATTCCATATCACCGTTGGGCAGAAACGAAATTAACGTATGGAAAAACTCAATGAACTTTAAAACCATATATCTGCTCCTCAAAATTAAATTCTCTCGTTGGTTCGAATTTAATTAGAGAATAATCAACTTTATTGCAGCGCAAGCTAGAAAATACATTTTTCTAGTTTAAGAGCAGCCTTTATCTATTTCGAAAAAATAGGTCACTATGATGCAACATTTTATCAGAGACATTAAACTTTAAGCTATGACTCATAAAAATTATAATATTGTTATCATCAACGTTGGTCAGAAAATAACAATACTATAATTAAATTTAAATTTCTCTCCTTTGAGAATTACCTTTTTTTTATGATTCCAGTGATGCTCAACTTTGACTTTAAACAGCGGAAGCTTTTCTATCTTTTACCCACAGGAAAAAAATATTTAAGACTTTTAGACCATTCTTCCAATTAAATCTTCTCGTTGGTTCCGACTTAATTGAAAGATAGCAACTGTAAAACAACGCAAAACTTTTCCTTTCTTTATCCTAGCGGAACACTTTTCTTTCTTTTCAGAAATAATACTTTGTACTCATTTTCTCTCTCAACAATTTATCTCGTTGGTTCAAAATTGCATAGAGATAAAACTGTACAAACTTACTCAAAGCAAGTTCTTTAACCATGCTCTTAAAATTAATTCTCCCTTTTGTTTGAATTAAAATTAAGAGCAACACCTTTAAACTTTGCAGCGGAAAAAAAACTATTCTCTAAAATAAATTATTCCGTTGGTTCAAATTTGAATAGAGATTCAAACCATACAAAATTCTATAAAGAAATGTTTCTGAAAAGGATAAAACTGAGTTCCTTTCTTTACTGTCTTTGTGGCCCAATTGAGGAAATAGCCCATGGTCCAAAACTCAGCACTTGGCCCAGCTTGCAAAATGAGTCCGCGGCCCAGGCACGCAGCGTTCGGCTCGGTGCAGCGCTGTGCAGCCCATTCGCCCCACCTGGGCCAGAAGCCCGACAGCCGACGGCTGGGCCGACGAATCGGCCCAGTGCGCCGCACCCCGCGCTCCCCTCTTGGGCTCAATCTGGCCCGGGAGCCGCCGGCCGCCCCGGCGCCGTCGGATGGGATCTAACGGTTCACCGCGAGTTTCGCGGGATCAAAAACCAGTCGGCCGCCTCCCCCAAACCCTAAAACCATTTTCCCTTTCCTCTCTTAGCTCAAGCGGCGGCGCCGCCGGCGGCTCTCGCTGGCGCGTCGGGGCTCCGGTCACCGGAGCAAGGGCCAGCAACCCTCGAGCCTCTTTCTTTTTCTTCCCTTCTTTCTACTCGAGCAGCGGCGGTCACTGAATTGCGGTCGTGGCCAAGACGGCACGCCGGAGTGGAGGCTCAGCACCGCCTCAGGCCCCCAGGCCGGCGCGCGCGCTCGCCCGAGCATGAGCGCGCCGCCGTCTTGAGGCTCTGCGGCGGAGCTCATGGCCCGAGCTCGCGAGTCAAGGCGGCTCGCTCTGTCCCGCGCGCAGGCGGTCATGTGCCGGGGATTCGGCGCCGCAGGAGCCTGCCCGAGCAGCAGTGGCCGGCGGAGATGCCGGCGGCGAGGCCCAGACAAGCCCCGCCACCTCTTTTCTAGGGTTAGGGTTTGGCGATTCTCTGTTTCTTTTGATTCATGAACGAATCCTCTTTTTCCCATCTCGATCTACATCGCTAGATCGGCTTTGATACCATTGTTAGAACAATTGAATCGTCTAGGAGTAGATCAAGTGGTTAAAGTGTTCTCTGTTCGTGAAATCACCTTGCTCATAGCCCCTCCATGGCATGTCCCGCGCTGAAGATCCGCTCAGGGGCGGTGACGGCCGGTGCAGTGGAGACGCAGTGGTGACGCTCAGTGAAGTGGCAGTGCCGGTGGTGGACGAGCGTCGCGGGTCAGAGGCGTCGGTGATGGCGCGGTGGTGCTTCCCGCCGCTGCAGCCCACCCTCTCTGATCAGGTTAGGGTTTTGAGGTGAGGAACAGTGGCGGCGGCGAACCTCGTGCCTTGTGCTGCTGGTCCTCACCTCCTTTTATGAGGCTGCGCGATGGGGGCCCACCAGCCTTCCATGGGCTGAGCGCCCCTGATCAGGGTGCGAGTCAGGGTCCATTTGGTCCGTTGGGCCCAAATGGTGGAGATCAATACTAACAGTTGCTACTAAGCCATCCAAGATCACAGCTGTCCAACAATGGCCAACACCGAAGAACTTGAAAGAATTAAGAGGATTCTTGGGTTTGACAGGCTATTACAGAAAAATCATTAAACATTATGGGATGCTTAGTCGACCTCTCACTCTTTTACTCAAGAAGGGAGTCCCATTTGTGTGGACTTCTACCACTGCTCAAGCCTTTCAGCTTCTGAAAGAGGCCTTGGTAGCTGCTCCAGTGTTGGCAATTCCAGATTTTACCAAGCCATTCACATTGGAAACTGATGCTAGTGATGTTGGACTTGGTGCTGTCTTAATGCAAAATGGTCATCCATTAGCTTATCTGAGTAAGTCTCTTTGTGTCAAGAATCATGCTCTTTCCACATATGAAAAATAATGCATGGCAATTTTGTTGGCAGTAGCGAAATGGAGACCCTACCTACAGCACATGCCTTTTACTATCAAGACTGATCATAAGAGCTTGCTTTACCTTACTGAGCAGAGAGCCAATACTAGATTGCAACAAAAGGCTTTACTAAAACTGATGGGTCTTCAGTATTCCATTGTATACAAGCAAGGCACAACAAATGCAGCAACAGATGCTCTATCTAGACATCCTGAACCTAATTCAGTTTATGCTGTCTCTGTGTGCACTCCTGCCTGGTTGGAGAATTTGGTGCAGGGTTATCAGGATGATCACACAGCTAAACAATTGTTAGAAGAGCTGATTCTCTCTGATTCTAATGTCAGGGGTTTCTCTTTAACTAATGGGGTGATCAGGTATAAAGGAAGCATCTGGATTGGTCACAATGCTCTTGCACAACAACATGTGTTGCAAGCTTTGCATAGAAGTGGTGTTGGGGGGGCATTCTGGCTTCTATGCTACTTATCATCGTGTCAAATCGATGTTTGCTTGGCCTAAGATGAAAGACACCATCAGAAGCTATATTCAGCAATGTGCAGTCAGTTAACAGGCTAAAGTGGAGCATGTTAAAAGCCTTGGGTTACTACAACCTGTGCAAGTACTTGATCAGGATTGGGCTGCGGTCAGCCTGGATTTCATTGAGGGTCTTCCTGTCTCCAACAGGTTTGATGTCATCATGGTGGTCATAGATAAATTTACCAAATATGTTCACTTTGTGCCTCTATCACACCATTTCACTGCTCTACAAGTATCTCAATTATACATGAATCACATTTACAAACTGCATGGTCTTCCACATGCCATTATTTCAGACAGGGACAGAATTTTCACTAGCTCAGTTTGGCAGCAGCTATTTAAATTGTCTGATACTCAGTTATGCATGAGTTCATCTTACCACCCTCAAACAGATGGGTAGACCGAACGATTGAATCAATGTTTGGAGGGATTTCTTAGGTGTACAGTCCATTCATGTTCTAAGCAATGGAGCAAGTGGCTTCCAGTTGCAGAGTTTTGGTACAATACAACTTACCACTCAGCACTAGGCAGGACACCATTTGAGGTCCTCTATGGTCATCAGCCACGCCACTTTGGGATTTTTGACCTGAATTCTTGTTCTGTACCTGAGTTGGAAGCTTGGTTAAAGGAACGGGATCTTTTATCTCAGCTCATCAAACAACAGTTGCTCCGAGTGCAACAACGCATGAAGTCTCAAGCAGACAAAGGTCGTTCAGAAAGGGAATTCAGTGTGGGGGATATGGTTTATTTGAAACTTCAGCCCTACATTCAGACATTTGTGGCTTCTCGTACCAATCAAAAACTGGCATTTCGTTTCTTTGGTCCCTTCAAAATTCTTCAGAAAGTTGGCAAAGTGGCATATAAAGTGGACCTTCCAGCAGACTGCAAGATCCACCCCATTATCCATGTGTCTCAACTGAAGAAACATGTCCCAGCTCCTTCCCAGGTCATTTCTGATCTTTCAGTCTTTGCTTTGGAGCTTGACACTCCGTTGCTACCAGTAGCTTGTCTGGATCGCCGTTTGCTTCGCTCAGGCGCCTCTACCAAGACGCAGTTGTTGATTCAGTGGGCGGGCATACCATCAGCACTGGCAACATGGGAGGAAATCCAGGATCTACATTGGCGTTTTCCAGCTACAGAAGTTTGGGGACAACCTGCATTTCAAGAGGGCAGGAATGTCACGACCCCAGCATCACTGACAAGTGGGTAGTGGCACTTGTTGTGGACCCGGGTGGTCAGTCTCTGTAGTGTTTGGTTGCCGAGTGTGATCGGTCTATCTGTTGTCTGATGATGGGTGGTTAAAAACCCCCGACCAGTAACTGACCGGTTAGGAAATAACTGATTTGGGAATCATTCTGTTCTTGTCCTCGGCTCTTCTTCCTCTTCTTCTCTGGAAATCGCTTCTTTCTTCCCGTGTTCTTCCTTCCCGTGTTCTTCCTCTGATCAGTGATTTCCGAGTCCGATCCAAGTGGGTTCGTGACATATTCCAAATGCTTTTCGTACTAGCACTAGTGTGTACCTGGCTACCCCGTTTGTATAAACTTTGTACGACAAAGGCTGTGTGGCCTGCGGCCTACCTGTCGCCACTTTTGCATAGTTTAGTTGGGCGGTTATTACTTATTAGCTCTCATCAATCGCCGCAGTTCCCCAATTCAAAACCGCAGAGATTTTGTGTGTGGTTGCAGTTGTTAACGCTCTTTTGGCCATAGCTCGCAGGACGGCGACGTTAACAAAAGATACTGCGATCGAAAGGACGCCTTGTTGTCTTGTGAAACGGTAGAGATAAACCCACATGTCTCAGCATATCAGGACATGGATGTGTTATCCGGGTGTACGTGGCACCCACACGGCCACCACCCACACTCGCACGCTGCAGCTTTTGCCGCATGTGTACCATGTGCGGGTATCCTCGCTACAAAAAATATTTTCTACCCCACCACCCACCCATCGCCCCGGCCCCTAACCAACTGAGCTGCAGCCACAAGAACTAATAAAACGCGTGCGTCCACAGTGCAAGCTACGCGCTGCTATATATGAGCGCACCTGGCAGCAGCTCAAACACCTCAAGACATTCTCATTCCTCTCCTGCAATATCTTCTCCATCTGTCTCTCCGAGACAGAGAGAAGCCTGATCGAAGAGACGAGAGAAGCAGATCCTTATTGCAAAGCACACAGCATGATCCCAAGAGCGCCGAGCCTCTTCCACCTCGAGGAGGGGCTGGGCGCCTCCACCTCGACGCCAACAATGGCGGCCTCGGGCGCCGGCGAGCTCGTGGGGCTCCGCCTCATCATACAGCCGTCGCCGAGGAAACAGCGGCCGACGGTCCTGAGGAGGTCCGCGGTGAGGACCCCGGCGGCGACGAGCGCGTCCAGCAAGTGCGGCCACGAGAACGGCCGCCGGATGTCGTTCGTGGGGCTGGAGTTCCTGAAGCGCTGCTTCTGCTGCCACAAGAACCTGGACGCCACCATGGACGTCTTCGTGTACAAGTAAGATCGAGATGCCACGCCTCTGGCTAATAACTTTCCTCGATCTCATGAATAATCATGCATGGTGTGATGATGCTCCTTCACCGTCAGCCTTCAGTTTTGCTCATCTGGGATTCGATCGGGTGAATTTTGCAGAGGAGAGCAAGCGTTTTGCAGCGCCGAGTGCCGGTGCCAGCACATGGCGAAAGAGGAGCGGCGAGAGATCGAAATGCTCATCAGGAAGCGCCGCGACGCGTTCCACCGTCGGCACGCTGGAGCGGCGCCCAATACGCAAGGATCGAATCGGTTCATGAGACTGCAAACCGCTGCGCGATGATCCTAACTTACACACATATGTGGAAGAAGAGCTTCTGTTACCGTAGTCTCATACGGTAAAAATTTTGTTGCCTTTCTTCAAATCGCCTAAGTTATTTAATTAATGGATCAACAACCAAACCACCCATTTTATGGAAATGGAGAGTAGCCTTATTCAAATTCAAAGCGCTTTATAATCTTTAACCAGTTCTGCCCTTCAATATAATTTTACAAAGTAAGCGCTATAGCTTGTTTCCAATACTCAGCAGCTTGATCAAACCAAGCTTCTGCAATTTCCGAATCGTCCTGTAGAATTGCATGTTCTCCTCGGTCGGAATAGGCACTTCCCCTAGAACCGTACTTAAGAGTTTCCTACCTCATACGGCTCAGAAATTGCTATCTTTATTTCTCATATATTAACTGATTTAGATTTCTCAAAAATAAATCCAATTTCTTCTTGGGTTAAGCAGAAGAAGTTAATTACCTAAGTTTCAAACCCTAATTGTGATCAATAATCAGTTTGATCTTTTTTCCCACATTCAGAAGAATGAAGCATAGATAAACCTATATCCTTGTTCCAAATTTCTGAATTGAAGAAAGTTGTCGCTGTCGGATGATATTAGTATTACTATCGATACTCGACGGCTAGTTGTCTCAGTTCTACGATTTGATCTTTGGGAAGCCTGAGTGCCGCAAGGAAAGACGACTTCAGTTTTCTTTTTGAAGCAAATTAAAGGAGTGGCATCTTTGATTCTGAATAACTAGGAGAGCACACGCATGCCAGGACACCATAGATAGGCTCGACGCATTAGGCGCCTAGCTTAGCTAGGGGTTCAGTGTCGACAGAGGAGGCGATTAACATTAACAACGGTAGCTATAGGCCCCCCTTGCCAAGACAAAGTTCCCCCTTGTGATGGATTTCGCATGTGTTGAGGGATTCCGTCCCGTGCCGACATCGATCGGTTCCAGTTTAACAAACCAACCCTACGCCTCGATCGGCTACTAGTCCAGAAGTCCGTTTTTCAACCTCCTACTACGAAACCGGGTAACCTAGGCCCTCGAACTGTCAAAACCGTCCGAATCACCCCCTCGAGCACTGTAGCAAGCTGTTTTGAAGGTGGTTTTGCACACGTGACACGCGGGGCCCACAAGTCAGTCCACGTCAGCACCTCCCTCATTTATTCCCTCTCAATGACAAGTGGGTCCCACTGCCACCTCCTCCTCCCTCCCTTCCTCAGCCATGGAGGCGTAGGCCGAGCTCACCCCGCCGCCCCACCCGGCCACCTCGCCCCGGCACCTCGCACCCCAGCGGCGTGGGCCCGTCGCCTCCTCTCCCTCTCCACCAGCGGCGGCACCCGCACGCGCCGCCTCCGCCTCCTCCACGGCCTCCTCCCTCGTCTCCCTCACGCCCGCTCCTTCCGTCGCACTGCCGCCCGCTCCCTCCCTCCACTCGCACAGCCACCCGCTCCCTCCGCCGCCGCCCGCTCCATCGCACCGCTGCGCCGCCACCCGCTCGCACCGCCGCCCGCTACCTCCGCCGCCGCCCGCTCCCTCCGCCACCGCCACTGCCCGCTCCCTCCGCCGCACCTCCCGCGCGTTGCGCCGCCACGCGGAAGGAGCCACCTCCCGCCATCGCCACCGCCGCCCGCTTCCTCCTCCGCCGCCGCCGCCGCCCGCTCGCACCGCCGCCCGCTCGACGCGGGCGCTGGGAGCGCGGCGGCCAAGGAGCGGGCGGCGCAGGTGCTCTGCAAGCTGGGTTCCTCGACCGCGCCCTCTCCCTCCCGCCCGCGGTGGCGGTGGGAGCGAGCGGCAGCGACAGCGGAGGAGGGAGCAGGCGGCAGTGCGACGGAGCGGGCGGCGGCGGTGGCGGAGGGAGAGGGCGGCGGCAGAGGGAGCGGGCGGCGGTGCGAGCGGGCGGAGGGGCAGGCAGAAAGGAGGAGGGAGTGGGTCCCACCTGGCAGTGTGGAACGGTGTGATGACGTGTACTGCCATGTGGCCCCATGATGCCACGTCACAAAACAGCCCTAGGAAACCGCTTGCTACAGTACTTAGGGTTGTTATTCGGACGGTTTTGATAGTTCGAGGACCTTGGTTACCCGATTTCGTAGTTCGGGGTTCAATTTCGGACGACCCGACGAGTTCAAGGTCCAAAAATAGACTTTTCCCTTTTTTTTTATAACTACTAGTGCGTGCTAGTGAGCAATCGGGCTTGTCCGTTGCATGACTTTCAAGGGCTTGCAGGTTTGGATTGGTTAGCTGGAATGCATCCCATGGCAGCAGTTTCAATTTCCTTCTCTTTCTCTGCGATCCCTACCTATTCATTTCAAGCAAAGCAAGAAGAGTATGAGCTGGGGACACTAGCCGTCTCTTTTTCTGTCTTTGTGAGAAAACTGACGCATGCATGCTACACCAGCTGGGCTCCGAATGATCGATCGAGCAGGGAATTCTCTGATAATCATCGTTTCCAAATTGACATGGCCGATCCTTTTCTTCGCATAAAAAGCTTGGCATCACGAGCAGCATGTGTAGCTAAAGTTTGAGTCCTAAACTTTAGCCATACCAGTGAGGTGACTCGTGTATTTCCGCGGCTAGTATTGATATTCTAAATAGAGAAAAATCTGGTTTACATCCTCCAACTATCGCAAAAGTACGATTTTCAACCTTCAACTACGAAACCGGACAACATAGGCCATCTAACTATCAAAACCGGGCAAATTTGGCCCTGGGGTGGTTTTGAAGGTGATTTTCCATTTTGTGAGAATTAAAATATTCAATTTTACACTAAAAAAATTATAAGTAATTCATTTTAAGTCAAAAAATTATGAAATGGGTATCAAAAGTTTTCTAAAAATATAACATATCTATTGTCACATGACTTGTGAGCTATTCAGATCTAATTTTTTAATGTTCATAATATTTGGCTACTTGCAGTTATGCCTATTATTTTTAATAACTAAGATTCAAATGGAGCAATAATAGATATGTTACATTTTTAGAAAAATTTTGGGTACTACTTTCATATTTTTCTAATTTAAAGTGAATTGGTTTTGATTTTTTGAAATCTAATTAGATTTATTTAATTTTTTTAGAAAATGCAAAACCACCTTCAAAACCACCCAAGGGCCAAATTTGCCCGGTTTTGACAGTTGGATGGCCTATGTTGTCCAGTTTCGTAGTTAAAGGTTGAAAATCAGACTTTTGCGATAGTTCGAGGGTGAAAATTGGACTTTAATAATTATTATTCATAAACTTAAATATTTCTCATCACATGCTACTTGCTTTAGTAATAAAGAGTGTTTCTCTGCTGCTAGTGTAGTGGTGCCTCCTTTTGGCTACATCTTTTTTTGTCAGTGATGTGGTCGCATGTCAAGCGCAAAACTCTAATCCTGTCACGACTGCGTATGTCCTCGATCTTAGCTACTACCATTCGCTAGTAGTAGTAACATGTTTCTTATCTGCCAATTCTCGCAGTAATGCTGCCCACTGCTCAGTTCAACTGACTCAGTTGTTCTTTTGCTAGCGTTCCTACTTTATGATCATCTTAGTCGTCTATTGCTACTATGTTTAACAAAGCTTTGGAGTAATGTTAAGGACCCTCCCTCAGCAAGGATAGGGATGCATAATATGTAGCTTGATATGAAAAGATAGATAGATTAATATTTATAAATATAAATATACTTTAATGGCGCTGGTGGGTAATTTATAAAAATATATATGGATATTTTAGGCTAATTTTTTCGTAAT